>NC_142873.1:105496666-105796833 GCF_051225735.1 Oryctolagus cuniculus
CCTGACACTAAGAATGATCTGGAGTACCTGTGAAAACATCAGGTTTGAGGGGCCGGTGCTGTGGTGCGGTGGGTAAAGCCGCCGTCTGCAATGCGGGCATCCCGTCTGAGTGCCGATTTTGAGTACCAGTTACTCCACTTCCCATCCAGCTTCCTGCTAATGCACCTGCAAGAGCAGTGGAAGAAGGCCCAAACATTTGGGACCCTGCACCCACGTGGGGGACCCAGATGGAGTTCCTGGCTCCTGGCTTTGGCCTGGTCCAGCCCTGGCCATTGAAGCCATTTGGGGAGTGAACCAGCAGATGGAAGATTGTTCTCTCTCACTCTCTCTTTCAAATAAGTAAACGAATCTTTTTATAAAAATCAGTTTTGGGGCTTAGCTTAATCCGAAGCCTCTGGGAAGGAGTCTTGAAAGCTGTATTTTTAACAGGCACTCAGGACATTTTATCCCAGAACACCTTGAAAAGTTCTGATAGTGCAAACAGTTCAGTTCACACAGAAAGATTCTAAGCCCCGGGCTGAAATGTTAGTTGTGGGGGTGGGGGTGAAGAGTGGACTACACACACTTGCTGAAAAGGACAGAAGGACACCAACCTGATTCAACAAGCTAAAGTTTACATTAGGGAGTGGTGAGGTCTGTGGCAAACCTCTCTTCTTCTGTCTGTAACTCTGCCTTTCAAATAAATCAATAAATCCTTTTAAAAAATAAAGTACAGGGGCCGGCACTGTGGTATAGCGGGTAAAGCTGCTGCCTGCAGTGCCGGCATCCCATATTGTCTCCAGTTCGAGTCCCTGATGCTCCACTTCCCATCCAGCTTTCTGCTATGGCCTGGGAAAGCAGTGGAAGATGGCCTAAGTGCTTGGGCCCCTGCACCATCATGCGAGACCTGGAAGGAGCTCCTGGCTCCTGGCTCCTGGCTTCGGATTGGCGCAGCTCCCACTGTCGTGGCCAATTGGGGAGTGAACCAGTGGGTGGAAGACATCTCTCTCTCTCTCTGTGTGCCTTTTCTTCTCTCTCTGTGTAACTCTGACTTTCAAATAAATAAATAAATATTTTAAAAAAATAAAGTGCAAATTAATTCATTCATTGATGAATTAAAATAAAATGGCTTTCTGTCACCTAGTGGAAAAATAGCTTGGCTTGCAGAAAGTCATGGTCTGGTTCCGACCAGCTTTCTCACTTCGTCACCAGTCTCCCATCTTTGCTTTGCTACTTACTAACCATATGAATGGGCTAATTAATCTTGTGTGCACCAGTCTTTTCACCTTTAAAATGGGGAGAATGATTTACATACTTCCACAGAGTGTTCATGAGTGCTCACGAGCCCTATAAAGTGCTTGGTATGAAGTTAACCCTACCTAAGTCCCCAGAAGCTAGCCCCAAACATGCCTTGAATCTATTCTCTCCTGAGCTGTGTGCAGCTCCTCCTCCAGGAATAGGTGTCCTCCATACTCCCCTGACAGATCTTCCCATCTTCCAAGTCTCACTAGACCCTGGGATACTGAGGCCTGGAATGCACCCTGGTATCATTTATCATCCCAGACTGCATGGAGCAGGGGTGGGATCTCCACTAAACTGTGTACCTCCTTAAGGGCAGATGCATGTCACGTTGATAGCTGTGGACCTACCACAGTGCCGGGTACATGACAGACATTCACTAAAGAGCACTAAAGGAATGAGTGTGTTTATCTTGATTTCCTTATAGATTCTGAAATACTTAAGGACACGTGTTCCCTTAGGCTACATCTTCCCATTCTCTGCAGCATCTCACAGAATTCTATTCAATATCCCATCAGTCAATCAAGTATTTTTGTGCTGTTTGAAAAAACAATGCTAGCTTCTGATCAAAGAGCTTACAACCTTTTTCTCTCTTCCATCCTTATGTGCTCTTCAAACACTTCTATCCTTTGAACTCCCGTAGCAGTTGTCTGTGTCTTTCTTACGTTGCTGGGCATTTTCTGCTTTGAACTCTGTGTTGAAGTATCTATCGCTGCTTCACCAGATCGGCTGAGCTCCCTGAGGCCAGGGTGTGCGTGTTTGATTTTTTGTAGACTGCGCTATGATCACTATGGTTCCTGCTCCTTGGAAAGCACTAAGTGCTTGGTGGTTTTCATGAATACAGGCTTTTCAAAGAGGTTCTTTTGTTTATTTAAGGGTTGTTCAGAAAGATAGAAGAAAAGATTCAACTCAGTTTGAAGGACACTGGCTTGGTGTCAAATCATGGCCCTGAGTTTTGTACATGTGAAGGCCACACACCTCACGGCTGGTGGCCTTTTACCAGGAATAAGAGTCAGTTTAACCCCCTGATGGAAAATCAAGCAAGCATTTATTTCACACGCATGAGGCATCTCAAAACACACGCTGGAAATGCTGCTAGTTTACAGTATGCAAACAGCTGCTTCCTAGAAGTGACCCATTTACTTTATTTGGAAGACAATGTACCTATGAGGGGACTTCAAAAAATTTGTGGAAAATGGAATTAAAAGCGGTTTGGTGCCCAAAGCTTTTGAAATCTAGCATAGCTTCTTCCTCATACACATTTTTCCATGAACGTTCTTGAAGACCCTTCGTATCACGGATCAGCTGCTTTTATGGATTCTTTTATTACAAAAGTTTAACTCACTGTGAGCCTTGGTTAATTGTAGAAGGAAGGAGTTAACACTTTTTATGACACTGAAGTGGAGTTGCCAGTGAAAAAATAGGTGTTTTCCACTTTTCAACACACCCTCAGTGAAGAGGGGATTTTTCTTCTTGATGTAACATTTCCACCTAGCTATCAATCAGTAGGTTTTTTTTTTTTTTAAATTATTGTATTTATTTGAAAGGCAGAATTACAAAGAGAAAGAGCGAGTGACAGATAGAGATCTTCCATCTGCTTGTTCACTCCCCAAATGGCCACTCTGGCCAGGGCTGGGCTAGACTGGAGCTTCTTCCAGGTCTCCCACATAGATGCAGGGGCCCAAGGACTTAGGCCGTCTTTCATTAGTTGCCTAGGTGCATTAACAGGGAGCTGGATCGGAAGCCAGGACTTGAATGGGTGCCCACATGGGATGCAGGTGTCGCAGGCAGTGGTTTTACCTGCTACACCATAGCGCCAGCCCCCAGGTTTAATGTTTTTTAAAGCAATAAGTGAGGAATTTTAGCATTAGAGCTAGAAGCTGTGTAGGTAATTGTGTACTTGTTAGAATAAACTGTTCTATGATTGGATTTTTCAATGCCAAGTTAACTTTGTGTTATATCAATTGGGAAAGAATAACAACAAGCAAAATTAGTACAAAAACAGCAATGTGTTAATGGCTGAGATTTGCTCAAACAAAATAATCTGAACAATACTTCGTATCTCTGAGCATTATCAATTAAGTATATGTGTTAAAAACAAGAGATCTCTAGGAGGCCTTGAAAGTTTTTCGATTGCTATCACCTGCATTTTAGTAACACACACTCTACTGAGCAACTGTCATGTGCCAGGTAGTTGGCATTCATTCCTTCTAATCCTTCACTTATTCAACAAATATTAATTCGGCACCTACTGCTTGTTGGCACATGTGCGAACTACTGGGCTACAACCCTGAACCAGATAGCAGCTCCTCCCTTCCAAGTTGCTCTGGATCTGCAGGACAGCCAAGGGTGCTGTAAGATGGCTAATTTTATCATGGTTTTACAAAGGAAGAAAACCACTGGGAGGCCTGACCAAGACAGGGGCCACTACCCAAGCTTCTACCATGTAAAACTGCCCTCCCCTGCCCTGCCAAGTGCATGCCTGTTTTAATTCTTTACCATGTAAAACTGCTTCCCGCCCCCACCTCCACCCCACCCCCGCCATGCATGCCTGTTTTAATTCCTTTATCTTTGCAGAAGGGTTTTTACCAAGTACTTTTGAAAATCCTTCCTTCAGCTGGGAGGTAGATTCTGTTGTTTAAAACTTCACTATTCACAATCTTCTGGTAATATTTAAAAACACACACACAAGTATTAAGTACTCGTATGTTTTGGATTGGGCATGGGCTTAAATAAAAGATGCAAGTCTAAACAAGGCCTAAAACTCCACATTTCTAGCAGAGGTGGCAAAACAGAAACTTAATTGCAAGGTGAAGGACTCATAGGCCTGTTATTTACAAGATAGGCAGCAACTTGGAGCTCTGGTTTGCTCTGGGTTTGTTTCTACTTTTTCCTGACCTTACATTGTCATGACAGGGGTGGCAGACAGATGCAAGAGCCATTGGAGGCATTATTTGAGAAGCAGGCAAAGAAAAATCCTGTGGACTGAAGCTCTGCTAAGCCTCGCCTCTGTAAGCATTTTTGCTTTCTTTGGCTATGCCTCTAAGACATTGTTGCAGTTAATTATCAAGTGACTGTTCCAACTCAAGAGTGATCGGCTGAAGCCTTTCATTTCTTCTGCTGCTTTCTTCTCTGCCATTTCTCCCATCTGATCTAATTTAACCAGACCCCTCCAAGCCATAGCAGCCAGCTGGAAGGCACAACGCTCCAGACTAAGGGCACCACAATGCTTGGCCAGGCCCCTTCCCGGTTGGTTCCCCAAATGTGGTTTCTGCAAAATGCTCAGCCTTGCATTCACTCACTTCCCATCAGCCTTTTTACCTACAGCCCCTCTTTCCCTACCATCGGCCTTCAACACTCTTCCGTCACTTCCTTGGCGAAGGCCTCTGCCAATGGCTCAAGCTTGCAGAAGGAAGCCCTAATGCGTAAGGGCGACCCGGAAGGCCCTTTAGTCTGGGCTTCACGCCCACCTACCTTTCCAGCCATCTCTCTTATCTTGCTATACCAGAGGCATGCACAGGATCACTCTATGTTCCCTGCATGGTTGTGATCTTTCAGGTCTCTCTCCTCTCCACGACCTTTGCACAAACTAGTGCAGCTGCTAGCAATATGCCTTCCCTCTCTCTAGCTAGGGAAATGAAACTCCTTTTTGAAACCCAGATAAAGACTTCTCAGTAAAAACTTGTTTTGCAGGTGACTGGTCATTCTCTCCTGTCTGCTTCCTCCATATGTTGCATTAGGTCTTTTTATAGCACTGACATCACAGAACTATTATTATTTATTCAGTTTTTACAAGTTGAATCTCTAGCTGCTCCTTTTCCCTAAATTCAGCTAACTCCTCTTAACCTGTTTTTCTGACTCTTCTGCCCTAGTGTGGAGCAGGGCGCCAGTAAAATACCCCTTAATAAAGTCAAAATGAACAAGAAACAAAAGCACACCTTAAGAAATATGCAATTATTCCATACCAGTTTATTGTAGGTATTGTTTTTCAAAAATTATAACATAAATAACCTTTCGTGTCATAAAATAACTTAGTACAATTTATAATAAAACTTTTGAGAATTTAACATCTCATCAAAATACAATAAAATATGGTTTTAAAATATGATTAACCCTTTTGGCTTTTCTTTTACTTGAGGGCATATAAACCAAAAATATCCAACCTACGGCTGCACATTTAAACTTTTAACAAAGCATGTCTGGTTTATTTTCATGGTAACTCAACCATCCTAAATTAATACATAGTTTTCCTTCCTGCGTGGTTCTTGGTAATTGTGTTCCTTTTGATTTGTATTTCTGTTTCCACACAGCTTCCTTCTTCATTTTCACCTCTTGCCAGCTGCAAAGTCACCTCTCTCCGGGCCCCCAGAACATGTAGTTGAACTCAGCCTCTTGACATCAGTTTCTGTAATCCTTGCATCAGTGTAGGGAGTAACTGCTTGAGTAACTACAAAGGTATTTCAAAACTTCAGTGCAATTTGGTTCAGTTATTTTCATTCAGATGCCATCACCGTTCAGGAAGATTAATCACTGGGACCCACTGATCCATGTAGCGACTTTCCCGGCAGAAACAAATAAGTTGGCTTAAGGCAGGATCCTTCCATTGCGATGAATGTGGATTCTGGGGGGAGAGGGGGGAGATAAGAGACATAAATTTATTGCTAAAAAATAAAAACAAAACAGCATTTGCTTACAAGTACTCTACTTTTGATGGGAAGACATTTGAACATTCTATATTGTGGCTGCAAGGCACAGAGACAAGTTACATGCACAATAAATAAAGTTTCTTCTAGGTAACTGGGATACGATCTCAGCGACGTCTAAAATGTGCAGCCAGCACTGAGCCACACCTGTTTGCACGGTACTGGCTCAGTTTTGCATGACAGTTATCACTCACAGGTTTGCTCTACCAAAGCTGTACCCTGGCAGAGCCCTGGGAGAAGCAAGACTGAGAAGCAGTTCCAGGCTGTGCACACAATGGGAGCTACCCAGCAGCTGGCAGAATTTGCCACCTGTTATCTTCCCAAAAGACAGAACGGTACTTGTCAGGAGCAGCAAAATCATTAAGCTTCACTACACCAGTCAAAAAAAGACAGATTTCAAATGCCTGCACATTTGCCTCGGAACACATAAGGTACCTAGTCCCAAAGGTTTGCATCACAGCAAGGAAAAGGTCCATTTAAAAAAATGCAAGATTGTATATTAAAAAAAAAATTTCACTCTATCCTCTTAATGTATTTCTAGGGAATTAATAAGTTCTGTCTCCTACACCACTTCTATTTTTAGCTTTAACTGGCAGAGAATAAGCTGACTCCTTAATGAGGGGTGAGCCAGGAATTTATTTGGCTTTATCTAATCTGCCCAGCTAAAGGAATTAGTCACGGGAGGTAGTGCAGATGTAGGTAGGGAGTAGCTGGGCTGACTGCTGACTCACAGGGATCTCTTCCGCTGCTGGCTGCCTCCAACGTGCTCAGACATGTTCTTTAGCAGAGAAAATCGTGATGATGAAACTAGTCCATCCCGGCTGAAAGTCCGCCTCACTCCTCAGTGGGCCAAAGGCGGCCAGGCTCCTGACCCCCGCCCCCGCCCGGGCTGCAGGCAGCCGACTCTGGACTCCCTCCCTTCCAGGGCTGCGGCCCGGCCCGGCCCGGCCCGGCCCGCAGTCCCCCAGGCCCTTACCGTCACCAGCACGCAGTGCAGGTCCGGCGGTTGCGCGGCGCCCTCGCTGGCCGCCGGGCTGGCGTCGGTCTCCAGGAGCAGGAGCTTCGCCAGCCGGCCCGGGTTGCTGACGCGCAGGATGTTAATGTCGTTCTCGCAACAGAACGCCTGGATCAGGGTGAAGTGGATCTGCAGCGCCACATCCCTGTCGTCGTCCTCGTCCGCCGCCAGCAGGCACAGCACCACGTTATCCGGGTCCCTGCGGGCAGCGCGCGGGGCCGGTGAGCACACGGGCGCCACCGGCCCGCGTGGGCGCCTGACACTCCCGCTCGGGTCCCCGGGGTCTGCCCCCCACCCCTCACCCCCGCCGCTCGTCGCAAGGCGGCCTCGGGGACAGATGGAAGGCGGCCGGAAGCGGCGCCGCAGGGCGAGGGGAGCACCCGGGAGCGCGACCCCGGCGGGCTGGGGCGGCCAGGGGCACCAGGGGACAGCGGGGGCCCCACTTACACGTTGAGCAGCTTGGCCGCCTCGTACACACCGACGGTGATGGTGCGCTGACTCAGGGCTTTGCTCAGCACCTCCTCCAGGGCATCCCCCACCTTGTCCATCCTACACGCGGGCAAAGGCGAGGGGGCACGTCAGTCCGTGACCTCGGAGCCGCCGCGGGCCCCTCGCCCCGCACCGCGAGCCTCGACGAGTGCAAGTGCCGCCAAGCACCCCGGCTTTCTGCAAACCCAGGGTCCCCCGCCCCGACACCCCCACCCCCTTCCTTGACCCTCGGCACGCCCAGAAGCTGGGGTGTCCGGTGAGGAGCCCCGACAGTGCTTCCCGCCACCCTCCCCGGAGGACACTGCCCCCAGACAGCTGCCCTCTGCCAAAGTCTCTGGGAGCTCGGCCGGGCTGGGGGCACGCGCCTTGAGGGTCCCTGAGGGAGCGAGGGCTGGAGGTGCCCTGTGCAAACTTTGCCGCCCGCTCGCCCCTCCACTCTCCGCAATCCGGGTGCAGGGAGCTGCGCGGGCAGGGCGCGAGGAGTTCAGGTCGCAGACGCCAGCAGCCGACTTACCTTTCGGTCTTCTGCTCTCCAGCCGAGAATTCCTCCAAAGTCATATTGCAACTGCAGGTCCCTCACAGAGAGAGCGCGCGGCGTGCGGGCGGCTCCTGCCACCGTGGGCGCGCGGGCGCCTGCTCCCCGTACTCGCTCCCAGGCTCTGGTGCAGTCCGGCCGCCCCTCTTCCGTCCGGGCTCCACCTCCAGCGCCTGCAGCCACCGCGCCGTCCTCTGCTCCCGCCCGCCGGCTCTCGGCCCCTGGTTTCGCCGAGGACCGCGACACCACGACCGCAAGCTGCCACACAGCCACTGCAGGACAAAGGGCCCCGGGGTTATCCGACCAGCCCCCAGCCAACCACTTCGTGCCTTATTTGCATACGGCACGACCATTGGGCTATGCAATCAGCCTGGTTTGGGCAATCCGAACCCGGCTCCTGGAACCAGGCTATTAGGAGCGGAAGGGGGCGGAGTCACGCGGGAGGCGAGCGTAGGGGACTGGGGCGGTCGGGGCGCAGGTGGGCGGGGCCGCGAGCTGGCTGTTCCGCGGTTGGTGGGACGGGGGCGGGCTGAGGGCTTTGTCGCGGCGGGAGGCTGAGGCCGGTTTGCTGAGTGTTTTTCTAGTTGGTGCACATATTTAAATTATCGTTTCATGTCTTTTGTTTTCAGGGTTAATGCACCCAAGTGCGGTAATTATTACTAAGCTGGTTACATTTAAAAAAAGAAAATAGTGTGTCCAAACCTGTAGGGCAAAGTTTACCTCAGCAGTGTTGTTTATCAAAGGCTAGCTAGGCGAAGCTGCTTATTAGTCCTAGTAGTATTTCGGTGCCCTGTTGGCTGGTTTGATTTATTTTTAGAAGGTTACAAGGGTTGGAAGCTCAATAAAGAAAAACCAACACATTTGTGTTCAGGGATGGCAGAGAACCAAGCTGGCGTCTTTTCCCGCAGAAAGCAGAGAGGCTACCGAACCCGCCCAGTGGGACTGTGGAACTCCAGGGCTGGTCGGGATCTGTGGGGAGCTGGTGACCACATGTGTGAGTCGCTGCCTGACAGCCCACGGTCACCTTTCTCAAAGAGCCCCTCGCAGAGAAGGCGCCTTCTGCACTGACACCCGGCGCGGGAGACACGCATCCCACGCCCACGCGAGCTGCCAGTCTAAATTCAAAATTCTGTCTCCGTGTGCCCTCGGCTTCCCTTCATAAAGCAAGTGAGTGTGTCCCTACCTTCCCCAGGCAGCCTATGATCTCACCGTGAATTATTGATGTTAGATGCTGAATCATGAAGCTGTAGCTATAGGTCATTTTAGTCATATGCTACAATCTCACCTTTGGGATAATGGCAACTTGGAGGTGGAAAGCAGACTTTTCTAACTGCACACTTCTGGAAAACAAACTTTAATGTGTAGACTTTCACTGAACAGTTCAAAAATCCCTTTCTTTGTTTTTTGAGTTTGTGCAATAAATGCAAAAACAGTTCTTAAATTTACTGAAGTCACCCAACCTGGTGGAAATGCCTTCCAAATGCTTGCGTTCAAAAGAGTGCTTACATTATTAAGGTCACTCTATAGTCGAAGGTCACAGAAGTAAATTTTTGCAAGGGTCCCTGGGAGTTCTGTACCCTTTTATTTGTATCATTCTGCACAAATTATTCTCCAGCTCTCTTAATTTAATAGAAAAAGTGATAGGTGGGATTTTGGTTCCTTAATTGGCACTGCCATTTTGCATTGGATCCCTGATGGTGTTGTCAGTAAGGGACAATGAAAGGAATGCAAAGGAGTAAAGGAATGGTGGTGGTCAGTGCAAGGGGGCTTATGTTTATCAATTCCATGTGCAGTCTTTCTAAAGAATTCCTCAGCATTGAAATGTAGGTGGGCATTGAAATATTTTCAGTTTTTTTGTTTTAAAAGGATTTATTTATTATTTATTTGAAAGGCAGAGTTACAGAGAGACAGGGAGAGAGAGAGGGAGAGAGATCTTCCGTCTGCTGGTTTACTCCCCAAATGGCTGCAATGGCCAGGGCTGGCTGAAGACAGGAGTCTGGAACTCCTTCCAGGTCTCCCACATGGGTGGCAGGGGCCCAAGTACTTGGCCCATCTTCCACTGCTTTCCTAGGTGCATTAACAGAGAGCTGGATTGAGTGGAGCAACTGGGACTCAAACCATTGCGCATATAGGAAGCTGGCATTGCAAGTGGTGGATTAGGGGCCGGCTGCAGCTCCCTGACAGAGAACAGAGGAATAGAGAGTTTCTGCACAACAGGGACTGTGATTTCATCAGGGTGGTTCCCTCAGCACCTAGCACAGTTCCTGTATTTAGTAGAAGCACAGTCGATGTTTACTGAGTTGAATAGGATCTGAGAGTTCAACAGCATATCAGAATCCTGCAGTCTGGTGCATTGTATGAATTCTAAGAGTCCACATTTAACTTTAGTTTAAAAAAGCTTTTTTTATATCCTGCTATACAACAAGACCTGTATAATTCCTGGTCCTTTGCCTTTAAATGCTTGCAGTCTAATCGGTATGTCCATGCCTGAACTGGATTTTGGGACAAAATAGTATGCACTGTCATCAGCTAGCTATGCTGAAAGTCTCATGACTTTAGTCATCTGAATGGAAGCTGTGGGACAGTAGAACCCATGTATTGTTTACAACAATTCAAATGAACCCTAGTCCTCCTAGTACCCCGCCCAAGTCAACTATGTACAGTGAAAATGTAGTGTAAAACGGTTATTTCCTAGTAGAGACCTAGTTCCTCACTCAAAAACTAAACTGCATGCTGTGTTTGGCTTCATGGGAAAGTTATTTGCTCTGGTATTGTGGGGGTTTTCTCTATGAGATAAGCTCAGCCTTCCAGTATTCCAAACTGTTCATTTGTCATACTTCCTGACTCAGATATGTTACATCACTTTGCCTCATTGCTGAGTCTACCTGGAATGTTTCACCAGTGATTATCTTCCACGTTGAGCCTCATGGCTGGAAGTAGAAGCTGCATCTGGCTACACTTGGATTGCAGCTGTACATTAGAATGGTCACAGATGATTTACTACATAAATGCTTAATAGTCTTGCAGAGAGCTGGTCACCAATGGTGAAATCAGAGAAATTTCTCTATCATTATGATAGATAGATAGATAGATAGACAGACAGATAGACAGACAGATAGATTTTTGCAGTCAGCCTGTTAAGTACAATATGTGAAGTCACTTTAAAAACTACTCCAGGTACCCCCGGGTACTATAGTGCACAGCACTAGAATGACCTTATGGTCATATTTGTAAGGATGCCAAATGGTTATATTTGGAAATCATGGAAATGTGTACTCAAGAGTTGATAAGTTATTTTGGCACTGCTACCTACTTTGCAGATTAAAGATCTTTTTGATCTTTAGATTCATTTTTATTACACATAGATTCCTACTGCTGGTTCTATAATTGGTTCTAGAATTATAATGTTTCTTTCTGACCAAAACTAGTCAGTGCTTTAACATCTGAAAGAAACGTGATGCTTCAGCCATGTGGTTCAGCGGCTCAGACCACCCCTGTGGTGCAGGGTTCTAATCCTGGGAGTAGACCCTCTCCAGGAGCCAGGCCCAGCTTCAGCTGCTGACTGTGTGGGGCTTCCCTCTGGACCAGCACCTGGCCAGGCCTGCTTGACCCAGGTGTTGTGTGCAGCTTGCACTGTGGCCCTGGGCTACAGAAAAGGATGGGGGAGGGGGGTCCAGCTGATGAGGGACGCCCAGAGTCAGGCCCAGCAGTTTATATGGGTCCCAAGTTTGACATCAATGTGCTGGTTTCACTTCTGAGGCAAGAAAATGCAAGATACACTGATGTCATCAAGTTTGCTCCAGAAATAAAATACACAGATTATCTTGTGATTAGTGTTGGAACTTCCACCCTGCACTTAGATCCCATGACCTACTACACTGTGAAAATGTACAAAAACCTGAAATGTGAAAGCAAGCCTCCTGTTAAACACTAATGACTGACTCTCTGTGGATTTTGGCAGCATGGGGATTCATTTGATGTTTCCAGAAACCAGAGAAACCTATGAATTAGAGGAACTATGGACCCTATGTTCTTATGATGACCAGTTAGCTCAGGTAGCACCTGAGACATTACCTGAAGACTTTATTCTTGGAATAGAAGACAACACTGCATCCCTTACTCCAGCAGAGTTCAAAAAGCTACATGAACTGCTTTAGTCACTTCAGAAAGATAAAAGAAATATGATGCTTGTTATTTTAGTATCAGACAGCTCATCGTTCACATTAAGAGATTAGGGGCCTCCACCTATGGTGCTGCACGGACATCCCATATGGGTGCCCATTCATATCCCAGCTGCTCCACTTCTGATCCAGCTCTCTGCTATGGCCTGGGAAAGCAGCAGAAGATGGCCCAAGTCCTTGGGCCCCTGCACCCAAGTGGGAGACCCGGAGGAAGCTCCTGGCTCCTGGCTTCCGATGGGCGCAGCTCTAGCTGTTGTGGCCAACTGGGGAGGGAACCAGCGGATGGAAGACCTTTTTCTCTGTCTCTCCCTCTCTCTCTCTGCTGTAACTCTATCTCTCAAATGAATGAATACATTAAAAAAAAAAAAAAGAAGAAGAAGGTTAATTAAAAAAAAAAAAGAAAAAAAGATAAGATTAGCCTGTGACAAGATGTGTTTAACCACTGCTATGGTTTGAATATGATATGGCTCCTGAATGCCTGTTGGACTTTGATGTCCAAAGGCATATAAGTTAATGGTACAAAGGGGGTGAAAACTAAAACTAATTTTTGTCTCTAGGAAGTGGGCTTATATGTAGTATCCTCATGGCCCTGAGGGCATGCCCTTGGAAGTAGTTCTAGAGAAAGTTGTTTGTAAACGCTGGGCTCAGTCACCGAGGTTCTGGCTTGCCCATGCTCCACCACTGGCATCCACTGCCCTCATTTCCAAATGCATGGGGCCACCTGACCTTTTACTGGAACCTTCAAAACTGAGCTAAGAACCCCTTTGGCATGATGGTTTCTTCTGGTATTTCATTATAATGACAAAAAGCTGACCAATAGAACCAGCCACCCAGAACTGTAGTATATTTTATTGTTGAAGACCATAAGGTTTCTAATTTAATTTTTTAAAAAATCTGGTGATTTTCTCAGAGCAGATCTATGAATTTTCCTCATTTTCTTCTCAAAGAAGATCAATCAGACAAGATTTACTGTCACCTAAAAATGTTTCTTGACTTAGATCAACATTTCCATTAGAAGTCACATGAAAGTCTTGTTTGTGTCTCATGGACCATCACTGTAGTGGGCAACATTCTGTGATGGTGTCCATGATCTCTAATGCCTGCTTGTCACACTCTGTATAAACCCCTCCCCTGGGGTGCTGGCAAGACCCACAGATTGTTTCTAAGCAATGGTGTTAGGCTGTCACACCCGTAACTATGTTTTGTTCTGTGGCAAAGGTGAAAGGATTTTGTAGGCACAATGAAGGCCCCTAACCAGCTGACTCTGAGTTAAGGAAAGGGAGATTATCCTTGGTAGGCCTTCCCTAATCAGGCAACACCTGTAGCAGCGGGCCCAAGGCTTTCTCTGAAGAGAGGCTGCCAACATTAGACGCTGTTTCTCCATTGCTGGCATGGAGGAAGCAAACCACAGCTGCAAGGAAGTGAGTTTTTCCAACAAGCTGAGGGACCTTAGAAACAGATCCTTCCCTCGTCAGGCCTCCAGATGGGAATGCAGCCTGGCCAAAAGTGACTTTACTTCTCAGATCCTGAGACAAGAAGCCACCTAAGCCATGCCCAGATTTCTGATGGACAGAAACTTGAGCTAATCAGGGGGTGTTGTTTTAAGGCACTAAGTTTGTGGTAATAGGTTACCAATCTTCAAAACCTAATGCTCATAAAATACCTTCCGTGCCATTATTTTGTGTGTGTTCAGGAAATCCTTGCCCTCTGGAAATTCTCCTCCACTATTAAGAATCATGTAGCAAAGCAATGATGTTGTTTTGAGCTTGGGGCTTACCACCTGGGCACCACTGGCTGTTCACATCTCCCCAGATGAGTAGGGCCCAGCAGGTGGAGTAGCAGATGAAGAGACTCCTTAGGGCGCTCTTCACCAGCCCCCCGCCCTCACTCCAGGTCCCTACCTCCCTGCTGATGAGTGTGCACCAAAGGCCTTCTATCACCAAGGAATGTTCTGAGAGGCTCTGCTTGGTGAGCTAATCAGTGGTGAGGAAGTAGATAGTCTGAGTTGGTAACTGGCTGTTGGTGGTTCGTTCTTGCATCCTGAACAGGTTTTTTTTTTTCTTCAAGATTTATTTATTTATTTGAAAGTTAGAGTTACACAGAGAGAAGGAGAGGCAGAGAGAGAGAAAAGTCTTCCATCTGCTGTTCACTCCCTAACTGGCCACAATGGTCAGAGCTGTGCCAATCAGGAGCCAGGAGCCAGAGCCTCTTCTATGTCTCCACGTGGGTGCCAGGGCCCAAGGCTTTGGGCCATCTTCTACTGCTTTCCCAGGCCATAGCAGAGAGCTGGATCAGAAGTGGAGCAGCCGGGACTCAAACCAGCGCCCATATGGGATGGCGGCACTGCAGGCGGTGCCTTTACTTGCTATGCCACAGTGCCAGGCCCTGAACAGGTTTCTATTACTCAAGTAAAAGAATTCTATTCACCCATCAACTACTTGGTGAAGTTTTTTTTCTTCCTAACTTTGTAACAGCTCAGCCCTTGTACCTCGTCTCTTGTCCACGTGTACTCTCTTGGTGACCTCATCTGGTCTCCTGGCTTTAAATATTTATGTGCTGATGACTCCCAAATGTATTTCCAACCTGGTCAGTCATCTCTTCTGAGCCCCAGAGCTTATTCACCATCTCTGTGCCAGTACACAAGAAGCATCTCAAGCTGAAAATAAAAATTTGCCCTCCTGATTGTCCTCTTAAATCTGTTCCTAGAGTAGCAGCTCCATTCTTCCCATTTCAGCCCCAGACCTTGTTTTTGTCCTTGGCTCGTTTCTCTCACAACCCACATCCAGTTGATGAGGAAATCCTATTGGCGATACTTCAAAATGGAAAATTATTCCACTGTTTCTCACCACCACCTCCACCACCATCATGCCCCACCCAGATAAACGTCACAGCTAGTCGCTCTCTGCTTCTGCTCTTCCTCCCTTTCCTTCCAGCAGCCAAAGTGATCCTGTAAACAGAGAGGCAATGCATGGTCAACTCTGACCCAAACTTACCAAAAGCTCCTCTTTTCCACCAGTAAAAGCCAAAATTCTTGTTAGAACTTGAAACACCCACTGCGATCTGTTTCCCATGATGATAATGTTGAATTGTTTTAGTAGTGATGACCGCACAATTGCTAATATAAAATTCTTTGAGTAGTGCCTATAGGGTGAATTGTATGGAATGTGAAGTATATATCAATTAAGCTGTTATTTTAAAAAATCTGATCTCTATTTCAACCTCTTCTTCTACTCTCCCCATGCTCCTTCCTCTCTAGCCACATTGACCTTCGTGTTGCCCCAGGGCCTTCGTACTGACTACATGTTTGGATATTTCTCTTTCCGCTGCCCACTGCAAGTCCTCCTCTTAATGAGGCCTCCCCTGCCCACTCTGTGTAAGCTGAAATTCTTCTGCTTCTTGGTGCTGCTGATTTCCTAAAGTCCCATCCTCTCTCTTTTTAAAACCACACCACTGAAAACATTCTAATATAGATAATGGTACTTCCAAACAAAAATTCATAGAAAGTGGAATTAAAACATAAGTGTACTTTGGTGCAAAACATTTTGTAATCCATGCACATGCAGAGTTTCCAAAACACTTATGGAAAATGTGTGTTATGAAAAAACCTATGCATGGATTTCCAAGCTTTTTTTGTACCAAAATAAGCTTATCTTTTAATTCCATTTTTCCATGAATGTTTTTAAGCACCCTTGTATATTTTACTTACATGTGCCCTTTGTTATCTTACTCTCCTCTCCTTTCCACCCTAGTCCCCAAGTATCAATTCAAAAGAGTAGGATTTTATTATGTTCACTGACTGATCCCTAAGTGACTAAAACAGAGTAAACCCCTAAAAATGTCTGTTAAACCAAATATTTTTGCATAAAAAGGATATACAGATTTTAAACCAGGACAGAGGACTATAAACCTCTGGTCTCTCATCTTAGTAGAAAGGAAGTCTGGATTGAATCCTATTTGGCTACTTGTGTCTTTTCTTACAGGGGACTGTGCACCTTATCAGCATTTTGTGTTCTTCTTCATACTCCCTTTACCCACTCATTGTTTTTCTTGTATATTTTTTCAGAAGCCATAAACTGATGCATTTTGTAAACTAAGGATTTCTGACCTCTACCAGTCTATATCGTATATACACATAAAAGCCAGTAGATTAAAAGGTTCTTAATTGCCAAGCTTCAAGGCTCATTCTTTCAATGTGGTATAAAGAGATTATGATGATGAGGAAAACAAACTTGAAAGGTTTTATGAAGGTGAGTTTTGAAGTGGACTGTTTAAAAGAACAAGATGGTATGTTTCGTCATAGAAGTAACATGCAGGAAACACAGAGCTGAAATGAAAGAAATAGAGTAATATCTAGGAGACTGAAAACAAAAGAAATAGGAGTAAAGGAAAACCAGAATATTCTCTGTTACTGTTTGAACTTTTACCTCTCTCTCTGGCTTTAGTGCTTGTAAGCAGTTAATCTTTATTAAGTGGAAATTTCAGTAAAGTTTATACTTGGAAATGGCTTATATTTTCTCTTGTTCTGTGAATAATATGCATTCTTATAATTCTCTTTGGTCCTCCTTTGGCAGTGAAGTGTCAGACTCAAGGTCGTGAGGATATTAAATATTAAAACAGGATAATTTAAGATTGAGTCTTGTGATACAGTGATCAGAGGGCTGAGGATAAGGTGTTTTGGAGCACTTGCTCTGGGAAGGCTGGTCCAGGAGCTTGGTCATGGCCATATTTGTCTGACAGTACTCCTTCTGGCTACCATATGACTTTCTATTGTAAAGATCCAAAGTATCCCCATTTTTAGTAACCAAAGAATGCAGCGAGCAGACTGTTATCTGACTGTCCATTATGAACACTTTACTCTGCGTCATGGGTCCTATCAGTTTGTAGCAAAGTGATGGATTGCATTTAGCATTCTGTTGTTGACCTATCCAGATTTTTGCCATATGTTCCTGCTCATCTCCTTAAGATACAGAAGGGGAAGGCTTATAATGATGACCAGCTACTAAGCAGAAATGTGGCAGGGATTCTGCGTCCTCAGCTGGAGCCTCACCCCCAGCAAGCCATCCTCCCTATTTTAGGAAAGCATCACCATGCAATACAAGGAGGCTTGTCTGTGGACTGATTTGGTTGTTTATAGTTTGTATCTGGTCTGTATTTGAAGAAATTTTGAAAAGATGCTGTAAAATTAAGAGGTATGGGGCTGGCATTGTGGCACAGTGGGTAAAGCCACTGCCATCCCACATGAGCACTGGTTCGTGTCCAGGCTGCTCTTCAGCCCCAGCTCCCTGCTGATATCCTAGGAAAAGCATCAGAGGATGCCCCAGGTATTTGGCCCCTGTCACCCATGTGGGAGACCAGGATGAAGCTCCTGGCTCCTGGCTTCAGCCTGGCCCAGCACTGGCCGTGATTGCAGCCATCTGGGGAGTGAACCAATGGCTAGATCTCTCTCTCTCTCTCTCTCTCTAACTATGACTTTCAAACAAATAAATAAATCTTCTAAAAAAATTAAGACGCATGTGGGTGAGTTGCATGCACAGTCAACGATGCGCAATCTAATGTGATTGAATGATGTATGATTGTAGCAAGGTTGATTACCTGCTCTGTTCCTCAGTTTCCTTATTTGTTAAATACTTGTGAAGTTCCATTTCTTAGGAGAACTCCCTTTCCCCCACCAAATACATAGTAGGCATGCAACCCCTCACATGCAAAAATAAGAGAAAAGCTGTGTTCTGTCTGACATAGCCAGATGGGAATGGGGGTGAGGGGCAGAAGTCTGCAGGTTCAGGCTTCCTCTCACTCCTCCTGCCCCCTTAACTCACACATAACCCTCGAGACACATGTTGGTCACATTGGAAATGGAAAAGTTTGTTCTGTAAGATGCTTCCAGAGCCGGCGCCGTGGCTCAATAGGCTAATCCTCCACCTTGCGGCGCCGGCACACCGGGTTCTAGTCCCGGTTGGGGCGCCGGATTCTGTCCCGGTTGCCCCTCTTCCAGGCCAGCTCTCTGCTATGGCCAGGGAGTGCAGTGGAGGATGGCCCAGGTGCTTGGGCCCTGCACCCCATGGGAGACCAGGAAAAGCACCTGGCTCCTGGCTCCTGCCAGGATCAGCGCGGTGCGCCGGCTGCAGCGGCGGCCATTGGAGGGTGAACCAGCGGCAAAAGGAAGACCTTTCTCTCTCTGTCTCTCTCTCTCACTGTCCACTCTGCCTGTCAAAAAAAAAAAAAAAAAAGATGCTTCCAGCTCCAGCATTTACTATTACTTTTTTACTTAGTAACTTTGTTATTCTGTAATTATGCTGCAGTTTTCTGCAGTCACTAAAAAACCTCTCATACCTTCCCTTCCAAAAAAAAAAAAAAAAGGTTAGTTTTCTGAGCCTTAAAAATCCAATCACCAGGGAAAGTGTCTCGATAATTTTAAAAAATGCATCCATTTTCCTCTGTCTTGAATCAGTTTTCAAAAATTTCAATCCATCTCTATAAGCTAGTTGGGGTTACACTGTAATTTGCCTTGTTAACCTTAATAGATTGCCTGGTTACCAAATGCTATGGAGTGTGATTTGGCACTGTGTCTTAATAAACAGGTCGCACCTGGGAGCCAGTGGGAACTCTCCCATCTGAGAAAACAGCTACAACAGATGGTAAAACGACTGAAAACCAGGTGGGGGTCATTGTTCAATGACCATCTGAATGAAGTTGGGTTAATTTGGAGTGGCTCTAATTATCCCTAGCAACTGGACCCTCTATCCATGTTAGAAGTTTGGGTTTATATCTTTTATGTAAACTATCAAAACAAGCCCATCTGTGAGCCTGAAGCTATCCTTGCCTTCAATTCAACCACAATGGACAGCGTGATTTCTTTGGTTTCTAGCTATGAACAGCCTTAAAATACTGGGTTTCCCAACTCTCTGCAGTTTACTTTTTCTTGGGTTACTTTTTGTCATCCCTGGCATGAGTCTTTTCCTTCCTCCTCTTCTAAGTTTTTATTAAGAAAAAGCACTTGTTTTTAACCTGAGACACTTATGAGCATTGTGTTAAAAAATCGGTGATGTCAAAACTTCAACCCCTGTACACCCCTTTAGAAGAGCTTTTCTTTTTCTAAAAAAAAAAAAATATTTTAGTTATGTATTTGAAGATCAGAGAGAGACACATAGAGATAAGAGAGAGACAGAGAGAGATTGAGAGAGATCTTCCATTCACTGGTTCACTTCCCCAATGGCTGCAGTAGCCAGGGCTGGGCTAGGCAGAAGCCAGGAGCCCAGAACTCCATCCGTTCTCCCACAGGGGTGGCAGCAGCCCAAGCATTTGGGCCATCTTCTGCTGCTTTTAGGTGCATTCCCAAGAAGCTGGATCGGAAGCAGAGCAACTAGGAATCGAACTGGCACTCTGATATGGGATGCCAGCATTGCAGGTGGTTTAACCCACAACACCGGCTGCCAGATTTTCTTACAAAGTGTATGAGCCACAGTGGGTTCAGAAGTTGTGTCCTGACCAACCCAACAATAGCTTCAAAACCTATCAGCTTCTTTAAAGATACATATTTTTCTGACTACACTTGTTATTTTTGTATAAAAACAGTTGATTTATTAAATGCCTATCATATGCTTGACACTATGACAAAATGTTTATTATATGACATCATTCCCTTATGATAATTCATGCTGTGGGTACTATTCATTTTATTACTGAGTAAGTTGTAGCTTCTTAAGCTGGTTAATAGTTCAATGGAACCAAACTAGGTTGCAAACACACACCTGTACGCCTCCAAATCTCACTTTAAGCCATATCCTCCTCCTCTGGAACACGTGCAGTGCTATGGCCTCAGTGTCGTGTTCTGGATGTGGACCCTGGGAATCAAGCTTGAGCAAGTCACCTCAACCCTTTTGTTTCTTTCCTGCCAAAGGCTACCTCCTAAGTTCATTATTAAGATTAATTGAGATAATGCATGTTAAGTACAGTGCTTCATACACAGCACATAGTAGGACACCACAAGTAGTCAATATATGGCATTTATTTTCTGATTTTCCTTTCTAATTTGATTTACTCTTTTGTCTAAGTAAAACATTGTCTTTATTTCCTCTTTTGCAAACAGTTGGGCAGCATTGTTGATGACAAAGGTGGGCTTTCCAGGCCTCACCTGAGATAGGTACATGCGCCTTTTCACCGACGAACAGAGCCTTCTCCATTTGTGTTCTGTAGATCTTTAGGCCGTTTTGAAAATGTGAGTGATGACTTTCTGCATGCTGAGGAACTGGCCTTCATGTTATTCAGACCCTTCCTGTGTGTGTGTGTGTGTGTGTGTGTGTGCACGCGCGCACTAAATCCGGAACAATGAGTTTCTCAAATTCACTGCGGAATAACCTTGTCTTTCCTTTTATCCTCAGAGAGCTTCCTGCATTTGTGAGCTCCTTTCAGAATCTGTGACTGCAGCCTCCACATCTGGGTCCTCCTGCTGTAAATTAACTGGTGACTCCCGTAAATGGCAGGGGTGGGGGCTCAGGGCAGGCTCAGAGGCAGGCCAGGGTGCCGACGCAGCGCCCCGGAGCTGGTTTGCCTTGACGTCAGATAACGCTGATGTGCACCAGATTGGCTCGTAGTACCAGTAAAGCTGACCCCTCCCACTTCCCCTAGTGCCCCCGAGCTTGCCAGAATGCTGGAGACCATTATGAACTCACAGTTGTCATTTGATCTCCATCTGGCTGCTGTCACTGAGGCTGCCTTTCATCGCTTGCCAAAAGTGTAAAGCCAGCGATGTTTCTCTTGCTCACAGACCTTGGCTTCTCATCCTTGCTTTTCTCATTTTTCTGGGTAGATCCAAATACTTCTTCAGTCTGGGTCTCTGTACCACCACCATCAGGAAACTCACAAGTTCCCGCTAGACTATTTACCCGTGTGCAGCCTTCGAGGTGGACTGGATTCAGCGGTAGATGTTTTGGACATGATGGAAGCGGACTGTGTTTTTGTTAGCTTCAAATCCTATGCCTTAAGTTTGATGTAGTTTGAATTCCTGGTATAAATGTGAGATTTGTGTGTATAGCTCACACTGTGGTGGATTTTATGAGGATGTCACAATTACGTGGGTCCCTGTATTGAATTAGGATCTACACAAATTCAGCAATAAATTGAATAGTAACACGTTATAAATTGGATCTTATAACAGCTTAATAATCTGAAGGGGACAGAAGAATGAATTCCAAGATGATGCTCAGTGTGCTTTGTCAGTGGAGTGTTCTTCTGAACAGAAGGTGATTGTAAATCTGGTGTCTGCTTGAAGATTTACTGTTCCTGACCATAGTTAAGATTTAGCGATCTTAGCGCCGTAGCCTGAAGATCATGCTTGGTCAAGGAAGCTCTTGCCGGCTGACAGCTAACATCCAGTTGTCAGTGGTGGCGATGACGGATATCATCGGCTCTAGATGTTTTAGAAACAAATTTAGGATCCTGGTTTTTATGTAGGTTGACAAGTTAATTCTCTAAGAAGTGATTATAGCAAACCTTTTCTGTAAGTCCTTGGTATAGTTTACTTGAAAGAATTTGAGGGTACTATGTGCTGTATGACTACAAACTGTGTGCATAAAAAATTAATTTGGAAGGACAAATTTGGGAGTTCCTCTTTGAATGATAGGATTACAGATAATTTTGATGTTCTTATTTTTGCTTATCTTTAATTTGGCAATGTTTTATTTAATAAACATGAATTACTTTAAAATATTTTTAAGTGATTTAAAATTTATATTCAGTGAAATGCACAAGTCAAAAGTGTATAACTTTTGACAAATGTATTTGCACATACAACCCAGTCAAGATAGAAAGCCGAGGGCCAGTGTTGCGGTGCAGCAGGTTAAGCCACCTCTCAGGATGCTGGCATCCCACATTGGAGTGCACGTGTGAATCCCAGCTGCCCTACCTCTGCACCAGCCTCCTGCTTATGTGCTGGGAAGACAAGAGAAGGTGGACCAATTATGTGGACCCCTGCCTCTCATGTGAATGGAGTTCCTTCCTCTTCCTCCTGGTTTCAGCCTGTCCCAGTGCCAGCTATTACAGGGAGTGGATGGAAGATTTCTTTCTCCTCTCTCTCCCTCTCTCTCTCTCTCTCTGTGTGTGTGTGTGTGTGTGTACCTTTCAAATAAATAAGTAAATAGATCTTTTTGGAAAGAAAGATTTAACCCCCATGAAGATATATCAACAATTAAGCTATAACATTTCCATTACCCATTAAGCTCTCTCCTGCCCCATCTAGTCAATCCCTGCATCCCATAGGTAACCACTGTTTTTTTTTTTTTTTGTAAAGATTTTATTTATTTATTTATTTGAGAAGTGAAGTTACAGACAATGAGAGGGAGAGACAGAGAGAAAGGTCTTCTGTCCACTGGTTCAGTCCCCAGATGGCTGCAATGACTGGAGCTGTGCCGATCCGAAACCAGGAGCTTCTTCCAGGTCTCCCACGTGGGTGCAGGGGCCCAATGACTTGGGCCATCTTCTACTGCTATCCCAGGTCATAGCAGAGAGCTGGACCGGAAGAGGAGCAGCTGGGACTAGAACCGGTGCCCATATGGGATGCTGGAGCTTCAGGCCAGGGCTCTAACCTGCTGCACCACAGCAGCGGCCCCAGTAACCACTGTTTTGATTCTTGTCATATATCACTTATTTTTAAATTTAAATATTTTTATTTACTCAAAAGGTACTTATCCGGATGTTTTACTCCTTTAATGCCCATAATGGCTAGAGTTGGGTCAGGCCAAAGCAGGATCTGGCAATGTAATCCAGGCCTCCCATGGCAGGTACCAATAACTTGAGCCTCCAGGGTCTGCATAGGGATGAAGCTGGAATCAGCAGCTAGAGCCAGGAATTGAAATCTGGCACTGTGATATGGAATACAGGCATCTTAACCACTAGACTGAACACTGTGCCATGTAGCAGTGTTTTATTTGTTTGAAAGGGAGGAAGGAGAGAGAGAGAGAGAGAGAGAAATATAGAGAGAGAAATAGAGATCTTCTATCCCCTATTTTACTCCTCAAATGCCAGCAACAGCTGGGGCTGGACCAGACCAAAGCCATGAGCCAGGAATTCCATCTGGGTCTTCCACATGGATGGCAAGATCCCCAGTACTTGAGCCACCACCTGCTGTCTCCCAGGGTGCACATTAGCAGGAAGCTGGATCAGAAACTGAATAATTGGGACTCAACCCAGGCACTCTGACGGGACTCAGATATCCCAAGCTGCCACGCCACAATGCCCCACCCCCAATCACTTTCTGATTGAAAAACTCAGCAGATTTTAAAAAGAAGCTTCTATATAAACTTAGGTAGGATACACACCCACAAGTTGAAATAATTCCCTGCCCTCAAGTATCTTACCTTGTCAGTGTGAGATGAGAAAAACAATGGACAGATTAGGAGACAACACTTAAGAGTTAAATCATGTAGCCCAAACGAACTGAGAAAAGCAACATAATCATGTCAGAGTTCATGAGATCTTAGATCCATTACTTCATTCCAGTAGCAAAAGGGGAAAAGTTTATTAGATTATAAACTTCAAGAGGCCAAGCACTATGTTTATCTTATTCATTGTATGTTCAGTGCCTCACACGTTCCCTAGCAGAGGACTGACTCAGTAAATATTTATGGTCCGAGTAAGTTGACACTATTTATTCAGTTAGTCAACAAGCATTTATTTACTCTTCCAGCAAGCATTTACTGAGTCCTTACTGCATGCCAGGGATCTTGCTAAAGCCTGAGGTATAATGGTAGAATGATAGCAGGGTCTTTAACTTCAAGGAACTAACAATGGTATCCTGCGGGAAGACTGATGTTAACAGTATTCCAGAGGCAGATAGAATAAGTCTGTGAGGGCTTAAAGAGCAAGGAGAGTGCTGAGCCTGAAGCCATATCAGAGGTAGCATTGATTTGGGTTAGCATTGTGGCAGAGTGGGTAAAGCTGCTGCCTGCAACATCAGGCCAGCATCCCATGTCCCGGCTGCTCCACTTCTGATCCAGCTCCCTCCTAATGGCCTGGGAAAAGCAGCAGAAGATGGTCCAAGTGTTTGGGCCCCTGCTAGCCATGTAGGAGACCCAGAAGAAACTTCTGACTCCTGGCTTTGGTCTGGCCCAGGTCTGGCTGTTGAGACCATCTGGTGAGTGAACCAGCAGATGAAAGATTCTCTTTCTTTCTCTCTTCCTCTCTCTCTCTGTGTCTCACCCTCTCTTTAACTCTGACTTCCAAAATAAATAAGTCTTAAAAAAAAAGAAAAAGAGATAGCACCGAGTCTTGACAAATGACCAGCCATGAAGAACAAATGTACAGAGGTGTCCAATGTGACCCTAGGTCCTGGCATGAACTCCTCGGATGATGATAGAATCACTTAATTTTTTTCTCTCAGATCATTATGCAAAAGAGACCATGCTCATCGATTGATCCAAACAAACGTCGGTTGGCCACAGTTCAAGCTATGGATCTATAAAGTGTCCATCACATACCTGAGGGCAAAGGAAGTGATTTGGCTGGTGCGGGGCAGAAGGGTAACTCAGAATGATTGTCTGGTGCTCACAACCTGTTCTTGTGGGTATTTCTTCTTCCTCTTACCCATGTTCCTCCCTTTCTGCTACCAACCCTTATATCCTTTCCAAGTATCATCTTTTCTGTCGCTCCCCCTCTTCGTGGAGGAACGACACTAAGCCCTGCCTAGGCTTCATATCCGAGTCACGGCACCATTATGTCGCTCCCCCTCTTCGTGGAGGAACGACACTAAACCCTGCGCTGTTCTTTCGTCTGCTCGGCCCTCCCCGAGTTTGCTGTTGGTTCTTCCCGGGTTGGCTACTGACCCTTCCACCTCCGTGGAAGGGCAGTTCCCCCTGGCCGCATTCCCCACTTCCGCAGGGGAGCGGCACACCACCGGCCGGCATTCCCGGGGGCTGCACGGGTTCCCTTAGATGTTCCCCATAGATGTTCCTGGTGAATGCCGTCTCTCTCCTCCTTTATAGTCCTCCTCCGCCAATCCCAACTCGGCTGCCCACACGCCGAGTACGCTGCTCTCCTCCAATCAGTAGCAAGTCCTACAGTTTATTGGTTGAACTGGAGGCAGCTGTGTGGAAGCTGTTTACTTCTCTCCCAGCGCCATATTGTGGGAGAGCAGATGCATAGAATAAGTCTTAATTCCAGTAACTCAGTCTAGTCCGGTTTGCTCCCCACATTTTCTAAGATAGTTATAGATAATTGTGGCTGTAAGGTAGGAAGACTTTTCTTCCCACCTCCCAAATCCTCACATACCTGGAGTCTGCCTTTTTGGAGGAAGGGGATGTATGTTAGGGGATTGAATGGGCCACAGAGCCACTTGTTGAATTGTTATTTCTTGGAGTAGGGAGGCTGCCCTTGGGCCTTGAGGCATAGACTCATCATATTGTTCTCTGTTTCCCCCACATTTTCTTTCTTTGGTATGTTTTGGTGGATTTCGTGTTTGTGTGTTCGTTTGTTTATTTATTTTGGTGCTCTCTGCTTATAGTTTTTTTTTTTTTTTTTAAGGGAAAAGGTTTATTGTCCGGTGTGGGAAACCCAACAGGCTGCCTCCCTGTGTAGCAGCCTATGCTAGGAGAACAGGTCCTATCTAGCTTTGCAGAGATAAGGAAGCGGGAGCAGCAAATCCTGTTAGGCTGTGGGTGGAGCTGACACTTGTGATTGGGCCATTTGGTCACTTGACTTCTAGTAAGCCAGGCTGTGCTTAGGAAGATGGTACCATTTTACTAACATTCCCCCCTTTTGTTTTTTTTTTTTATAAAATAAGTGTTATATGGGATTACATTGGCAACAAAAAGTCCAGGAGGGGT
The DNA here is from genome assembly GCF_051225735.1 of Oryctolagus cuniculus. Classification (NCBI taxonomy): domain Eukaryota; kingdom Metazoa; phylum Chordata; class Mammalia; order Lagomorpha; family Leporidae; genus Oryctolagus; species Oryctolagus cuniculus. The sequence goes on from NC_142873.1 coordinate 105,522,682, forward strand.
GGAGGGACAATGATCTATCTTCTAGAGCTGCTTCCTGCTGACATGGGGTGACGAGTTACTCTCGGCTGCCATGGGGCGATGTCTAAAGACATGATGTCCTGGATGGGGAGCCGAGTATATCCTGGTGATAGCATTTGGTTGAGCACCTGGTTGGTGAATGGTTTGGTTCATTCCATTATCACTTCCCGTAAACATTCAGGAATTTTGGAGGGCCGGTGTGTGCATGGAGATCGCAGAGCATTTGGTAGTGAAGAAGGAGGTCTGGGGGTGAGTTCTGTGGTTGGCAGAAGTCCAGGGTCCCAAAGCAGCTCACATCCCTGAGGGGAGAGCAAGGTCGACAGGAGAGCCTGGTACCAGGTTTCGGCACCAATGAAAGGAAAGGCCACCACCAAACACACCAAACACCAGAGTAAGGGAGAAGGTTTATTGCTGGGTGGGGAAACCTGACAAGCTGCCTCCCCGCGCAAGAGAGAATAGTCTTACAGTAGTTTCTGTTTGGGGCACTAACTCTGTGGTCTTTGAAAGTTACTTATCTGAACCTCAGTCTCTTCACCTTAATTGGAGGATCAGTGTCAGCAGATTCGATGTCTTCCACGTGGTAGTTTCTCAATATCAGTTGCTTTCCCCACTCACTGGTTCCACTGGTGGGAATCCTGGACTCAGGGAGTCCCTCTCAAGCACTCAGTTCTACAGCTTGGCTTAGTGGTAATGCCACATCGGATGGGGGAAGTATTTCTCTCATTTCTATTCCTTTTCTTACTTGCTCAATCTGTGTGGACATGACATTTTTGAGGGATGTTCTCACCAAGTTGTAAATGTATATGCAATAATAACATGGACACAGCAGTTATTAAGGGAAAGAGTGTGATTAGATCTGCACAAATTCATCCCCACCATGATAAAGCAATTCAGTGAGTGTACTGTACTGACTCCCAATCACAAATCGCCTTCTGTGTGACTATAGTGTCCCTCAATTTGAAGTGTACACATATGAACAAAGCCAAATAACCCACATTATTCATATTTATGAATGATATGTGTATTTACCTAAATCAGTTACCAAGAGCTCAACATCTTTTCATTCATTTAGTCATGCATAGTTGTTAAGCACCTACTATGTGCTTATGTATCAGGTAATACACCATGTGCTGGCTCTGCGGTGATGAATAAAACAGAATTCCAATGCAGTTAACACTGAAGACACACATACTTGAAATAACTAAGCACAAAATTAACTGCTCAGTTATGACTATGGTAAGTTCTACAAAGAAACAATTACAGGCTATTGTGAGGGTTTATAGCAGGGGGATCTGGTAGGGAGCACTAGGGAAGACTTCTATAGAAATTACTGAACCACCGAATGGGAAGGCAAATGCAACCCATGGGAAGAAGGCAAGGGAAGAGTTTCCCATGGCTTAAAGAATGAAGATCTTGAGTTTCCCAATGTTGGTGTTGACCTCTCAGGATCTGACCTGGGAGAGCTGATTCCAGGTCTCAGGGACTCTGTGTCTGATGCTGGAGTCACTAGAAGCTTCCCACTTAGTTGTACCCAAAGGGAAGAAACTTTCCTTGGAAACTAATCAATCAGTTACATTTGGAAGAGAATTATACAGGCTTCAGATATCCTTTAATGTCTGTTACTCAAGACATACACAGGCTACCCAAGAAGCTGACTTTACTGAGGATTTGTTTTCTACCTCCATGAGATCTTTCAGTCCTCCATTAGCCTGACTGCAGTTATAAAGCCTGTTTTATATCCAGAGTAACTGAAGGTGAGAGCTGTTAAATGACTTGTCCAGCATCACACCTGTACCACCTCTCAGCCATCTGATAGGAAAGTGTTTCTCTTTAGAAACACTTAGAATAGTAAATGAAAGTTCAAAAAGTGAATTATCACTGGAACCAGAAAATGAACTGTAGTACAATCTGCCACGTTCCCATCTTAAAAAACTGTTATTTGACAAAGATAATTATGAGTCATGAGCAAGTCCATATTTCAACTATTTAAATTTCTGTATGACGATATTCTAGTTTGCCAAATTTTCTCAACAAAGAGATGAAAAGGAAGTTAGCACAATTAGGAGAGTATCCACAAATAGATGGAAAAACTGGATAGAAGAACACACCTTTACAGGGTTAAGAAGAAGTAATTTAGTTGTGTGAACCAACGTCAGTTTCCCAGGATCTAAGTGTTTACTGTCTTCATATCAATGAAACTGATATTGCTGTATTTACCTAAAACTTCCAGAGCACTAATGTGTTGTTTAGTTTTATCTTTATTATATTCAAGAGCACGTTCAAATAGTGCCAGCACACCAAAGAGAACTCAGGAAGCTTCCTGGGAACATTTTGGAACTTGAGAAATCTTGTCTGAAGGGTATAAGGATCATTTCTTTCTATTTCATGGGAAAAGCTCAAATGACCCAAAAAGCCATGGTCCTTTGGAAGGAGATCAAGAGACAAACAAATAGACTCTTCTTGTGCTTCTTTGCTTGTGGGAGGTACAGAAGTGGAAATTTGCACAACAGCTTCCTTTTTGTAGTTTTGCATTAGGCTTCTCCAGGATGGGGATGTTCTGATATAAATGATGCTGAGTAATTGTATTAAGAATCTCTTTTAATTGTACTGGCAGCCTGAAGCAAACTGCTGGTTTTCTCTTGAACCCCATGCTGTTGGTTGAACCTTCGGTCCAAGTCGCTTTCCTTTTGGGCTCTTTGGGTATCTTACCTTAGGAATTAATTCCTGCAAAACTTACCTCCTGTTCATTTCTTAGGTCTGTCTTTCTTGTATGTCCCCACAGAAAAGGCCAAGTTCAAGGCTTCAACCTCTCTGGCTGGTACAATTACCACTGCTGATGTGCTTGCTGTTCCTGTTTTCCTCTCTTGTCCTCCTGTCTACTCCCAGTAGAACTACCAGGAGTATCTTTTTACAAATGAATCCAATCAGATTGCATCCTATCGAGAACACTTTTATAGTTTTTAGTTAACTATGGGACAAAGTCCAGGCTACTTAGCACGATCTGGCCTCTCCTGACCTCACTAGTGTCATTTCCTGCCTTATCAAGTACTTCTTCCCCAGGTACTTCTTGTTCCTGTATCACGAAAGCCTTGATAGTGCCCAGCAGGTCTGGCTTCATGGGAGTGACAGGGCCCTGAGCCTCGAAGGAGTCCTCATTCGGTTTAACGCTGTGCTAAAACTGTTATGAGGTTCTTAATAATTTATGCACAAGGGTTCCCACATCTTCATTTTGCACTGCAAATTGTGTAGCCAGCTCTGGTGCACAGACACCATGCTGCTTCACTTCTTTGTGTGTCGCTTGCACTTAGCTTTCCCTTCTCTGTGTTTTGCATGCCCTTCCTTGTCTTTCAGACCTCATTTGAATACCATTTCTTTAGTGAAGCAGCCTGGAAATCATGTCCCTCCACTGCCCCACCCGTGTTCATCACTCCATCCTCTGGGCTCCCCTTTTATTTTGCATATATGCCTACTGTAGTCTTTCTGCATTATATGTGATTAACCACGTACTAGTCTGCTTTCTCTATCCACTTTTTTTTCTCTTTTTAAATATTTTATTTATTTATTTGAGAGAGTTATAGACAGAGAGAGGTAGAGATAGACGCGAAAAGTCTTCCATCTGCTGGTTCACTCCCCAAATACCCACAACAGCCAGAGCTGCGCCGATCTGAATCCAGGAGCCAGGAGCTTCTTCTGGGTATCCCATGTGGGTGCAGGGGCCCAAGCACCTGGGCCATCTTCTGCTGCTCTCTTGGGCCATAGCAGGGAGCAGGTTCAGAAGAGGAGCAGGGGCTGATGCTGTGGTGTAGCAGTAAAACCGCCATCCACAGTGCCAGCATCCTATATGGGTGCCAGTTCGAGTCCCAGATGTTCCACTTCCGATCCAGCTCGCTGCTATGTCCTAGGGAAGCAGTGGAAAATGGCCCAAGCCCTTGAGCTCCTGCACCTGCATGGGAGACCTGGAAGAAGCTCCTGGCTCCTGGTTCCTGGCTTCGGTTTGACCCAGCTCTAGCTGTTGCAGCCATTTGGGGAGTGAACCAGTGGTTGGAAGACACCTCTCTCTCTCTCTGTCTCTCTGCATCTGCCTCTCTATAACTCTGCCTTTCAAATAAATAAATAAATCTTTAAAAATAAATGAAGAGGAGCAGTTGGGACATGAACTAGCTCCCATATGGGATGCCAGTGCCACATGCAGAAGGTTAACCTACTATGCTACAGTGCTGGCCCCATCTTCTATCAGTCTTTGAACTCCTTGAGGATAGGGTCTATGCAGGTTCTAAGTAGTGGAATAGAATGGGTAGAAACTTAAGAACAAGACTACCTGGGAGTGAGTGTTTGGTTCGGAGGTTAAGCCACTGCTTGGAACACCTACATCCTGTATTAGAGTGCCTGGGTTCAAGTCTCAGTTCTGCTTCCCGTCCAGCTTACTGCTAATATGCACACTAGGACACTGTAGGTGATGGTTCAAGTACATGAGTCCCTGCCAGCCACGAGGGAACCCTAGATTGAGTTTCCATCTTCTGGTTTTGCCTTAACTCAGCTCTGGTTGTTGTGCACATTTGGAAGATGGAAGCTATATCTTTCATTTCTCTCTCTGCCTTTCAAGTGAAATTAAAGTTAAGAAAAAATTTTTAAATATTTAAAATAAAAAAAGACTACCTGTTTAAGTGTGACCCTGGAGAAGTCACTTGGCCTCTGTGTGTCTTCATTTTCTTACTTAATATAGTAAAATAATCATACAATCTACCTTGAAGGCTTGGTGCTGAGAGATTTAAATGAATTAATCCACTTACATACATGGTTGGAGCAGAGTACACAGTAATTGCTGAATAAATATTTCCTGTTCTTATGCATTATTCTCTTTGTGTTCCTTGAACCTAGTACAGTACCCAGTACAGGTATTCTTGGAAATTTATTAACTACTAATTGTGCACCAGACTCTTTGCTAGCTGCCTGAGACACAAAACAAGACAAAACTTTTGATCTTAAGGAATTTAAAGGCAATAAGGGAGAGGGATTGCAATTAACACTTATGGTCTAGGGTGATAAAATGCTCAGTTCAAGGTGCCTACAGAGCACAGAAGAAAGGTGTCTGGATCAGCCCATGGGGATGAAATTGATCTGAGTATACAGGATGAGTAAGAGTTTGCTAAGTATAGAAAAGGTGGAAGATCATTCTAGGAAGATGGAGCATAAAGGTGGGGAAAAGTCTTGCATATTTAGGGACCTGTATGTCATTCTACATGACCGGAGCAAATGGTTTGGTGATGTTCTTGGAGGCAGCAAAGTCGGGTACGAATAGCAGATAGATTTTCACTATGATCTACTGGTGGTGGCTGCCTGCACAGTGTGTTGTGAAGGATCTGAAGCCATGTCCAATCTCTGTGGGGAAGAAATGTGTACATTACTTTCATTTGTTGTGGAAGAAGGCAGGGCGTGAGGTTGCACATCACACATCTGCCATTATTGATGGATTACGTAAGGTCTCATATCTGAATTAAGAAGCTTACATTTTATCCTAAAAGCCATAGGGAATAATTGAAAGATTTTAAGCCTGGGAGTAGCAGATCATATTACATAGTAGGTGCTCCATAAATGCTTGTTGGGTTGAACTAAGAACCCCACTTTACCTATTAATGATTTAGGATATCAAATGGCACCCAAGCGATCTGGACCCAGCAAATAAAACATGTATAACCGAGCCTGTTGTGCTCAGAGGCGCTGTGCTAAGTGCCCAGAGAACTAGAACAACATCCAGAGGTGCTTAACGTGCTCCCATGGTGTGGCTTACATAGTAAAACAGTCTGCTTCACACTACAGTTTCAGGCCCAGAATTAAAGTGGTGTTAATAATTTATGTAGCTATATTGTTTCATGCTGTGAGCTGGATGGATCCCTACAGAAAGACTTTCAGGGGGCTTTTTGAACCTTTCACCATTCTGCTTGTCATATATCAAGCAGCATGAAAATTATTGGAAGAAACAAATTGGAATATTTTTAGATCTAAATATATTGACACATATTTTTATAGATATTTCAAATAGGTCTCTTGTCTGTAACTAGGTGGAAGGGGCTCTGAAACTTGGGTTATTATTAAAAATAAAGGGGCTGGTGACGTGGTGCAATAGGTTGGCTGCTGCCTGTGATGCTGCCATCTCACATGAGCACCAGTTTGAGTCCCAGCCGCTCCACTTCCAATCCAGCTCCTTGCTAATGCGCCTGGGAGAGCAGCAGAGATTGGCTCAAGTACTTGGGCCCCTGCCACCCATATGGGAGACTTGAATGGAATTCTAGCCCCAGCCCCAGCCATTACGGCTGTTTGAGACGTGAACCAGTGGATAGAAGATCTCTCTCTCTCTCCCTACCTCTCTCTCTCTACCTCTACCTTTAAAATAAATAAAATAGTTTTTTTTTTAAAAAAAGTAATTACCCAGACTTACTAATCATATAAATAAAATCCATTAAAACATATATAAATGACACTTGTAATTCAATCATTATCCTTTTAATCTCATGGATTATAGAATCTTGTGAGAATCTGTGTTTCATAAAGAACAAATGAAACGAGGTTGTTCCCTCAATACATTTAGTGTAATAGTAGAGGCATTTACATTTCTTTGATTCTAAAGATACTTCAGATAGTATACAAGATATTAAGGGAAAATTTATTTAAAATAACTACCAAGGATGGGACAAAGGAAATTTGAATGGAAAAAATCCAATGGGGTCCATGCATGAGATCAGTGTACAACATGTAAGAGAGTTTAGGTATCTCAAGACACTCAAGCCAAGCCGTATTCAGGTTCTTATTATATACCAAAAAGAAAACTGAAGTAGCTGGCAATTGTTGTTTCATTATTGAGTGAAAAGACCAAAAACAGATTTCTCAGACAGTGCCTAGAAAGATTAAAAGAATCAGTGAAGATACTGAGACGAGAAGTAAAATTTGTGTTGCATTGCTGAACCATTTCCCTCTTCCTTATGGGTTTGTCTGTTTTGTCTTTGTGGCTTTCTGACATTCTCCCCACCCTTTGACTTCCTGTCATTATAAAGACTGACAATGGTCCTAGATCAGTATGAAAGAGTTTTGTTTGTGTTAATATTCTTCTCACAGTCACATTGGTGAGCTCAGGGGTAAGGGGAAAGGATTCAGAATAAAAACAACTTGAACTGATAATGTTATGACTATATTATTAATATTTAGCACAGTTCCTAATAAATAGCTGATCCTTAATCATTGGGAATTGAAAGAAGAAAGGAAGCTTCACAAGACCTATTGATCCTTATCAAAATGCGTGGCCACTAAGGATTTATGCCAATGTGATACTTTTGTCATAGCTTCTAATGCTTAATTTTTTATTTGTATGATTATGTTACTTGGGCATTTTGTTTCAAAAGCAACAATGAAACTACAATGCAGCCCTAAGAAAAAGAGACATTAGGAACATGAGAATAGAAATCAAAGAAAAATCAGAGAGGATACTCAATAATTCTTCTTCCTTTGCTGCTCCATTATTTATTGTTTCCTTAATTCATTCCTTTGTAAACACAGGAAGACCTCTGGGCCTCAAGACTCTCCCACTCCCACCCAGCTGCCCCTTATTCGCAGAAAGGACCTTTAATTTTTTTCTAAGGGTTTATTTATTGAGAGGCAATTTTCTCTCTCCCTCCCCCCCCCCCTCTCTCTCACACACACACACGCAGAGAGAGAAAGAGAAGCACACTCTGTCTGCTGGTTCACTCCTTAAATATCTGCAAAGAGGTGTTGGGGACGTGGAAGAGTTGAGAGCCATGAACTCAGTCTAGGTCTCCCACGTGGATGGCAGGACCAGATTCCCTGAATCATCACTTGCTACCTCCCAGGTTCTGTATCAGCAGGGAGCTGGAGTCAGTAGACAGAACTGGAAACTGAACTCAAGTACTCCAATATGGGATGCAGTTGTCTTACCTGGTAGGTTGAACACCTACCCTGGAACACCTGCCCTTGTATTTAGTCATGATCTTATAGGGCCCTCTATAATAACAACTGACATTTTGTTGCTATCTCTTACAGTTTAGTTTTGCTTTCATGTCACTACCATTATTGCATTCATTGGAATTCTTTTTGGGATGTGTGGGTATGTAGTATGTGGTTGTATTTGTTTCTACTATATGAAAGAATTCTATCAACAATTCCATGGCTTTAATAATCTTCTGGACCAGCATATGCTGGTTTGATATGTAATTTAACTTTCTTATAACTTATAGTACATATTTTCTGAAACAGTCTTTGGAATATGCTATTAAATCATTTTACTTCATCCATATATAAGTATACAAGTATGCACATATGTGCATCTACATATATCCATGTATAGTATGTGAAAAGTTTGTGCATATAATCTCAGTGGTATTATTTTACCTTCAAGGTGAAATAATGTCTCCTCTCATGACCCAGCTACTACCATTTTTCATTCATCTAATAGGATTTGAGTTTTCACTGTCAGATACTCTGCTAGACATCGAGTACACCAAGATTTAAGGACATAGTTCATAGTAACAACTCAGTCTAGTTTATGTTAAAGCATAAGTAAGGCTAATCTTGAGTCTGGAATAGTCTGAGTTTAGTTGGTGAAATATATCTAAGTATTCCTCCACCCTGCATAGAAACCCTTGTGTGATAGGGCAACAATCTATAAAGTATATATAGTTAGTAAGCTAGATAAGAGATGGCCAATAGCTTACCCTCATATGTAAAATGGAGATAATAATACCTTTTATTACCTTGCTTAGTTATTCATTCATCCATAAAACATGATTTTTATAAAGATTTATTTATTTGAAAGGCAGAGTTAAAGAGAGAGAGAGAGAGGCAGAGACAGAGAAATCTTCCACCAGCTGTTTCACTCCCCAAATGGCTGCAACAGCCAGAGGTGAGCTGATCTGAAGCCTGGAGCCAAGAACTTCTTCTGGGTCTCCCATGTGAGTATGGAGAACCCAAGCTCTTGAGCCATCCTCCACTGATTTCCCAGGCAGATCTAAAGTGGAGCAGCTGGGACTCGAACCAGAACCCATATGAGATGATGGTGCCATAGGCATCGGCTTTACCTGCTATGCACAGTGCTGGCCCCTATAAAACATGTTTTTAAATACTTACAGCATCTGAGGCATTGAGATAGATATTAAATAAATAATGTTCAACAGGACAGACAACTGTTTCTACCCCCATGAACCTTACAGCTTGGTGAGCGAGAGACAATAAATGAACTCAGTGCTATGTTGAAGAATAGATGACAACCTGACTTCAAGTGGGTAGTCAGAGAAGGTCTCCCCCTGGAAGGGATATCAGGGTAACATCTAAAAAGTATAATGGGCAAGCTTTGACCAGTGGCCAGTGGGAAAGTGTTCCAAGTAAGTGAAATGATTTGTGTAAAGACTCTGAGTTGCTGATGAAGGAATTGAGGAACTGAAATTAGCCTTAAAAGTTTTCTATTAAAAATAAAAATAAAAATAAACAGGAGTCACTGAGCACTTACTCCTCATGTGGGATCTGTCCTTAATGTGTTGTACAATGTGAATTAACGCTATAACTAGTACTCAAACAGTATTTTACACTTTGTGTTCTGTGTGGATGCAAACTGTTGAAATCTTTACTTAATATATACTAAATTGATCTTCTGTATATAAAGATAATTGAAAATGAATCTTGATGTGAATGGAATGGGAGAGGGAGCTGGAGATGGGAGGGTTGCAGGTGGGAGGGAAGTTATGGAGGGAAAAAGCCATTGTAATCCATAAACTGTACTTTGGAAATTTATATTTATTAAATAAAAGTTAAAAATCAATAAATCAATCAATCAATAAATAAATAAAAATAAAAAGGATGCTAAAAAGTAGATATTATCTTCCCCAAAGCCCAGTGATTTCACTACTATATAGAATATATATCCCTATACAAAACTTCTTATATATGTCTACTAGGAAACATGTTTAAGAATACTTCTGGGGGCACTAAACTTTGTTCTTCATAGCACTGAACTAAGCAATTCAGACACTGACAAAGGAAAAGATAAGTGAATCTTGGTATACTTACATAACAAAGCTGGTGAAAATGAACGAATGATAGTTACCCAGATTAACAAAAATAAATCTTATAAATACTTCTCTGAATGAAGAAAAAAATAAATTACTAAAATAACTTATTGTTTACCATGCATTTAAAATAATATAAAATATTTTTGTGGATCTATGTAAGTATTGTATTATAAAAATACTTTTTTTGACAGGCAGAGTTAGAGAGAGAGAGAGAGAGAGAAAGGTCTTCCTTTTTCCATTGGTTCACCCCCCAAATGGCTGCCACGGCCTGTGCCCTGCGCCAATCTGAAGCCAGGAACCAGGTGCTTCCTCCTGGTCTCCCATGCGGGTGCAGGGCTCAAGCACCTGGGCCATCCTCCACTGCACTCCTGGGCCACAGCAGAGAGATGGACTGGAAGAGGAGCAACTGGGACAGAATCTGGGGCCCCGACCGGGACTAGAACCTGGTGTGCTGGTGCCGCAGGCGGAGGATTAGCCAAGTGAGCCGCAGCACCGGCATAAAAGTATTTTTAAAAAGAAAGAGAAGTCAACTAAAGCTTCTGCCCAAGATGTTGGAAAGGATAGTAAATTTATCCCTTTGTCTTAAACAATTAGGAAACTGGAAAAATCTGTGAACAGTGATTTTCAGAATTTGAACAACAGGCAGAGCAGGACTGTGGGGCCTGAACGAAGGAACACTAACAGGGTGCAAGAAGTCTTCAGGGGAAACAGAAAGGGGGACCCCAAACAGTGTAGCGGTCTCGTTGCTTGGAAGAAATACATGGAGCTGGGGGAGGGCAAGGCAGCCATAGTATATAGGGAAGAGTGCAGTTAGCCCTCTACATCCTCAGGGTACTGGTTCCAAGAGCCCCCATATACACCAGAATCCCTGGATGTCCAACCTCCTCTTATAAAATAGTATATTTGCATGTAACCTAGCCACGTCCTAGCATAGATTTTAAATCATCTCTAGATTACTTAACTACTTCATAAATGTGAATGCTATGTAAATAGTTGTTACACTGTATTGTTTCAGAATTACTGACAGGAAAAGTTTGTACATGCTCAGTTCAGATGCATTTTTTTTTTTTTTTTTTACTATATTGCTCTATCTTTGGCTGAATGCACTGACACAGAACTCTGGTATTCAGAGAACCTGGCACTGTGTATGGAGGAAGAGCTCCAGGGATCTGCAGAGGGACCGCCTTGGTGTCTATGGCGGGAGTATTTATCTATGCTTCAGTGAGGGGGAGTTACTTGAGGTCATGAAAGACCTACTTGAAAAAGCATAGGCAGAGCAATTCCTGGACCTCACATAGGATTGGGCAGTGTCTTTGTTCTGAGAGGTCAGAGTGCAAAGTTCTTAAAAAGTATGGAGAAACAGGTAGGAACCTTAGAAGTAACACACCTGAGTATTGGACCTGGAACTTTACTTATGGCTGCAGTGGCCCCAAAATGACACAGCTTGAAAGAAAGCTTGGAAGGATTTAGTGATTCAAATCACTTAACTACCTACCAGAAAGAAAACTAGCAACCAGCAGCATAAATCCATAGTGCCCAGTATTTTATTTAAAAATAAATAGTTATGAGGCAAGCAAAGAACCAGAAAAATAATGACCCAGAGTATACACATGACCCAGTCATCAGAAACAGACACAGAAATTATATCATTGATGAAAACTTGTGGATAAGAACTTAAAAACAGTTATTACAGGGCATTTGGCCTGGTGGTTGACACACCCATTAGGATGCCACTATTCCCTATTGGAGAGCTTGGGTTCAATTGCAAGCTCTGCTCCAAATCCCAGCTTCTTGCTCATGTTGACTCTGGGAGGGAGCAGTTGAAGCCTCAAATTGTTGGGTCCCTGCCATTCACAAGAGAGCCCTGCACTGTGTTCCTGGTTCCTGGCTCTAGCCTTGCCCAGAGCCAGCTGTTGTGGGCATCTGTGGAGTGTACCAGTGGATGGGAGCTTTCTCTGTCCGTCCCTGCCTCTCAAAATTAATTAATTAATTAATTATAAAAAGTCACTGTAGAGACCAGTATTGTGGTATAGTGGGTTAATGCAATACCTACATCCTATATGTGTGCTAGGTTCAGTGCTGACTGCTCCACTTCCAATCCAGCTTCCTGCTAACATGCCTGGGAAAGCAACAGAAGATGACCCAAGTATTTGGGTCCCTGCACCCATGTGGGAGACTTGGATGAAGTTCCTAGTTCCTGACTTCAGCCTGATCCAACCCTGGCTGTTGCAGCCATTTGGGGAGTGAACCTGTTGATGGAAGATCTCTGTGTCTTTCCCTCTTTGCCTGTAATGCTGCCTTTCAAATAAATAAATAGATAAATAAATATTTTTTAAAAAGTCATTGTAAATATGCTCTATACATTCAAAAAGTAGAAGAAAATACAGTCACAATGAGGAGAGAATTTAAAAATGTAAAAAAAAAATCCAAATGGAACTTTTACAAATTAAATACCTAAAAACCAAAATGAAAAATGCAGTAGATATGATTTGTGCTTTTGAATTTAAAGTATGTTTCTGATGGAAACCATACATTGAATATTGCTTTTGTATGCAGTCTGACAATCTCTGACTTTTGATTAGGGCATTTTGTCCATTCATACAAAGCCTATTGATATGCTTTTTTCTGTTATTGACTGCTTTTTTCTGTTAATCTCACTTAGGAATATCTCATTTGTTCCTTCATGTACTAAAAGCATTAGTTTTTGTATTCCATTTTAATTCCTCTTTAGGCTTGATGTCTGAATTTCTTTGCCTTATTTTTCAGTAGTTTCTCTAAAGCTATAATATATGGTCCTTTAATTTATCCCAGCCTAACTCAAATAAGCACTAATGTATTTATAATAAGATATAGGAACTTAACCCGTGTATAATAGCATTTTGCTCTCTTTTTTTTAAAAAACATTTATTTCTGTATTTTAAAGGCAGAGTTACAGAGAAAGAGGGAGAGATGGAGAGAAAGAGATCTCCTGTGCACTGGTTCTCTCCCTAAGTGTTGCAACATCCAGGGGTGGGCCAGCTGAAGCCAGGAGCCAGGAGCTTCTTCCAGGTCTCCCACGTGGGTGCAGGGGCTCAAGTATGTGGACCATCTTCCACTGCTTTCCCATGAACATTAGCAGGGAGCGGGATAGGAAGTGGAGCAGCAGGGAGTTGAACCAGTGCCCATATGGACTGCCAGCGTCAGGTGGCGGCTTTCCCAGCTAGGGTACGGGGCCAGGCCCTGCCTCTGTCCATCAGTAACTGTTTCATTTTCAGCGTCTACACATTCAAATATATTTTTTGCTCCTTTTGCTTTATTCTCCTGTGAGACTCCAGTTACGTGGAGGATATGTTGTTTCATGTGATCCCATGTAGGTCTCTGAGATTTTGTTCACTTTCCTTAAATCTCCTATCTCTTTATTTTTCAGGTTTGTAGTTTTGGTTGATCTTGAAACTCACGGATGTTGTTCTAATAGGTCGAATCTTTTGTTGAGCTCATCTGATAAATCTTTTATTTTAGTACAGTACTTTTCAGCTCTAGAATTTCCATTTGGCTCTTTTTGATAAGATCTGTTTCTCTGGCAAGGTTCCCTATTTGTTCACTCATTGTTAGTGCATTTCCCTTAATTATTATTTTTAACTTTCTTTTGCATTTATAATAACTTCTTTGAAATATTTGTTCACTAAATCCAATATCTGCAGCCATTTTGAATCATTTTATTGACTTAATCAGAGTATGGGTCATGCTTTTCTGTTTCTTTACATATTCTATACAATTTTTTCTGTTAAAAATGATCTTTGTAAAATATAATGTTTAGTAATTTGGGTTTCTGTTTTATTGTCCTTTTTTTTTTTTTTGACAGGAAGAGTGGACAGTGAGAGAGAGAGAGAGAAAGGTCTTCCTTTTCCGTTGGTTCACCCCTCAGTGGCCACTGCAGCCGGCGCGCTGCGGCCGGCGCACCACACTGATCCAAAGCCAGGAGCCAGGTGCTTCTCCTGGTCTCCCATGCGGGTGCAGGGCCCAAGCACTTGGGCCATCCTCCACTGCACTCCTGGACCACAGCAGAGAGCTGGACTGGAAGAGGAGCAACCAGGACAGTATCTGGCGCCCCGACCGGGACTAGAACCCAGGGTACTGGTGCCGCAGGTGGAGGATTAGCCTAGTAAGCCGCGGCACCAGCCTTGTTTTATTGTTCTTATGACAATCATTGCTTTTTTCCCCGCAGAAGCTAACTTGTCTACATTCAAAACCAAAAATATCTGCCTCTCCCAGAGTACACAAGCATTGATGTCTCTGCTTTACTTGTTTTTTAGCTGGAGGAGGAGCGCTAGGCTTCTCGGGGTCTCTTCTGCACTTAAATAGCTTATTGGTAAGTCAGTGATTTGAGCAAAGGTTATGCTCAGATACCTCAAGCCAGTAAGACTTTCAGTGCATCTGAGTAGTGTGTGGTTTGAGGAGCATATTTAAAGGTACAGCAGACTCACACATCTCTGCAGACTCTACTTTCACTGGGCTCTTTGGGATGCATGGAGAGACCAGAGTTATGCAGAAGTTTTATATATCAGTCCTGGTATGCTCCTCTCACTTCTAAAATTTCCTCATAGTAGCTCTTCTACTGTCCTCTACAAACCAAGACAATGACGTCCTGATAAAACTTCTCAACAGGCAACTTAGCATGGTTTATTGATGATGCTGCAAACTCACTCTTCTTATTTGGTGTGATAGAGTTTTCAGAAATACCATTTCTTAAGTTGTTCAAGCTTGATCATTTTCCAGTGTTCCACAATGGTCATTGTTAATAGTTTTGTCCAGTTTTATACTTGCTTGTGGGGAAAGAATGTCTCTACCTCTTCTTCATGCCACAATTAAAGAAAGTTGGGTCTCCAAGCAGAGGATTTTTTTGAGTGGGAGAGTTGAAATTGATAAGTTGATTCTAGGGATCATATGGAAATATAAAGAATTTAAAATACTCAAATAATTTGGAAAGTGTAAAACAAATTTAATTGGCTACAAGACTTGATATTGACATGAGGAGAGACATAAAGAGCAACTGAAGCCGGCGCTGCAGCTCAATAGGCTAATCCTCCGCCTTGCGGCACTGGCACACCGGGTTCTAGTCCCGGTCGGGGCCCCAGATTCTGTCCTGGTTGCCCCTCTTCCAGGCCAGCTCTCTGCTGTGGCCTGGGAGTGCAGTGGAGGATGGCCCAAGTGCTTGGGCCCTGCACCCCATGGGAGACCAGGAGAAGCACCTGGCTCCTGCCTTTGGATCAGCGCGGTGCGCCGGCCGCAGCACGCCAGCCGTGGTGGCCATTGGAGGGTAAACCAACGGCAAAAGAAGACCTTTCTCTTTGTCTGTCTCTCTCACTGTCCACTCTGCCTGTCAAAAAAACAAAACAAAAAAAAAGCAACTGAAAAGTTAGAGTCCAGAATGCACCCATTCCTATATGGTCAGTTGATTTTTGACAAAGCTTCCAAGGTATTTCAATTGGAAAAGAATATTTTCTTTAACAGATGTTGCTACAATGGATCCTTGCTTTATACTACAAGCAAAAATTAACTTCAAGTGCATCACAGATATAAATTTAGAACTCTGACTATTAAACTTACAGAAAAAACCACTTAGAAGAAGATCTTTGTATTTGAAGTAGGCAATGATTTTTAAATAGAACACAAAAAGTACAAAGCATAGAAGAAAAATTGATATCCTGATTTCATCAAAACTGAAAACATTTGTTGTTGTGTTTGAAAGACATGGTTTAGAAGATGGGATGGCCAGACACAGAATGGGAGAGAACTTTGCAAAACAAATAGCTAATAAAAATTTGTATAAGAAATAATAACAACTTAATAACAAGAAAACGACCAATTTTTAAAATGAGCAAAAGATCCACATGGAAAGACACTGCATCAAAGAAAAGATGTGGATGCAAACACATAAAAAGATGTTCAACATTGTTCATCAGTACAGTGATGCAAATTAAAACTGCATCACTACATATCAAAGTGGAAGAGCTAAAAGGAAAGACTGACCGTAGCAAGTGTTGATAAAGACATGGAGCAACTGGGAATCTAAAACATTGCTGATTGGCATGAAAAAATGGTGAAACCACTTTGGAAGAAGTCTGGAAGTTTCTTATGAAATTAAACATGCATTTTTCTGTATGACACAACACTCTCACCCCCAGGTGAGATTTTCTCTCTCTCTCTCTCTCTCTCTCTCTGTGTGTGTGTGTCTGTGTCAAATAAATATTTCAAATAAAATAGAATAAGAAAAAATATATATATACATACATAAACCTTAAACAGTAGTGACGTTTTGTATAGTTTTTCAATATACACATTAAAATTAGAAATAACAAAGGGAACTAGGTGAAGAGGGGATAAAAAATACGGATATATGCAGGCAATCTCAGAAAATTATGGTAGCACTGAAGAAGAATATGATGTCAAGGTGTTCGTTTTTAAGTACAGGAAATGCTAGAACATGCTACTATGCCAAAAAGAATGACTTGCTAGAGAGAGAAAATAATGATGGAAGAAGGAAACAATGAAAGAGCAAAATCCCTCAGAGAACAGGATGGGGTGGCTTATAGAGCCAAGTGGGGAGATGGGCCTTGGATGGTGGGAAGCTCCCTTCCTCCATGGTAACAAAAGAGCATAAGAAAATGGGCACAGATTGGCTTAGTTAGGAACTTCGTGGTAGGAAGATGAAGCAACTTCCTTCTGAACATTTCTGTTTTTTTTTTTTTTTTTTTTTTTTTTTTTCTTAATGAAGCATGGTTAAGGCCATCAGTGGAAATGGGGAGGGGGAGGAGAGCATTTGAAATGACCATCTGGAGAGTATAGGGAGGAACCATCAAGGGTATATGCTTTAAGCCTAATGTTTAACATCCTTTCCTTCTGCCTAGTGCACCCACTTCAGCTGAACTAGCGCTTCCTTTGGTTAAGAGCTATTTACTCCTGTGGCTGTGGTCTGGAGGGCAGAAGCGTTCCATCAGTAGGCAATGAGTAAGAGTCAGCAGAAGACACAGCTGTCTTCCTGGCAGTTGCCTTGTCCTGGATCTGCCCTCGAAAACATTGCTAGAGATCTGTTTACAGCATTTTGCAATGCATGAAGGGTGTGCAAAGCCTCTTCTGCAAGTTTTGCTTGTTAATCTAATGTTTCTAGCTGGGCCCTTGCTAAACAGAGTGTTTTCGTGGGTAGTTTTTGTTTTAGACACTGGTACGTGGTGCTATTTGGTGTGTACCTCCACGATCATTTGATTGCTTCTTGTGTTGTGCTCCCATGCTCTGAGCTATCCTATCGTATGTATTATACCATGTGTGTGGTTTGTGTACGTTATATAATTTACTATAATAGAATTTCATACTTAATGATATAACTATGCTTTGCCTTTATGACACTGTAGGTGCTCAACATGTGGTATAGATTAATCAAACAAAATGTATTTATTGAATATTTACGGTAGTGCTTCAGAGTTGGGCTTTAGCAAGAAGTAGACACAGACCTTTAGGTTACCTAAAATGTGGTTGGTAAGACATACAAGTATTGAGGGTTGGTGCTGGTGTAATATCAATGTACAGAATTTGGGGCTGAATTCGAAATCCATAGAAATGAACTAAATTTGTGACGTTGGGCAAGTTGCTTTACTTTCTTGGGCCTCAGTTTCTTGATTTAAAAAAAAATGGGGGTTTGAATTGTTGTGATAAGTAAATAAGCCAAGTAATTACCATAGTACCTGGGCATAGTCAGAGACCAATAAAATTACTCTTGCCACATGAAGGTGTCGTATTAAGTAAGTGGTACATTTGAAGTACAGACAGTCTTGTTCTCATCTGCCCGATGTAGACCATGAAAACATAGACTGTCTTAGGATCATTATGGATGTTGTACTATAACAATTCAAAGTAGATTGCTTGTATTATTTCATTTGGTCTTCCTAATAACCCAATGAGGGAGAGGATTCTTATGCCTATGTTACAGATAAGGAAATTAAAATATAGAGAGAGTCGGTCATTTTTTTAAGGTCACACAACTAGTGAATGATAGAATCAAGACATACAAACCCAAGGTGGTCTTTTAACTGGATGTTAGTAACAGTAGTGGTACTAGTAGTAGAGGTAAGAGTAAAGAGATTGTTCTGATGAGGGTGGATCTGAGTTTGGCTTTTAGGAATGGCGAAATTTCAGCAGGCAGAGAAGGATGAGGCTTTCCTGAAGCTGAGGGTGATTGTGAGCAGAGGCTCAGCGTCTGTTGACAGATAGCATTAGGCCTTTTAGACTGCTGCAGAGGGTCTGCTTCCAGGGAAATAGTGTAAGATTAGGCCCCACAAGATTGGCTAGGGGGCCATTGCTGTGGCGCACTAGCTTAATCCTCTGCCTGTGGCACCGGCATCCCATATGGGCGCCGGGTACTAATCCCGGTTGCTCCTCTTTCAGTCCAGCTCTCTGCTGTGGCCCCGGGAGGGCAGAGGAGGATGGCCCAAGTGCTTGGGCCCTGCACCTGCATGGGAGACCAGGAGGAAGTACCTGGCCCCTGGCTTCGGATTGGCGCAGCCCAGCCGTAGCAGCCAACTGGGGAGTGAACCAGAGGATGGAAGACCTTTTTCTCTCTCTCTCTCTCTCTCTCTCTCTCTCTCTCTCTCTCACTGTCTGTAACTCTACCTGTCAAATAAATACAATCAATGCAATACAATACAATAAAAAAGATTGGCTAGGACATGATATGGCGGAACTACTGCAATAAGACTTTTGCTTTGAGTTTGTGGTGAGTAAGGGTAGTTGTTTTTTTTTTTTTTTTGAAGATTTATTTATTTATTTGAAAGTCAGAGTTACACACAGAGAGAAGGAGAACCAGAGAGAAAAAGAGGTCTTCCATCCACTGGTTTACTCCCCAGATGGCCACAACAGCCAGAGCTGCATCCATCTGAAGTCAGGAGTCAGGAGCCGGGAGCATCTTCCAGGTCTCCCATGTGGGTGGGACTTGGGCCATCTTCCACTGCTTTCCCAGGCCACAGTAGGGAGCTGGATCGGATGTGGAGCATCCAGCGCTGGAACTGGTGCCCATATTGGATGCTGGCACTGCAGGCGGCGGCATTACCCACTACTCCACAGTGCCAGCCCCAAGGGTAGTTTTAATTTAGTGTACCAGCCTGGAACTCAGGACATAGGTTAGAATAGAATGAAGATTAGGGATTTTTGTGCACTGAGGTGGTAAAAATATGATGTCTTATATTCTTATGAAGCTTTAGTTTTCCTAGTGTTTCTACATCCAAAACTCGTGCTTATCTTTTTTCATTATTATTTTTTTGACAGGCAGGATTAGAGAGAGAGAGAGAGAGAGAGAGAGAGAAAGGTCTTCCTTCCATTGGTTCACCCCCCAAATGGCTGCTGCAGCCGGCGCTGTGCCAATCCAAAGCTAGGAGCCAGGTGCTTCTTCCTGGTCTCCCATGCGGGTGCAGGGCCCAAGCACTTGGGCCATCCTCCACTGCCTTCCCGGACCATAGCAGAGAGCTGGTCTGGAAGAGGAGCAACTGGGACAGAATCTAGCGCCCCAACTGGGAGTAGAACCCGGGGTGCCAGCGCCACAGGCGGAGGATTAGCCTAGTGAGCTGCGGTGCCGGCCGCTTATCTTTATAATAACTCTTCATTGAGGTGAGTAACTCCTATTGAGTTACCATGTGTGAGATGCCTACTTCAGAGTGGGTACTTTAAAAAAAAAAAGGTTTATTTATTTACTTATTTGAAAGGCAGAGCAACAGAGAAGCAGAGGCAGAGAGAAAGGGAGAGAGGTCTTCTATCCACTGGTTCACTCTTCAGATGGCCGCAATGACTGGAGCTGTGCTGATCCAAAGCCAGGAGCTAGGAGCTTCCTCTGAGATTCCCATGCAGGTACAAGGGCCCAACCACTTGGGCCATCTTCAGCTGCTTTCCCAGGCCATTGCAGAGAGCTGGGTTGGAAGTGGAGCAGCTGGGACTCAAACCAGCACCCATATGGGATGCCGGCACTGCAGGCAGCAGCTTTACCCCCTATGCCACAGCACTGGCCCCCAAGTGAGTACTTAATTAAGGTCACTTCCTTTTTCATAGATTAGGCAATGAGGCTTAAAAATGTTTAATAACGTGTCCAAGTTCACAGAACTAGTAAGTGCATTGGAGTTAGAATGCAAATTCTTTGTTCCCATCTTATTCAGTTTCCATACTGTATTAATGAGCCTTTCATTGCTTAAAAAAAAAAAAAAAAAGAATGCCTGAGGCAACTGAATTTATGAAGAGAAAAAGGTTATTTATAAAGGTTATTTATCTCACAATTTGAGAAATTTGAGGCAGCTCCACTGATTTGGACTCCATCATGAGGGTGTTGGATGGCAATGCTGGAGTTCACGCTGAGGAAGGATCATATGGTGAGCCGGGAAGCAGAGAAAGTGGCTGGGCCTAACTCGGGCTTTTACACTCAGTCATCATGAGAACTACCTTCCAAGGGAATACCCCAGTAACCTAAGGACCTCTCACAAAATCTACCTCCTAAACACCACAATTAGATTAAGTTCCCACTTTCCAGTACCATTAATTTATTAATTAATTAATTTATTTTTTTGACAGGCAGAGTAGACAGTGAGAGAGAGAGACAGAGAGAAAGATCTTCCTTTTCCATTGGTTCACCCTCCAAATGGCTGCCATGGCCAGCGCGCTGAGCCAATCTGAAGCCAGGAACCAGGTGCTTCCTCCTGGTCTCCCATGTGGGTACAGGGCCCAAGTACTTGGACCATCCTCCACTGCCTTCCCGGACCATAGCAGAGAGCTGGCCTGGAAGAGGAGCAACCGGGACAGAATCTGGCACCCCAACCGGGACTAGAACCCAGGGTACCGGCGCTGCAGGCTGAGGATTAGCCTAATGAGCCGCGGTGCCGGCCCAGCACGATTAACTTATAACATTGAGGTATAAACATCTGCTTGAGTTCAGGAGCCAACTCATATTCAAACCATAGCACATGCTTTACATTGTCTGCCCAATAGTCATTTCTGTATAATTCATTCAACAAGCAACTGAGCAAGTATTGCATATCACAGTAGTATTAAACTATCTGGATGCAAAGATAAATATTTGCAATGCTTGCAAACCACGAGGGAAAGGAAGCTTTTACAGTTTGTAAAATGCAGAATGTGGCAAGTGCAGAGATGGTACTGGGTATTATGGAATGGGGTCAGGTAAGGGTCTCGAGGAAGGTTTCACAGAGAAGGCCAAGTTTGAACTAGCCGAGTGTACAAAGTGTGTTCTTACAGAAGGTCTGAATCGCATGCCTGACTCTCCCAGGATATCAAGTGTTAGTGGACACGCTGGAACTAATGAGCCCCTAAGAGGAGAAACAGTGCAACAGAGACGGAGTGAGGACACAGATGTGGCAGCCATGGGAGTGAACTCTCAGCTCCTTTAAAAGGACTGCATGGGGGGAGTGTAATCGCTGAGAGGCTCCAGCTGCCGCCCTCCTGGCTCCAGCACCGCCTCGGTACTGAGGTGACACTCCCGGGGCTGCTGGCAGAGCACGGCAAAGGTGCCAAGCCAGGTCCTTCCTCCCAGCACGGGAGTCCTCTGGCAAGCACTGGCCCTCACCTTCTGCCAGGTGCAGGGCAGCCTGGGGGCTCCTCCTGTCAGATCCTCCTTCCTTCCCTCCCTTCTCCTTTCCCAGATGTCAGGTCGGCATGGCTGAGAGGGGCTCGCCCCACTACTCCTGCTTCCTCTTCTTTAATTGACCCAAGGGACTTAGAGAGGCTAAAATTCTTGGGAAATGCCTTTGCTGTTTTGTGAGGAAAAGAGGAGAATGGAGAAAGCCAGGGAAGCAGCAAGGGTGGGTGGGGTGAGGGGGTGGGGTTGGGAGGGGGCTGGAGAGGTAGGGGAACCCACAGCAAGTCCCACCTGCGACCAAGTCTTAGAGCAGACTTTAGGAAGGGCAAGCCCTGGAAGATTGTGAAGAGAAAATAGGATAATGAGGACAGTCACAACTACACGTCTGGCACACAAACTGCCAAACCAAACCCTCAGAAACTTTGATTGAATCAATGAAGAGCAGTAAAAGGATTTTTGTCTTTTTTAAAGATTTCTATTTAATTATTTGAAAGGCAGAGCAGCTTGGTCTCACACAGGGGTGACAGGGGCCCTTGACCATCTTGCACTGCTTTCCCAGGTGCATTAGCATGGAGCTGGACCAGAAGGGGATCGGAGGCGGGACTTGAACCTGGCGCTCCTATATAGGATGCCAACATTGTCCGCAGCAACCTGCTGCACCACAATACCAGTCCCCAGAGAGGGTCTCTTAAGCCAGCAGTTATAACAGAAAACTCTCAAACTATTTTTCACTTCGAGCAAGACAAGTGTTCATCAGGAGACCCTTGTATACCTTGAGGCTTGTCCATGGAAAGCAGGAGTTGCCCCTGATGCCACGGAAGGCGAGGAGAGACTGGGAGGATGGAGGAGCAGGGATTTTAAGGGTCTGGCCTGGTTGCATCTATTCTCTTCACCTTTCATTTGTAGGACCTGGGCATGTGGCCCCCATCTGAAGGGAGGGAGGAGAAACGATCTTTTCCTGAGTGCCCAGGCAGAGAAAAGTGGAGTGAGGCAAGACTGGATAAACCTGTAGCATTACCTCTGCCACTGGAACAGACTACGGGGTTTGGCAATTAGGAACTCACCATAAACTCTGAGAGATGACTGTAGACATGGGGGTGGGCAAAGGCATGTAAATTTGTCAGATATGCTAGGAGAGTGAACCGTTGGGCAAAATGTCAGAAGTGAGGGAAAGCAGGAGTGAACCCAGCACAATGCGCCTCGGGATCCTCGCCTGCTGTCGGCCCCAGCCCTGGACCCCAGAGCTGAGCACTCTGGTCTCATCCCCACACACCTCTGGTGCACACCCATCTTGCCAACTGTGGGAAACACACTTGCTCTCTTCTTCATGAGGCTGTGAAGAAGGGCGATGCTGTGTGCTTCCTGTCTGTTCCCCAGCTCCCAGCGCAGTGCCTGGCAGGCAGTCTCTGCTGGGTGAACAGCAGCAACAATAAATTCACGACTCTGCCTATTATGATTTAGGGCATCTGGAGTGGGAAAAGGGCACACACGCTTTAAAAAATTATTTATTTAAAATTATATTAAAATATTCATGACACAAAATTTACCGCTTTAATCACTTTTAAGTGTGTAGCTCAGTGGCATTCAGTACATTAGCCATTTATATGCAGAACATTTTTCACTTTGCAGAATTCCAAGTTTGTACTCATTAAACATAAACTCCTCACTCCCCCTCCACCAATCCCTGAAAGCTGCCTTTCTACTTTCTGTCTATGAGTTTGACTACTCTAGGTACCTCAAAGTAGTACTCTAGCGATTGGCTTATTTCATTTAGCATAATGTCAAGTCTTCCAGCCCTGTGGTGGCATGTGTCAGCGTTTGTTTCCATTGTATGGAGATACCATGCTGTGTTTATCCATTCATCTCTCAGTGGACACTTGGGCTGCTTCCACCTTTTGTAAACAGTGCTGCTGTGAACACAGATGAATAAATATCTCTTGGAGAGCCTGCTTTTAATCCTTTAGGGTATATTCGTACTTATAAAAGGCCTTTTCAGTGATCTGAAACACAGCCACCGCTCCCAACCTGTCTACCATGCTAAGGAAAGAAGAGAACAACGGGTGGTGGTGGGAGGAATGCCACGTGCAAGGCTCAGGAGGAGCCGGGCATGTGGAAACCACGCGGGGGGGGGGGGGAGGGTTAGGAAAAGAGAAGGATGGAAGTCAGCTGGCCTGATTCCTGCAGCAGAGGCCGTGTCGTCTGCTGAGCCGAACGGAGCAAGGAAGGGAGGGAGGCTGGAGCCCGAGGAAGGAGAATGGTTGTAGCAGAGGAAAGCAGACAGGGTCAGATGAGCAAATAGGCGGGCCGAGTGAAGACAAGCGAAGGTCCTGATGGCGTGGGTTTTGGAAGAGGGGGTGAAAACTGAAGGAAGCACTTCCTTTTTATTAAACTCGAGCTCGCTGGAGGCGCTTGTAGCAAGTGTGCTCGGAGATGGACAGGAAGTCCCCAGCTGATGAGAGACTGTCTGCCCAAGCCCTAGCAGAATGGACATGTGGCAGGGCGGGTCACGTGGTGGGCTCGGCTGCAAAGACGAGGTGGCAACAAGTGGATCATGGCAGCGTTCCATGTTTGGAAATGGGCCAGAGGATGTGGCAGAAGGTCAAGGGAGGAGACGGGTGTGAAGTGCCAGAGAAGTGCTGAGCACGGCATAGCTGAACAGTCCAGGCCCTGCTGAGGATCCCCAGAGCACGCAGACCCCACTCTGCGCCTCCAAGTCGATCACCACGCCGCCTCTGAGCGTGTGCTCACCTGCCCCGCCCACTCTGACTGTCTTTCTAGCTGCCGGAAATTTTTCTTACACATCATGGCTTTTCTTGATGGCTTCGGAATTCTCTCTCTGTGTCTGCCTCATTGCCCCACCGCTGCAGTCAGCAGCCCGACCCAGAGCCACGAGTAGCAGGTATGGCAGACTTCAGGGAGTCCCCTGGATGAGTCAGCGGCATGACTTTGCACTTCAGAAGTCCTTGCCGTTCCTACTTTACAAGAGCAGCTGTGGGCTGCAGCAGCAGTTTCCAGGGATCTCATTTTGTGCTCATCTTTTTAAAACAAAATCAGAAATTTTAAAAGCCATTGTCTTGAAACATCTGTTTCTACCCTCCTCCTTGATGACCCAGCATGTATGATTAATTTTGGAACTTTTTTTTAATGATTTATCTATTTGTTTGAAAGACAGAGTTAGAGAGAGAGAGAGCGAGAGAGAGAGAGAAAACCCTCTTCCATCCTCTAGATCCTCTAATTCACTCCCCAAATGGAAACATCTGTTGCAGCTGGGCTGGACAGGCAGAAGCCAGGAGCCTGGAACTCCACCTGTGTCTCCTATGTGGGTAGGCGGCAGGGGCCCACCACTTAGGACAACCTCTGTTGCCTTCCCAGGAATATTAACAGGGAGTTGGATCAAAAGTGGAGACTGGGGCCGGCGCCGCAGCTAATCCTCCGCCTTGCGGCGCCGGCACACTGGGTTCTAGTCCCGGTCGGGGCGCCAGATTCTGTCCCGGTTGCCTCTCTTCCAGGCCAGCTCTCTGCTGTGGCCCGGGAAGGCAGTGGAGGATGGCCCAGGTCCTTGGGTCCTGCACCAACATGGGAGACCAGGAGGAAGCACCTGGTTCCTGGCTTCAGATCGGCGCAGCGCACCAGCAGCAACACGCTGGCTGTAGTGGCCACTTGGGGGTGAACCAACGGAAAAAGGAAGACCTTTCTGTCTCTCTCTCTCACTGTCTAACTCTGCCTGTCAAAAAAAAAAAAAAAAAAAAAAAAAAAAAGTGGAGACCTAGGACTTGCACTGATGCTTGGATCTGGGATGCTGGTGTTGCAGGCGGTAGCTCAGCTACTGAAACACACTGTTGGCCCCTGGAACTGTTTTTATCTGAGGTCTTATGGCAAGTCCCAAGTATTGTTCCTTTTCCCCTATGATGGTCCTTTTACACTGACGCCTTGCTGTCTTCGTTCCACCTCTTTTCGTTGCTTGGTGGGACTCAGCCTTCTCCCTATGCAATTGCTCAAAGGGCTCCCTGCCTCCTTGGAGAAATCTCTCCGTTGCTGCCTGCTGCTTGCTGTCTGTTATCTTTCACTTGCTTCACTGGACTTCTGGCTGCCTTGTGGATATTGTCGCTGTTCTAGGGCTAGATACACATCTGTTTGTTTTTCTAAGCAACCTCTTACACCAGCATTATGCAGCCCGCGTTTTACTGCCTTTCTCGCTCGCTCTTTTCCCCCTCCTTGCAGGCAGGCTGCCAGGGGAAACCACCATCCTGAAATCCTCCGAGTGTCCAGACTGCCAGTGGCCCTCAGCTGCAAAGTGCCGGCAGCCAGGCAAGTGGCCGGCTGACTCAGGGGGCCGCCCAGTCCTCAGAGGAGATGCAGAGAATTAGCCGAGTT
Source organism: Oryctolagus cuniculus (assembly GCF_051225735.1). NCBI lineage: Eukaryota > Metazoa > Chordata > Mammalia > Lagomorpha > Leporidae > Oryctolagus > Oryctolagus cuniculus. Next base: position 105,548,746 of record NC_142873.1, read on the forward strand.
TAATAAATAGAGCATCCAGAAAAAGCTGGTTGTAAAGGGTGTGGGGCTAGGAAGAGAAGTGTGCAAGGAAGCCGGCTCCATTGTCCTGGTGTGTGCGGTGTGGCTGCTGACTGATATGGGGAAGCGAGGCCCCCGAAGGCTCTTCTTGGAAGTGCCCAGGACCCTCCTTGCCCCGTTTCTCCTCTGCTTCCACTTCCTTCTGGTTTTGCAGAGTTGCTGAACTTCATCGTTTCTGTTTATCTCTAGAAACTGGTGTAGTCCCATGGCTTCCTGTGTTTGTGCCCCCGGCACTCCCAGGGGACTTAGACTGTTTCAGTTCTCGGCAGTCCCAGGCAGAACACCCCTTGCTAGCTTTGGTCCTGGTTTCCCACTCTGTCCAGGCCTTCAGGGATGGTCGTGTTTGGGAGGGGGACACCACAGTGGAACAGAGTTCCCAAGGAATATTTGATGCTGGTTAAAATGTTCATGTCTTGAACAGCTGTTTGTGCAAGGGTTATGACACTGCTTGAATGCCCACATCCTGTATCACAGACTTCCTGGGTTTGCTACTGATTCCAGCTGCCTGCTGATGTGCACCTGGGAGAGAGTTGGTTTCAACCTGGCCCAGCCCTGGCTGTTGCAGGCATTTTGGAGAGTGAACCAGAGGATGAAATATTTCCCTCTCCCTCTCTCTCTCTCTCTCTCTCTGTCTCTCTTTCTCTCTCTTCCTTTTGAATAAAATGAAAATAAATTTTCTAAAAAAGTAAGATGTTCACACCCCATATCAAAACACTTGGGTTTGATACCCTGCCCTGGCTAGTCCTGCTAATGCAGTCTGTAGTAGGCAGTGGTGATGACGTAAGTGACTGAGTTCCTACCATCCATGTGAGAGCTCTGGATTGAGTTCCTGGCTCCTGGCTCCTGGCTCCTGGCTGCAGCCTGGCCTAGTACTGACCATGGCAAACATTTGGGGAGTGAACAAGCAAATAGGAGCATGCTTGCTCTTTCTTTTTTTTCAAGTGTATAGTTTTTTTAAAAAAGTAATACCACGAATTCACAATTACTAAAGGTATTAAGGAATAAGGGTAAGCACTAAATCAAATATTGGAGTAAAACCCAAGAATCAAGGTGATGTAATAATAGAAATAGAGACCATTGATTCACAGCTGGCTTAAATGCTATTTAAGGAAAATACCATTCTGTGATTAAGTGAGGGTGTCTGGCCTTATACTTTCATTTTTCACTGACCTATTTTGCAGGTACTTATGAACACTAGGCCAGTGCCTGCATGGTGCTTGATGCCATGGGATATACAGAGAAGTATAACACATAGGACCTGCTCTCAAGAGAGCCAGATACAAGAAAAGTTAAATTAGGACAAAGAAACAAAAGTAAGAGAGAGTATTATTAGCTATCAATTATGAAAGTGCTCGGTGTCCCCATGAGGGAGTCTCCCTGTAGGCTGGAGGGATCACAGAGGACTCACGGAGAAGAAGGGCCTCAAAGGGACCTTGATCAGTAGGTAAGATCGGAAAGGAAAAAGTGGATTCTCATGCTTGGTGATTTACTGGGGTTTCATTCTAGAAACCAAACTCAATAAATAGTAATCTCAAGTTCGAATCAATTATGGCAAATACCAAGTGTTGTTCCTTTTCCCCTCTGATAGTCCATTTACACTGAAACCTTTATTTATTTGAGAGGCAGAGTTACAGAGAGAGAGGGAGAGACAGAGAGAAAGGTCTTCCATTCTCTGGTTCACTCCCCAAATGGCTGCAACGGCTGGAGCTGCACCAATCCAGAGCCAGGAGCCAGGAGCTTCTTCTGGGTCTCCCACGTGGGTGCAGGGGCTTAAGCACTTCAGCCATCTTCTACTGCTTTCCTAGGCCATTAGCAGAAAGCTGGATAGGAAGAGGAGGAGCTGGGACACACATCAGTGCCTATATGGGTTGCTGGCACCACAGGCCAAGGCTTAGCCTACTACACCACAGTGCCGGCCCCAATCCTTTCCATCTTCCAAAACTTTCAGTGAGAGGAAGATGAGAAGACTCCATGATGAACATCTGGGTTCAGGTCCTGGGGCTGATTATTCAGGTGTGGTGTGTTTCAGGTGCTCTCCTTGTCATGGTTCAGATCTAGAAGGTGGGTCCTGCGTCCTAGAGAACAAGGGTATAGGTTTGGGGTGCATTCAGCTTCCAGTAATGGATTGCTTGATTAACAGTGGCTTTGTCCACACTTAATTATCTCACACAATGTATAGTTGCTATAGCTACCCATGTGTATCTTCAGGGCCCATGCGATTTCTTTCACCCTGCACCCTCCAGTGGGATTTCTTCACATGCCCATAGCTGGTTTACACGTGGGTCACAAGATGGTGGCTGCAGCTCTTCAAACAACTGTAGTCCAAGCAGGAAGAAAGGGAGAGGAGTGAAGGACATGCTTCTTGTGAGCTCTGTGTTTCCACCTAGGAAGAAAGTCTTTGCCAGAAGCACCTTACACATCTCCCCTGAAATCTCACTGGGTGGAATGGAGTCATATGCCTAATACTGGCCAATTACTGGCAAAAGCTTAAGCCAATCATGATTTTTCCTTGACCTGGTTAGACCTTGGCCAGCTTCCATGGCATGAAAGGATCTCCACTTAGTATTGGAATAAAACTAGAGTTCTCTTTGACAGATAAGGGAGTAGGGATAGTGAACGAATAGGCAGTGAACAATGTCTGCTCATCTGGGTCTCCCGCTGGCTGCCGGCAGTTCCTGAGCTTGGCCTCCACTATTTCTCCTAATTTCTCCCCATTTCTTGAAAATTACTGTTCCTGTGTAGTAGACCTGACTTACAAAAGGAAGGCTACTCAAAATTCCAGTCAGTAAACATTTATTCAGGGAAAATCCCTTGGTTATGCCCATATATTGGTGAATGAAAGTACTTTTACATGGTTTATATTTTTAAAATGTTTAAGTTAGATACCAGTTTTATGGTTCCTTTCCTGAACTAATCTGGTTAAAAATTAACCTACAAACTTTTAGTTTGCTTCAGCTAAGGAGTCTTCTTATACTATTTTTAATGTAACATTTTATTTTATTTCGAGATACCGTATTTTTAATTTACATTATAATCAAAGGCTTAGTGGCTCCAGCTTCCTAAATTACTGCTGCTATTTTTCATTTTTTGCCTGAATTCCTTTAGGATTGAAATCTAGAGGGCAGGGTTCAATGTCGTAAACAAGTTTTTGTGTGGAGCTCCAGAACTGGGCAGTCCAATACAGTAACCAGTGGTCACATGTGGCTCTTGAATTTTTGAAATGTGGTTAATGAGACAGAGAAACTGAATTTTAATTTTATTAAATTGTAATTAAACTTAAAATTTGATTCGGTTATTGGAAAACTCAAAGTACTTTTGAGATATGTTATTAATATTAAATATATCCAGGATTCTGGAAACTTAGCATGGAAAAAAAGAATGTAAAAAAAATCTCTTAAGTAATTTCTTATATTGATTATATGAGGAAATGTAATGAGGCAATGTATTTTAAACATCCTGATTTAAATAGAATATAATATTACAATTACAGAGAGAGAGGGAGAGAGTGAGAGATCTTTCATCCACTGGTTCACTCTCCAAATGGCCGCAACTGTTGGAGCTGGGCCAATCAGAAGCCAGGAGCCAGGAGCTTCTTCCGGGTCTCCCACGTGGGTGCAGGGGCCCAAGTAGCTGGGCCATCCTCCGCTGCTTTCCCAGGCCTTTAGCAGGGAGCTGGATCAGAAGTGGAGCAGCGGTACTTGAACTGCTGCTTATATAGGATGCTGGCATCACAGGCAGAGGCTTAACCTACTACCTACAACACTGGCACTGGCCCCATCTTTTAGGTTTTTTTAAGGTAGCTACTTGAGAATTATAAAGTATATGTGCGTTTTGCATTATATTTCCTGTTGGACTGCACTGCTCTAGTACGTAATGGTACTCACATGTTTGTTAACGACGACCAAGATCATTCAGAAAGACTCTGCGTCTCAGAAAGACTGGGTCTCAGATTCCCTTGATTTCCATATCTTCTCTCTTTTCACCATTCCTTATAGCTCCTCTATTCCCTGCTGTGTTTCCTGGCTGTACTCTCATATTCACCTGTCGGACAGAAACTTTCCTCACGGGTATGACCTTTACACACTCTAAGGAGAGGGAGGAACATCTGCATTGAGAGCCTAGAAAGGCAGCTGCCTATGGAACGTGGAGCCCCTCTGATGGGGAGAGGTGAGTGATGTAGGGTACCAAATCTGAGGACTCTTTTGTTTCATATTTTGGCTTTTCTGGTTGTGCTTTCTGAGCTCTCCAGTCAGCTCATTGAATGTGCTTGTTTGGAAAATTTTCCTTTCATGAAAAGGGCAGTTTTACACTTCTGGGCAAATTTCTTGCTATCCCTAGGGCTCCAGTGACACAAAGCAGACAAGAGCAACGTAGGCAGTATGAGCACAACTGGAAGAAGGCCCAGAAATGATGACCACCCACGCTGCTTGCCAGAGAAGCTCTGCATTCCCTGGCTCTGTGCGGCTGCTTTGTTAGACTCCGCACTGAAGGATTTGCTCTAGCCCTGCTGAGACCACTCCCCAGACTGCAAGAATTACAGAGCAGTGCTTCTCGCCGCTTTCCATGAAGCATGCAGAGGCCGTCCAGGCCTGTGAATCATGCGCTGCAGAGAAGGCAATGTAATTTCACATTCCCAATTTTAGATTCCCATGTTCAAGCTGAAAGTGCCTTATTTTTGAAGAAGTTCATTCAGTAGACATCCATTCACCAAATATTTATTGAATACCTACTCTAAGCCAGACAGTATAACGTGCCAGGATAAAACAATACATGCTGATTTATTGGTCAGAACAATACATAAATTACTTACTTACATGAACAATTAATAAGTAGCATGGTTATTTATCTCAACTATCAAAGGCAAAAGGAGACACAGGCAACTTTTTCTCATTGAAACATAGATTTTATTTGGTAAAAACTAAACATTATAACACTGATTATAAAGAATAATTATTTTGCAATGACATTTCTTTGTAAGTCTTAAAAACAAATGAAAACAACAAAATAACTAGGTCTTACATTGTCGTGTAATAGGCTAAGCCTCTGCTTGCCACAGTACACTGGCATCCCATGTTGGAGTGCAGGTTCAAGTCCTGGCTGCTCCTCTTCTGGGCTAGCTGCTTGTTAACGCACCTGAGAGGGCAGCAGAAGATGACAGTAGACTGGGGTTTCTGGCTCCCGACTTCCTCCTGGTTTAACCCTGGGTGTTGTGGCTATCTGGGGAGTGAATCCACAGCTGGAAGATCTCTTTCACTCTCTCTGTCTCCCCCTCTCCCTCCCTTTGTCACTCTGCCTTTAAAATAAATTAAATAAATATTTTAAAATGTCAAAATTTGGGGGGCTGGCACTGTGGCACAGTGAATTAAAGCCCTGGCCTGCAGTGCCCGCATCCCATATGGGCTCAGGTTCAAGTCTCAGCTGCTCCACTTCCAATCCAACTCTCTGTTATGGCCTGGGAAAACAGTGGAGGATGCCCCAAGTCCTTGGGCCCCTGCACCCATGTGAGAGACCCAGAAGAAGTTCCTGGCTCCTGGCTTTGGATCAGCACAGCTCCAGCAGTTGTGGCCATCTGGGGAGTGAAACAATGGATGAAAGAATCAGAGCTGGCACTGTAACCTAGGCACTCCAATATGAAATGTGAGTGTCTGGGGGCGGGGGGGTGCCTTAATTGCTGTGTCAAATGCCTTCCAGGGGGTGTGGCACAGTGGGTTAAATCGCTGCTTGCAATCTGGCAGCCCATATCTAAGTGCTGGTTTGAGTCCTGTTTGCTCTGCTTCGGAGCCAGCTCTCTGCTAATGTGCCTGGGAAAGCAGCAGAAGAGGGCCCACAAGCTTGGGCCCCAGCCATCCACATGGGAGATCTGGATGGAGTTCCAGGCTCTTGGCTTCAGCCTGTCCTAACCTGAGCTGTTGTGGCTACTGGGGAGTGAACCAGTGGATGGAAGATCTTGCTCTGTCTCACCATCTCTCTCTGTCACTCTGCTTTTCAAATAAATAAATAAATGTTAAAACTTCCATGAATATAAATAAAAAAAACAATAGCAAATGCCTGCCCTGTATTCACCTTTGAATCCCTCAGAACTGCTAGAAAATTGTTTTAAGCATTGCAGATGCTCAATAAATTTGTGAATGAAATTATTTTTCTCAGGCTCCTGGAAGCTCACCTGCACCCTTGCTATATTCCTTCCTTTCTTCTTCAGCCCTCATATTTCCTGAGTTAGAAGACTTTGCTTGCAATTTCTGCATCTTTACTGATTTATGGTCTTATGGTCAGGTGTCTGTTCAGCAATGGAGTCAGAAAGACATGGCCCCACAGCTTGGCTCCGCTTGAAACAATGCTTGAAACAGTGGTTTATGTGACATTCACTAGCATTTTGTGGGCCTATGGGGTCAATTTTTTTTAAAGAGATTTATTTATTTATTTGAAAGGCAATTTACAGAAAGAGACCTTCTATCTGCTGGTTGACTCCCCCCAGTTGGCTACAATAATCAGAGCTGAGCCAAACTGAAGCCAGGAGCCTGGAGTTCCATCCAGATTTCCCACATGGATGGCAGGGCCTTAGTACTTGGGCCATCTTCCACGGCTTTCACAGGAGCATTAGCAGGTGTCTGGGTAGGAAGTAGAATAGCCGGGACTTGAATCGTTGCTCATATGGGATGCTGGTGTCGCAGGCAGCAGCTTAACCTGCTGTGCTGCAATGCCAGCCCCTTGAATCAATTTTTGTATTCCGCAAGGTGTTGGCTGGGGTCCCTCACACGGCTGCACACTAGGCTAGGGTTTGAGTGACCAAGGAGATTTCACTCATATGCCTCAATTAGGATAGCTGGCTGGCTGGACATTCTCTCCTAGTGTCTGAATAAAGGGAGTCCCTTTCTTTGTGTGTCCTTTCTCTCTCTCAACAGACTTATTCAGACTTCTTAACATGGCAACCAGCTTTCAAGAGAGCAAAAATTGAAATGGCCAGTGTTCTTAAAATGTAAGTCAGAAAAGGGCACAGTACCACTTCCAGACCATCCTTCTGTTAGATGTAGCCATGGACCAGCCAAGACTCACCGGAAGGGAGATGGATTCTTGGTGGGAGGAGGAGCTCACACATCCTGAGCTGGGATGAGGTGGTGGTCACATTTGCAGACAACCCTTCCCTGAGCCTCCCAGTACCCATCTATAAAACCAAAAGTAATAGCAGTAGCTATCTTTAAAAGATCACAGTGAAGATGAAATGTGGTCATGTGTGTGAGATGTGTTCTAACCATAATCCCAGTTATTATGTTGTTGCTGTTTTATTCCAATCAGGGTAGAAGTTGTTTAGGTTCGTTTTGAAATTCTCTTCCCTTCCTTTATTCAGTAAGATCAACACCACAGAGAGTCCAGGAATCAGCACAAAAATCTCACCCCTCCCTGGCCCAAGCCAGGGCTGCCCTCCAGAGAATACTGAGGGCTTTGGGGTCTTGGCACTTGTGCCCCACTGCCTTCTGGAGGTGTAGCTCTTGGGGTGAAATGTTTTCCCATCTTTGGGGTCCACTTCTGAAATCTGAGAGTTTTCTTCAATTTGCTTTTGTGCAACCAGCGTTTTACTTCTTGGGAAATCTTATTGCCTTCTCTCTTTGGACTTGGAGATTTCATCGTGTACTTTCATGTTAACAAAATAAAAAATAAAACGCAGAATGTAGAAAGATCACAAAATGCACTCACCTCCTAACTTAGATATTCAAACAAAAAGGTAGATTCCGTGTTAATCTGGCCTTCTTCAGCAAATTGCATCCATTGGTGAGTGGGAGGAAAGATCTGCTCAAGAGTCAATCTGATTTAAAGAACAGTCTAATTTGATGGTTTAAACAGCTCCTTTTAGGGTTGGGCACTTGGCCATGTCCCAGATCAGAGGGCCTGAGTTAGATTCCTGACTCATGCTCCTGATTCCCACTTCTTGCTAATGCACATGCTGGGAGATAGTGGTGATGACTAAAGTAAATGGGTTCCTGTCACCATGTGGGAGACCTGCATTGAGTTCCTAGCTCCCAGCATCCTCCTGGCCCAGCCCCAGCTGTTATGGGCATTTGGGAAGTGAACTAGCATATGGGAGTGCTCTCTCTCTCTCTCTTGCTGTCTCTAAAATAAATAAGTAAACAATTCCTTGTGGATGTTATGCCATGTGTCTTTGATAATGCTCAGATAGCCTTTGCCGCTTCCTGGTTTCCTTCATAAGGTGGCATGTAGGTGTAAGGGGCATGCTATGGCTCTGTTGCTTCCTACATAAATGGCAGAGTCAGAGTCTTTGGCTGCGTGTCTTCTCCTTACTTTGGTCTCCTTGCTGGTGTCCACCTGCTTGCTGCTTGTCCTACAGGCATTGGTGGCTGAAGTTCCAGGCTGGCAACCACTCATTTCATCTCTCTGGGATTGAGCAACATTTTTAACGGTATTCTTGCCTGATTCAACTTCAACTTGTTTCCTGTGACGGCTGTAGCCACTCTGTGGCCTGGACAAGGTTCCCCAGCTAGACTAACCCAGACAGTCAACCCTGGTCCTCTCATGGGAACAATCTCACCCCAACACAGCAATCCTTCTGACGTTCTCCATGGCCCACTTCTTAGCCCCTGTGGGTTCAGCCTCCCTCTGGCATCCCCTCATCATTGCAAAGTTTATGCTTTGACAAATGTCTTAGTGAGCATATTGTATCCATCTGGTGTTTTCCAGCTATAGAGGAATGGCATTGTGGGATTTTTGGATTTACATGTTTTATATTTTATGATAGTCTTTTTTTTTTAAAGATTATTTATTTATTTGAGAGGCAGAGTTACAGAAACAGAGAAGGAAAAGACACGCAGAGAGAGACAGAGGTCTACACCTGCTGATTCATTCCCCAAATGGCTGCAACAGGTGCTGGAGCTATGGCCAATCCGAAACCAGGAGCCAGGAGCTTCTTCCATGCCTCCCATGTGGGTACAGGAGCCCTAGCACTTGCCTTCCTCTGTTTTCCCAGGCCATTAGCAGAGAGCTGGATCAGAAAAGGAGCAGCCAGGACACAAACCAGCATCCATATGGGATGGCTGTGTAGCAGGCAGAGGCTTAACCTACTATGCCACAGTGCCGGCCCCAAGATAGTCTTTTATTTACCTTCAACGTCACTGTTAAAAATTCATGCTCTATTTCCTCTCACTCTTGCTAATTCTGGGGATTATGAAACTTTATCATTTACTGGTCTGATGGTAGTTTAAAGTGCATTTGGTATCATTAAGCATTTTTTCCTATATTTATTGACTACTCTGTGAACAACCTGCTCATATATGATTCCTGTTCTAAAATATTTTGTTTGGGCCCTTTTTTGCCTTATAAATTTATATATTTTAGCATCTTAGCTGGCCCAGACTGCCATAACAAAATACCATAGACCGAGTGGTTTCAACAATGGCTTAAGCTGTTCTTAGGGGCTAGGAGACCAAGGTCAAGGTGCCTGTAGGATCAGTGATCGGTGTAGGTTCTCTCCTTGGGTTCTAGACGATGCCTTCTTGCTGTGTCCACATGTGGCCTTTTCTCAGTGTGTGAAAGGAGAGAGACACAGGGAGACTGAGGGGAAAGGAGGTGGAGAAATTGATTCCTGTTTTATAAGGCCACAAATCCTATGGGATTAGGATCCACCTTTGTTATCCTAAATATAATCACGTGGAGGGTTTGGCCTTTAACTTGTGAGTCTGTGGGAGGACACAACTCACTCCATAGCACTGGGGTTCTCTTCTTTTACCTGTTACATGTGTTTGTGTATGTATGTGTTTGTATGTATACATACACACTTACCTATATATACATGCAAGTAAACAATTAAAGCATAACTTTTAATTTGGTTAACAATATCTTTTGTCATAGATAAATTTTTAGTTTCCATGGGACAAATTTGTTCATTTTTTTCTTTATGGCTTTTTGTTTTTTAAGACTTGTTTAAGGCCTTCTGTATAATTAAGGCCATAAACCTATTATTCTTCTATTATTTATTTTTTTTTTTTTGACAGGCAGAGTGGACAGTGAGAGAGAGAGACAGAGAGAAAGGTCTTCTTTTGCTGTTGGTTCACCCTCCAATGGCTGCTGCGGCCAGTGCACCGCGCTGATCTGAAGGCAGGAGCCAGGTGCTTCTCCTGGTCTCCCATGAGGTGCAGGGCCCAAGCACTTGGGCCATCTTCCACTGCACTCCCAGGCCACAGCAGAGAGCTGGCCTGGAAGAGGGGCAACCGGGACAGAATCCAGCGCCCTGACTGGGACTAGAACCTGGTGTGCCGGCGCCGCAAAGCGGAGGATTAGTCTTTTGACTAATCCAGCCTATTCTATTATTATTCTTATGCCATTAAGCCTTCGAACCTGATGTCTTTAGCATAGGCTGCAGTTATTTGTAACTAATAGTTAAATCTTTATTTTAACTGACAGTTCAATTTTTATTTTTTAACTATAATTTCAAAGTTTAAAAAATGGTTTCTAGTTTATTAACATTCTCTGCTTCTTGGACAAATTGTGGTTATTTATATTTTCTTGGCAAATCATCCTTTTCATCTGGATTTCAAATTCCTTGACATAAACTTGTGCATAAGGTTCCTTTTACAAGTTATCCTTTACAGCGTCCGCTTAATTTTTCCTGCCTGATGTTGTCTAGTAAGCATTTTCTTTCTTATTAATAATCCTAGCCAAATAATTTACCTTAAAAAAGCAAGCCTGTGCTTCCATTGATCAATTTTGCTGAGTTTTCTCCCTGCCTGTTTTCTTAATTTCTGCTTCTATAGTCATTAATTCATCCTTACTATTTCCTGGCTTTATTTGTTGTTCTTTTCAACCTTTTTATATTTTGGTGAATAAACACAAGGCTAGAGTTTTCTTCTGAAACGTGTTTTGACAGCATCCCATTGGTTTTCATGTGTGTTGTTTTCATTGTGGTCCATTTCCAAGCAGTTTACTTCCTTTTCAAACCAAGAGATCTATTTTTGTATTTCAGGACTATAGATTCTGTTTGGCTCTCCATTTATTAATTTATAAATGTATTGTGTTCTGGTCAATGAATGTGGCCTGTGCAATAACAATTTTTAAAAATGCATTGTTATTTCCTTTGGGCATAGAACGGAAGCAAATCCAGTGAAATTTCCATGTGTGTTTTTTAACTTTAGATATATTTTCCCTTCCAATGTTGTCATAATTTCTGTGATAGGTGGTAATTTAGCTGTATTTGATGTAGCTCTATCATACGTTCATTTATTCTGCAGATAATTTTTGAGTGCCTAGATGCTCTGGGTTCTGTAGGCCTTGAGGGGACACAAAGGTGCAATGGGGGGATGTTTTTGGCCTGGTGGGGAAGATGCCTCATGCCAGATTAGAATGCCTGGGTTCAATGCCCCGCTCTGGTTCCTGACTCCAGCTTCCTGCTGATGTGGACTTTGGGATGCAGTGGTGATGGCTCAAGTAATTGGGTTCCTGTCACCCATGTGGGAGACCTGGATTGAATTCCTGGTTCCTACTTCAGCCTAGTCCAGTCCTGGACATTACAGGCGTTTTGGGTATCAGTTGGTGGATGGGAAGGCTCTCTTTCTCTCTCTCTCTCTCTCTGCCTCTCAAATAAATAAATTACTTAAAAAAGCAGTGATTAATAGTAGATAGGGTCTTGCCCTTATGAGTACACAGACTTGGGGAAGAAACAGATAAAAATCACATCATCCCATTAGTGAAACCATGGCTGAATAAAATACAATTGACTTTGTGAGTGCATATCACAAAGGAGGTGGACAATAACTCAGAAAAGGGCTAGAGAAGGGAGAGGAAGCACGTGGTGGGCAGAGCAGCACATGGTGGGACCCCTGTAGAATGTAAACAAGGTGCTCTGGGTCTTGGAAGCAGGCCGGTGTGCAGCTTGGCTGCAACACCCAGAGCACAGTGTTCATGGTGCTGAGTAAAGCTGGGAAGGGTGTGTGTGTGTGTGTGTGTGTGTGTGTCTGAGAGAGAGAGAGAGAGATGCAGACCATATCAGGACACAGGAAGAATTTTTGTCTTCAAGAAAAGTGGGAAATCATTAAAAGGGCTCAGAGGTATTTTCAGGATCCTATTTATGATTTTAAAACATAACTTTAAGAGGAATTCTTAATGTTTGTTCAATGGAGGTTTTTTAATTCCTTGATGTTGTGCAAACAGAGGTCCTACTTCCTGTCTTGCTCCCTCCCTTTAATAAAGTTGAACTAAATGTACGAGACAATAATGACCCAGGGCACCTTCTGCCAATTACTCTGTGCCTTTGGAACCTAGTTTGCACTGGTGGTGAGTTATAGCAGCTACTTGCTTTTTTTTTTTTTTTTTTTTTTTTTTTGAGTGCTTAGAAGGCATCCTGGCTCTGTGCTAGGTCCTAGACAAGTACTACAAGTATCTTTACAATAACCTCATGAGACAATCATATATGGCAATCCCCATGCCTGGCATCTCTTCTAAGGAGAACACTCCTGTCTAACACTCAGCTGAATGCAAGTTGCCCCCAAGTAGCTGTGATTTGCCTGATGTGATTATCTACACACACACCCCTTAGCAGGGAGTCCTGGACACCCCCCCCCCCCGCCCCAGCCCCCTGCTCCAACAGCAGCCAATCCATTGGCCAGCCAACAGTTTATAGGATATCTAAGACAGTTTATAAGCTATCTAAGCTTTGTCCAGATAGAGTCTTGCTTCTAGAAATGTCAAATTGGGATATGTTCATGCAGAAACTGAAAGTGGAAGATGAGAAGCCAGAGAAGCCATGATGGATGCAACGATTTAGGCAGGGGTAAGAGGAAGGCAGGAGGCAGCAGAAGCTGTGAGGTAGGTCAGCACCAGGAGAGGAACAACTTCACAGAGGAAAGAGATGCAGACACAGGGACTGCTGGGGACTGGAGAAAAGACCCACACATTCCTGTCCCGGAACCCAGTTCTAGTCTCAGAAGTGCCCCCTCCAAATGCTTCCTACTCTCAGCTTTGCAGGGTGCCTGCTTCCCTGGCCAGGGCCTCTCAGAGACTCCGCCCTGCCGCGTGCAGGCCAAGAAACAGACTCGAGGAGGCGAAGGGCGCCTACACTGCCACAGCCAATTGTCAGAGTAGACATTCAAACTCAATTCCACATGGCTCTAAAGCCATGTGTGCTACAGCAGTGGGCGTGGCCTGTGCAGAAGTCCTTGCTCAGGGGCGGTCCTGGTGATTAGGATTCTGCTGTGGGACTCTGCATAGCTGGGTGCCTGGGTTTGCTCTCAACTGCAGCTCCTGCTGAAGTGCACCCTGGGAGGCAGCAGAGGATGACTCAAGTCGTTGAGTCCCTGCTACCCATGTGGGAGACCGGGATGGAGTTCCTGGCTCCTGACTTCAGCCTTCTGGCCATTGTGGGCATTCGGGGATCCAATCAGCAGATGGGAGTGCTGTCTTTCTCTGTCTCTCAAATAGAGTATTTTTAAAAAGAACTATCACACCCCCCACACACCCACACCCATACCACACCCACACCCACACCCACACCACACCCACAGCACTTGCTCAGAATTATAGGTTTTCCTTACCTTGAGCACAAACACCATGGGCACCCAACTTTCAAATCAACAGACAAGGCTGCTTGGCCTTCTTGGCCTGTTGCTGAAGTTTATGGTTCAGTGGTCTCTCACATGCGAGGAGAATTGCTTTAGACTGGACAGCACAAAACCAGTTTTTCCACCTGGTCAGCTCTCTGAGGGGGAGCGGCGGGGGGGCAGCCTGGCCACTACAGGAGTCAGGGCCGTAATTTCTCTTCCCAGAACTGGCTAGAGCCTTGCAGGTCTGAGACCTGATTGTTCATTCACTCAGGGAACGACCACGCAAGGGCTGAGTCATGCACAGGGAACTTGCTGCAGTCATGGGCAAGGCCATTGCTGTGGGTCGAGTTTCGGAGAGTGGAGGCTGGGCTCCCTCCTCGTGGTCTCTTTCTAGAGGTTCTTCCCCACAGAACAGTGGCCAGGGGTGGGTTCAGAACTAATGGAGCTGGTTCCTAGTAAAGTCTGAGGCCTCGTGCCCACAGAAAGAGCAAAGGTTTGGGGTCACAGTGTGCAGAGCTCAAGTAGGTCGCCTCCGCTATGACACAGCAGAAAGGCACTGAGGCTGAACACACATACTGACTCGTGCCGTGTGCGCGGGACCCCGACTGCCTCCCCTGACTTACCCAGGCCCTGTGTGAGGACAGAGGGGCTCCTTGTTCCTTCCCAGCGAGCTCACGTGTGTCCCATGCTAATTGCAGCTGAAGATAATTCCTTTCCTGACCTTTGCTCAATCACCTTTTACCTAATTCCCCGTGTTTATTCTATCAAGATGAGGTACAGCCATGACCCAGAAACTGTTCAGACCCACACGGGCGTGGCAGAGTAGGAAAGGCCCAGTGGGACACCATGATGTCCCCAACCGCCCGTCCAGTGGGGGTCAGCCGCCTGACAGCCTCAGAGTCCAAGGACCAAAGCCAGCCTTGAGGGGGCCCCTGGGTGTCACAGTAGCTCCTCACTCTTCTTTCCTTATCATGTGCCTGCCACGCTATTACTTGCTAAAACGTTTTTCTTGGAATAATCCACTTTTTCACTTAAATAACATTTTGTAGTAAGTGCAAAATGAGAAACTTGGGGCCAGCACTGCAGTGAAGTAGATTAAGCATTTGCTTCTTTCGCCTGTTCCCCATAACAATTTGCTGGTTGGGGTCCCAGCTGCTCCACTGTTAATCCAGCTCCCTGCTAATGCATCCCGGGAAGCAGCGGAAGATGGCTCAAGTACTTGAGTGTCTGCCACCCTTGTGGGGCCCCCAGGTGAAGTTCCAAGCTTCTGGCTTCAGCCTGGCCCAGACCTGGCTGTGGTGGACATTTGGGGAGTGAACCAGCAGATGGAAGATCTCTCTCTCACTGTCTTTCAAGTAAATGGGAATAAATAAACATTTAGGGAAAAAAGAAAAATATCAAAATAAAAAAAGAAGTTTTAAAATTACAAGATCTTTTAAAGGTTAATGGAAAATATGTATTATGAAACAATTGCATAGTTTCAATTTTTTTAAAAACAAAATAAACTTATGTTTTAATTCCATTATCCATGAACTTTTTGGAGCCTTCTTGTTGATTTGACTATTTAGGTAGAAATTGTTTGTCCAAGTTTCATCTCACATGGCAGCTCACTGCCGCCAAAGCCTGCCTGCCTGCCCTGGGTCTGGCTTGGGGTTGGAGCGCTTGGGCCTGACCTAGAGGCAGCCCTTGTGTGTGGGTCCTGACTCGGTCATCTGGGGTTGGGAAGCTGCAGAGAGGTGACCCGCACCAGCTGGGCCTTGTTCCCTTCCCTGTCACCTGGGCATCACAGTAGCGTCTGCCCTGCAGGTATGTTGCAAAGGTTGGATGAAAAACTGCAAAGGAGAGTGCTTAGCTCAGGGCCTGGTACACAGTCTAACCCCACAGGTGCTGTTTGCTTCCTCCAGAGTTCGCCCTAGAAGTGCGTGTGTGGTTTCCAGACCATCCATCACAGCCTTTACTTGGGAAATGTGGTTTTTATTGGTAAGGCCAAAGTTCAGTTTGAAATAGAAGGCATCTAAGAAACACAGTGAAATGATATAATTATAGAAACTGTGCAAATTACATTGCTATTATTGCTAAGGACCAGAAACAGTCAACTAGAACAACAGTTCAAGGGGTTCAGTGAGCCAAGAGGAAATGTGCCTTCGTGAAGCACGTTCGGGCTGCCTCCTTAGCACAACCCCTGGCCCCAGCCTCTCTCCGGAGAAATCCGCCTCTGGAGTCTTGGCAGCACAGGCTGGAAGCAAATCAGTGCATGGCAGCCCGGAGTCCAGAGTCCTCAGCCCCGCCTGGCACAGCCTCAGCTACAGGTCGGGCTCTGGTCACGCCCAGTTCCTGTCAGAGGCGTGGCTCTCTGCAGAGTCCGAGGCTTCACAGCCCGGCTGGTTGGTGGGTTGCTGTGGGCGTGCACTCCGTGGCCCATCTCCAGGCTGGCACCGCAGCTTCCACACATTCTGCCACAGGATTTTCCCAGGTGAAACTGCCTCCTTCCCGTGCAGCCTAGCACCAGAGACCTTTGCTCCTCTCATTGTAACCACTTCCCCTCTTTCCCAATGCCCAGCTTCCCTCTTCATGCTCGGAGCTCCTTCTGTGTTGCTAGGCCTGTCTTCCAGGGGCCTAATCTGCATTCACCCTCCTCCTCCCCCACTGCCCGAGCTCTCCTCTCTCCCCTCTCTCCTTTCCTCTATTCTCCTGCCTATCTCATTGTCTCTATCTTTTCTGTCTCTTCTGTCCTACCCTCTCCCTTTATCTCTTCTTTCCTTCACCAATGTTTGCTGAGCCCTTACACATGGCTAGATATTGTGCCAGGGGTTATAGTGGTAACAGGGATCCTTACCCTTATCGAACTGCTGGTCTAAAAAAGGAAGACTGACACTCACAAATAATTGCCAAATAATTATTTAATTGTGCCAACCGTAGTGTTATAAATAAGAGATCCAAGAGGTCCTGGTTCTACAGAACTCATTTGAAATTTGCACATCTGAGTGTCATATCAAATGCACTAGATTTTTTTTTAAAGATTTATTTTATTTATTTGAAAGACAGAGTTACAGAGAGAAGTAGAGATAGAGAGAGGTCTTCCATCCGCTGGTTCACTCCCCCAGATGGCCGCAAAGGCTGGAGCTGCGCCAATCAGAAGCCAGGAGCCAGGAGCTTCTTCCAGTCTCCCACGTGGATGTCTGGGACCCAGGCATGTTAGCATGAAGCTGGACTGGAAGCAGAGCATCTGGGACTGAAATCAGTGCTGTGATAGGGGACACCAACATCACAAGTAGGGGACAGAGCCTACTATGCTACAACACCAGTTCCACAATTTGGGACTTTTTATTCTATTTTGATTATATGTGAAACAGTGCATTATTGAAACTCATAAATATGATCAGTTATGAAAAGAAACTAGTCAAAAATGAGTGTAACTCTCTTTAGGAACAGAAAGGAGAAAACATCCAGAATGTATTTACCCTATCACGTTTTCAGATCAAGCTGAAAAATCATAAAGTATTGAAGTACAGGAGGAAAGAAATTGACAAATGGAACAAAACCCTCTGATTGGCTTAGTTTAGAGGTGGCAATAGGAGGTCAGAGTGGCAGCGTGTGTCTTCCAGGCCCTCAGGAAGGTGTGTGGAAGCCACCATGGGCGAGGAGGCTGTGCCAGCTGATCAGACTTCATGCAGGGAGACAATGGCCTTGGGCTTGACCTGGATTTGACCTGGCTCTGTTAAGAATCTGCCCAACTTATTTGAAGAGCACGATTCATGCCAAAAAACTTGATCTCTTTTTTGGACAGAATTACCCTCATTGTTACTGTGTGCTGCACAAAAAGAAAAAAAAAAATGTGCCAGAGATGCAGCCGCTCTGACTTTCTGGCTCAGGACACAAGCAGCCCTTTTCTGCCTTCCTTCCCACAGGGGAAGTGGACTGATGTGAGGGCTGGTGAGGTCGCCGTCAACACACTGAGTGCACCCCAATGAGCACGTCAGAGGGCAACAGAGACGGACGGACGCTCAACCCACTTTGGGACAAGTGATGATGGCTCAGTGTCCTAGCTCATAAACTCAGAATTTTATAGCTATAAAAAGCCAAGCTATAAAGTCCCAAAGTCTTGAACTTGTTCAACTCCATTGCTCCCAGAGTGAGAATGAGGTCGTGACACGGAAAATGACTTATTTAGGGAACGTAGCAGGCCAGGACTGCCTTACAAGGTGCCCTCTGCTACTTCCACTATCTCACGTGCTAAGCGCACAATCAATGGCAGCCGTTGTCACTACGACTTCTATATGCACTTCACACACCGTGTGCCAATTAAAATGGCCTTTTTCTACCAAGGAATTTAACTAACACTAACAAGTGTCAGTGCTGGCCCAGAGCCCAGGTGTTCTGACTCCCTCCAGTGCTAGTTCCCAGTCCTCATGCTGTCTGCCCTATGATCTCTGTATCATGAAGCTCTGAGCCTGGAGAGACCCTGCGATTGTGACGCGGGCGAATAGCTCTGCTGACTTTGTCTATGTAGCAGTGGTGTGCTGGGGGATGCTCCCCCGGGGACAGAACAAAAGATCTCTTCCAGATAAGCACTTTAATTTCTCTCTGGTGAGTACCTGACTGGTACTCAGAGGCCAGAGCCATCCTGCAGGAGATAATATTCCATTCAAGCCCCACCAACAGTGGGAAGACTTACCATGCCATCCAAAGATACCTGTCTACAAAATCTGGGGTGTATGGTAGCCCCTTAAAGTTACTGGCACGTGAGATCTTTGCAAAGAGAAGTACTGCTGGTGTGCCGTGTGACTTGGTAACAGGTGAAGAGTGCGTGACAGTTGGACTCGGTGGGAAACAGGCTGCCCGTGGTGCTTGAGCTGTTGAGATGTGCAGTGTTACAACTCCTCATGAAGTGGCAGGAATCGATGAAATTCAAACAATTAGAGATACAGCCAGAGATGGGGCTGGGCCGGAGCACGCTAGGGCTCTGTGCTGAGGAGGTCCATTTGTGTGGAGAGACTGCTGCTGTTGACCAGGTCACTGAGCTATGAACTCAACTGGAGAGGAAGTGCAGGTTTGAAACTATAGAGACTGATCCCCATTTCTGTGCTGGATAACCTTCGGCCCAGCGACTACATTCTCTGTTTTAGCAAGACTGATATTTATTCTGGGAGCTGGCAGATTGAAATTCGGAGATTGGAATTAGCTGTTATATATGACAGTCTCTCACCTGGGACTAAACTTGTTCAAGCAAAAAAACTGCTGATCCAAATGGCCCATGCAAAATTCTGGTTGCTACAGCTGCAGCTGGCCTGGGGCTCAACTTGAGCATAAGAATTATGTTTTACTCCCTCCTAAAAAACTGAAAAAGGAATAGATCCAATCACCCCCTCCCTCGCTGGCCCTGCAGATCGCCAGGGGAGCTGGTAGATTCAGCTCTCATGTTAAAGAAGGAAAGGTTACAACAATGAACCGGGGAGACTTCATTCATTAAAGGACATTTTGGAGAGGCCCGTGGAGCCTGTCAAGGCAGCCAGTCTCCACCCAACCGCAGGGCAGACTGAGACATTCACCTGCTGTCTCCCTGACACGGCGCTTTCTAATCTCATTGATGCTTTTGTTGACTTTCACGAGTTGCTGGGCAGTGTTTTGTCTGCAGTACGGATGGTTTTAAGTTTTCTGCAGAGTTGCTCCAGCGTATTCCAGTAAGTGTATGAGCGAGGTATGTTTTCTGCACAGCCCCTATCAACAAGAAGCAGCCTCCGGTCTGCTCGTCTCTGTTACGACTTGCCAGGTAGCGCAGCAGGAATGAGCCTCTGACCCTCGCTTGGTTACGCTGAGCCAGCAAATGGCCTTCATGTCTACATAAGAAAATTAAAGGACTCGTGGATCTTGAAGCTATCCATGATGTCTTGGCTCTTTACCTGTGGCTGAGCTACTGATTCATGGACATGTTTCCAGATGGCGGCCTGGTCTGCAACCTCCAGCAAGGACTAGATGGCATTACCCAACAAGGGGAAAACAACATCACCAAGCTGATTACAATTTCTGAGATGCAAGAACTGTTGAATTTTCTTTTATTTTTTTTTAAGATTCATTTGTTTATTTGAAAGGTGGAGTTACACATGCAGAGGCATATATGGAGAGAGGTCTTCCATCAACTGGTTCACTCCCCAAATGGCCGCAACAGTAAGAGCTAGGCTGATCCGAAGCCAGGAACCAGGAGCTTCTTCCAGGTCTCCCACATGAGTGCAGAGGCCTAGGGTCTTGGGCCATCTTCTACTGCTGAAGATGTATTAGAGCTGTATTAGAAGTAGAGCAGCCGGGACTCGAACCAGTGCCCATATGGGATGCTGGCACTGCAGGTTGGGGCTTTACCCATTACACCACAATGTCAGCCCCAAAGCTGTTGAAGTTGGAGACCTTGTCTCCAAGAAGCCAGTCATGTTTTTCAGGAACCTTGAAGGACTCGTGGCACCAAAGCTGTGGGAAGTAAAGCTGCTGAGCCCTCCAGCCCTAGTGCAGTAGGGGGGTGCCCTTGACCTCCAGACTGGTGCAGCAAGGGCTCCTCATTCCAGACATGCCGAGGCAGCTGGAGAAGGCAAGGTTGACACAACGAACTGAGGCTGGCAGAGAGAAAGTCGAGTGTGAGACTTAACACAAAAGGGACATGATGAAAGAAGGAACCTGATTCTGAGTGGTTTTGTGTTTTTTTTTTTCTAATTTGCAAATAAAGTCTGTATTAAATCTTAAACAAAAAAGAGAGAGATTTGGGGAAGGAGCCAGGATGGACAGAGCGAGTCCTTCTTACTTGTTGTCTCATCTTCATCCAACTCCTCTGCCTTTGGTGCAGGATTTGGAAGTTCCATGTTCCAGCAGAACTGTTTAGGTTGAGGGCTGTCAAGGAGATAAAATGAGCAAAAAGCCAGCAGGCTACAGAGAGGCCAGGGTGAGAAGCATGGACTTTGGTGTCAGAAAAACTGGTTTCAATCCTAGTTCTGTCCCATGTTTGTTATTGGCTTCTGGGAAGGTCACTTTAACCTCAGTGATATTTAGTTTCTTTGTTTGGAAGGTGAGGATAATCAGCCTGTATCTTGGGATCGCTGTATTAGGAGTGATATATATAAAATGCCTCACCCAAAATAGGACGATGTGACAGAGCCTGTAGATTGGTCCACTCGGAACCTATTCTCAAATACCTCCTTTTCTTTCCTCACCTGGAAGGGGTGAAACAGGAGGTACTCAAACTTGCAGCTCCCCTCAGCTAGTGCTGGCCACCAAACCCAGTTATGGCCAACAAGATATGCTTAGAAACCAACTGTGAAGCTAGGGGTGGGGTAGCCATCTTGTAGTCAGGAAGCAACAAGCATAAGGCTCGCAGGATAAGCAGAAACAGGATAGAAAGTGCTGGGTCCTTGCTGACGTCATTGAACCACTCTCAGTCTCAGGTTACCTGCCCAGTAATCCCTTGTGTGAGACAAGAACCTCCTGACTGGTGTTCGCCAGTGTTGATGGGTGTCTCTGCTACATGAGACAAGCACAATCAATAACAATAGCTACCATCATCACCACCATCCTCCTCCTTCTCCACCTCCTCCTCATCATCATGTCTGTTCTACAATTGCAATATCCTCTAGCTCAGTTTTAGATTGTATTACCTAATTGGGGAGCCAATTAAGATTTATTAGATGAACCTCTATGGTACATTTCCCAGGGAGTATTCCAAGAACACTGATGCTTCCAGATATTAATAGGTGTTCTGAGAAAAGAAAGTGCTTTATTGCCAAGTGAACAAATGATGGTACCTTCAAGTTGCTACTCTATTTGAGAGATGTTCCAAGTACACACCTGGGAGGAGAATTCGGAAGACTCCATTTCAGATCCTCAAGTACAACCAGTATCTTTCCAAAAATCAACGTGGCTGAGGACTCCTCATCATAGTCCTCCCTCTCCTGTCCTCTCACTGTGCCCACTCTCCCACCTTACAAAGGAAAGTGCAGCTCTCTCTGACCACACTCACCCTGCTGTACCACTCCCAGGGAGCAGTCCAGATATCTGTTTTCACTGGATTCTAATAACTGGGGAAGAAATCTCTGGCAAGTCATGCGGTTTCTAATTTTTGGCTTTCAACAGAATTGAACAACGTCCTAATTGAATTGTCAGTTGGTAGATCATTAAAAATATTAACAACTGTGTGAATTTTTCTTATCTCTCTGAAATGCTTTAGACTTGAATAACAATGCTATTAAATCTACTGCTTCCTGCTTATTTATGGGAACACATTTTCTCAAGGTCTGTGTCTGTAAAAAATAAGAAAGAGGAATAGGATGGTTGCTGTGCTGTCTCGTTCTATCAATAAACAATTCATTCATTCATGGATACAAGCAATCATCGAGAAAAAAAGTTATTCCTCTGTTAATAAGATTTCACCTAAACTGAGTGAATAATAATATAGTTCACAATCAAATAGCTTTAAAGAGAAATACATTTAGAGAACAAACTATTTTTAAAAATGGGATATGATGCTTAACAAAAAGCAAATAATACATGTTGTCAAAAGGCAGAGTAAGAAAAATAGGTAGTGCTAAGAAACACTGACGAAACTGTCCCAGCTGTCTTTTGTAGAACTGTATGCTTTCCCGGCCGGCGCCGAGGCTCACTAGGCTAATCCTCCACCTTGCGGCGCCGGCACACCGGCTTCTAGTCCCGGTCGGGGCGCCGGATTCTGTCCGGGTTGCCCCTCTTCCAGGCCAGCTCTCTGCTGTGGCCAGGGAGTGCAGTGGAGGATGGCCCACGTGCTTGGGCCCTGCACCCCATGGGAGACCAGGAGAAGCACCTGGCTCCTGCCATCGGATCAGCGCAGTGCGCCGGCCGCGGCGGCCATTGGAGGGTGAACCAACGGCAAAGGAAGCCCTTTCTCTCTGTCTCTCTCTCTCTCACTGTCCACTCTGCCTGTCAAGAAAAAAAAAAAAAAAAAAAGAAGAAGAAGAACTGTATGCTTTGCTTTTATAAGATACATATGGTGGGGCCCAGCAGTTCTAGAAAGAGATGAAAAAAGGCAAAGAAGAACAATCAAAAATAATGAAGAGTTGATTTTATTGAAAATTCTGGATACATTTTAAGGCGGTCCATTTATTTAAAGATTTATGTTTCTGTCTAAGTGTAATAGGAAGTCGAATGGTGACCCAAGCGAGGCTTCCAAGAGAGCCCAACTTATGTAGGGAATATTCATGGGGGAATTAAAACTTTTTGGAAGGGATTATTTGTTTTAGTAAAGACTCTTTGGTGAACAAAATTACTGCTTAGATTTCTTCCACTATATAAAAGGCATAATGTGATAAAGTAAAATAAAATTTCAGGTTAAAATGGCATCACCACTCTTATGGGATGATCAAATCCCGTAGTTTGAAATAATTTTGTAGTTTGAAATAATTCTGATGATTGAAATCAATTCTTAGTTATTAATTTGATAGTGATAATTGACATTATTAACAAAATGTCAACGACCTCATTATTGACTAGTCATTAATTTCAAAATTAATAACTGAATAGATAGTCAAGTGTGAAACCTAGTTCTCAACTTTAAGCTGGAAAGTCTAAAATCTCTCCTAGTAGGGGTGTCAAGATGATCTAAAGACAGAAGAGATGTGGGAAAGACAGGAATGATTCACAGTAGGGATTTTTGACATCTGAAAATAAAGGAGTTAAGTGAATATAGCAGGAAAGTGGGTCTCCTGCCTCACTCAAGAACAAAAGACCCACTCTTAAGAAAAACAACACAAGGAACAAATTCGCTCAATTCCAGTTCATTCCAAAGCAACATATAAAGTGTTGGTTGCTGTGCTACCAAAAGCAAGATTCTTCCCTGTTGAACTTACCCCTCCTTCTTCCCTGCCTGGCTTGGTGTGAGTCCACAACCTGCACCCCTGTACAAGGCAACCCTAGTCCAGAATCCTGGGACTCATGCTTGATTTCCTCTATATTTTCCTACTGTACTTCTCCCCTAAACACTGCTACTCCACAGTCCCCAAGCAGTTCCTGGGAGTACCTGTCTCCTAGCAAAGAGCTCCGTAAACATGGGTAGAGTAAATAACCTCATTCAATATGATTGACCTCTTCCCTCAAGGAGTGCTCTGCCAAGAATGAGATGAACACAGCTTCTTTTCCTGTAGGCTGTTCTGGTGCTACTTCCTCCAGGAAGCCTTCCAGACACTCTCCTGCCAATCAGACTGAGGGATATGATCCTCCGCTAATCTCCCACAGCACCTTGTGCTTACCTTTTCCTAAAACCTTACAGTTTGGCCTGGTTACACTTGATCTACTTGCCTGAGTTCCCCGCTAGATAGGGACTGTCACACCTGTCTCACCAGTGCCTCGCACAGTATCTGGTGCAAAGTGCAAAGACAATGAATGCTGGGGAATGACTTCTACGTAACGTGATCCTATGGGGGAGACAGACGCAGGAGCAGTTGCTTGCGCTATTGGGGTGAATAGCAGTGAGAAACAGCTCTCTGAACTGACCTTGGGAGACCTGGAGTTTTTCTTAAGGAAGAGCGTGGACCAAAGCACGCAGGCAAGAAAGCACATAAAGTCTTTAAGACAATGGGAGCCCGACAAGACTCAAGAAAAGCACCGAGTGGGGGGAAACGGGGCAGATGTGGCAAGAAAGGTTATTTTAAACAAGTTGTGAAAGACCTGGACGCGAGACCAAGGGATTTGGAGATTGTAAAGTAGAAAGTCACTGACGTGAGAACATGGCCAGATCGCTCAAAGATAAAAAAAATGTTGTTTTCTTTTCAGTAACTAAAAGCCATAGATCTAACTTCCTCCATTTTTATATTTCTTGAGACTTCATGAAAATACAAAACAAAGACCAGCCAAAGTAATTCTTTCCTCGCCTGGTCTGAACCCGGCGTGGTGGTTTTTTTTTTTTTTTTTTTAATTTATTTTTTCTTTTCCTTGTTTTCTGGCAGCTCTCTTGGTGAAGCGAGTGCATCACACAGCTGGGAAAACACGAGCTTCTCAGTTTGTTTGGCTTCTGAGCTATGTGGGTGAGCGCGAGTCTGGGCAGTGTGTCAGCTCCTTCCTGAAAGTCTGGGTCACGGAAGTCCACAGCACAACCTTGTTTACGCGATTTTGCTTCCAGCGTCGAGAACACTGGTTGTGATTACTGCAAAGGTGTATGTGGTCACCGTTGGCTCTCAACCCTGCAATTCCTTTGAAAAGATGATCTGACTGGGACAACGGTGACCTTATGGTAACACCTCTGTTTCTTTAGAAAGCCCCGGATGAAAAGCCAGGCGTTGTTTTCCCCGCTGCCTTTGTGCCTGGCTAACCACGACAGCTTGTGGGCTCCCTGGGAGTCGTCCTGGGGGACGGAGTTTGCTGGGCTGGCAGATTCGGCTGGGAGACGATGAGTGAGTGACCAGTCTGAAGCAACTCTTCCAGCCCAGACACGTGAAGTTACAGTTCATCAACACATGTTTACATGACTGTCTGCTGTGTGCCGGTCACTGGGAAGCCGGATGAATAAGACAGTTTCTATCCCAGTCTGCTAAGTAGCTTGAAAACTCCTCCAAGGTAAAAGTCCATTCTGAATTCTCTTTATGCACCCCAGATTGCCTAGCACAGAGCCTAACTCGGGGTGGGGCCTCAATAAATATCAGCTGTCTAAGTGTGTGGGTGAAGTTCTGTTTTGCACAACAAATGTTTACTAAGCACCTACTGTGGGCTGACCCTGTGTTGGGTGATCCAGAAAGGAAGCTGAGGAAAATGGGGTTCCTACCATCAGCTGCTCATGGTCTGCTGGGGAAGACAGACATTGAATCAGAGTCTCCAAGGAGCCCCTGAGCCCCTAAGGAACCCCTTGCCACCCAGCCCTTCCTCTGGAACCCCTTCCCGCCCATCTCTCTACTCAAGGGATAACAGCTGGTCTAGAAGACAGACCAGCGCCATACCCACAGTGCTGGCTGACAGTATGTTAGTAACATGGCTCAGCTAACAGTAGAGGCACAAGTCACGCATACACGGGGTATGGAGGAGGGAATAACCTCGTGGTGTGTGTGGGGGGACTGTGCAGCTTCCAGCAAAGTCCAACCTAAAAAGGGAAGTTCTGCCTCTAGGCGTTTACTCAAAACCCCTTACTGACAAGTGTGAGCGCAGGGTGGACCCCAGATTCTAGGAACTGTGTAATCCACAGAAAAGGGAGCACCTGACCAGCCCCTTGTGTTGCTGATTAGGGGTGGCAGATAAAGGGAATCAGTTTTTAAATGATATGGTCATTTTAAAAATTAATTTACAACATTTTTTATTTCTTCCTGTTCTGGACCAAACTTATCCACAAGTGTAGCTTGATAGTCATCTTGGCTCCAATAATCGTGGCATTTTGCTGAGTCACAGGACTCACTCCTGAGCAGGAATGACCCAGAGAGCCTTCCGAGAATCGGCTTAAAAATCGTTAGCATGAATCCTCCTCACCAGGGAGAGGCGTGCTTTTGACTCCATTTCTTGCAAAGCTGATGCTTAGCGCCTAGCAGTATTATGGAGCGACAGCATTAGGAAGGAGAGAGAGAGAAGAGAGAAGGGAAGGCAAGCAGGAAGAAGGGAAGGCAGGAAGGGAGGGAGAAAGAGAGGAAGGGAGGGACAAAAAGAAGATGAGAACAATTAGCTAAATAAAAAAAAACTTAATTCTCCCCAAACCTCTCAGAATTTTAAAATAAAGATTGGAAAAACATCTTACTGCTGGCAGGGCCAGTTTCCCACTTGTAAATGCACCAACCATCGCCTGAGGAATTGAGGAATGTCTCAGTGGGGCCACAGCTCTTTCATGGAAACCTGTCACCCCTTCCCTGCTCGCATTTTATGAGCAATAGCAACAAAACAAATTACACTCGTCATGTTCTACAGGTAATTGAATTTGGCTTCTTGAAATCAAGGCTTTGGACTGCGGAGACCATGCCTGTTCCTTTACTAACTTCTGTTGTCACCTGCCTCCGGTCAAAGCAGGAGTTCATGATATTGATCATTTGAAGCGAGTTACTGGCCCAAGACTACTTGGCTAGTCTCATTTTTCCCCACTTCTTGCTTTGCGCACAAACTGAGCATGCTCGGTCCCGGAGCAGGTGTGGCTGCAGCTTGAGGGTTGTGACTCAAGCTGTCTCCAAAGGCTTCATCCAGGTGTTCATCAGGCTGCTGGCATCTCCAGGAATCACCGCAGGAGGAGCTGCTTCCAAGTTCACTCCTGTGGCTGGGGGCAGGCTTTATTTAGGTCCTGTGGGTTGTTAACTGGAGACATTTTTTTTGCCACCCGAGGTTCTCCATAGCATTACTCAAAACCTGGCTGTTGGATTTCCCCTGTATTAAGGGGAGAGACAGCATCAGCGAGCAAGATGGCAACCACAATCTACCTGCAGCTTAATCTCAGAGTTAACATGCCATCGCTTTTGTCATAATCTAGTTTTAGAAATGGAGCCAGCACGTGTTCAAAGGGAAGAAACCGGACAAGGCTGTGAACACCAGGAAGTGGGGTCCCTGGGGCCATTTTAGTCTGCCCACCACAGTGCTCAATAAGCATGCTGGGCAAGCAGCTGAGTCTCTCTAGTCAGAATGAGTATATGTGGGGCGAGGGCTTTTGCACAGTGGTTTAAGCTGCCACTTGGGACACCCATATCCCCTACTGGAGTGTCAGTTCAAGTCTCAGCTGTTCCACTACTGATCTAGCTCCCAGCGAATGCTCCTGGGATACAGCAGACAATGGGCTCAAGTAATTGGGTTCCTGTCACTCACATGGGAAGCCCTGATGGAGTTCCTGGCTACTGGCTTCAGCTTGGCCCAGCCCCAGCTGTTGCAGACATTTGGGAAGTGAACCAGAGAATTGAAGCTTTCTCTCTCTCTCTTACTCTGCCTTTCAAATAAATACATCTTCAAACACACACACGCACACACATACACGCACGCACACACACACACACACAAAGATCGATAGCATTTAACTCCTACTGGAGAAACAGTGCAACGTGACTTTAGTCGAGTGTACATTCATACACATTGATGGATCAAAAGCAACTGAGTGAAAACAGTGCCAAGTGTATGGCACTCAGTAAATTGTTGGGGGGTGAATAAGTGAAAGGCTGGTAGAGACTAGTATGTGTCCATTAATATCTGTCCTTCAATGAAAGAATTTTCTTAGTTTTCACTGGGCACGGATGTAGTCCACTGGACACTACATTTTCCAGCATCCCTTGCAAGCAGAGGAGCCTGTGCTATCAATTTTTGTCTAAGGGGATCTGAGCACTTGTATTTCACTCCTCCCCTGACTGGTATGTAGAGGTTTTGGGGGGGGTGCTGAGAAGGAAGGGACACCATGATGATGGCAGGACCATGTGTCGGATCACCTGCCTCTGGGCTCGCTCCTGAGACAGCACTCAGCTGCTCTCCTATGAGGCCACTGTGCTTTGTTGGCACAAGGTAGTGTCATCTGCCTGATAGAGAATTTTAAAAAGCAAACAAGAAAGCAGCATCCTGCCCCCTCTCCCCAGCCTCAGGGCTGATGTACCCTTGGAGCCCGTTGCAGAAGCTCCAGAGACAGTAGTGGAGGCTCTGTGGTGCCTGTGGCTCCACCGCGCGGTGCAGACGGCCCCTGATTCCCAGGGCACCACTTGCATCTTTGTGACTGTACAAGGATGCGCAAGCAGCACACACTCAAGAAACCGATCTTCAGAATGGTGAATGCTGGTCTTTCTCCCGGGCTAGCGCAACACAGAACGGTCCTCTCTCATGATGCCAAGCACGAGAGGAAACAACCCACTCTTCATGGGGTGCCGTGCGGCTAAGCCACGCTGTGTGTATTCAATGCTGTTCCCACTTAATGATATCTCCACTGACGATGGGTTCATCGGGTTGCGACCCCATCATGCATTATGAGCATGTGTACTGAAGTCACTTTCCCCCCTGGGCGGGCAAATGCGGGCTTCTTAACTCAACTCTTGTAAAATTCAGAGGCTCTGAGAAGCAGCCCACAGCAGCCGAAAGCTGCAGGTTCTTCTCCAGGAAAACCCGGCCAGGTTGAAGTTTTCTCACCGGAGTTTGATTTGCTTTCCCCTAAAGGAGAAGAGTTCTGGGCATGGCCCCTGCAGCATGCAGAGCCAGCAGGGGCTGCCAAGGGCTAACGTCCCACTGGGCAGCCGCTGCCACTGTTGTCCCCGTGGGGCAGCATTCCGGTCCTGGAGGAGCTGGAGAGGATCCACGGCCCAAGGCGGGATGTTCTGTTCTGTTTGTGTTCTTTTCCAGCATCCAGATACAAGGCTCCATCCAACACAGTTCTCAAATGCCAGAATAAAACGCTCACTTGGCCAAGCCTGCTCTGCCGAGGCTACGCAAGGAGATGACCAGACCTTGTGAAAACACGGGAGGGTGCAGGAAGGAAGTGGGATATGATTTTCCGGCCCGGATTGAAAAATCTGTTCCTAGCACAGATGTCTGCCAAGTATAGAGTGCTTTGAAGATACTTCGTGTTCATGGGAAGCTGAGTTTGAAAAAGCAGAACAAGAAAGAAGAGGTGAGGGACTCCAGGCTGCAGATGAGAGATCCAGTGGTCTTGTGAGGTCGGAAAGTTGCAAAGCACCTTCAGGAAGCGTTTAAGTAACCCAGGCAGCTGTGTACACGGCCAACAACGATGCAGAGTGAGAAAATCTTTGCTTTAATGTACTGACTTGAAGGATGAGGGATGGCCACAGGCAGACAGTGGACAGCATGGCGGCAGGGAGGGGCATGAGGTCTGAGGGGGCACAATTTATTCCTGGAAGTCCGTGACTCAGGGAGGCAGGATCACCGGGTACCTGAGTCAGGTCTTTGGCAAGGAAAAAGAGAAATGACTTTGATAAAAAAAAGGGGGGGGGTACAGTGCTGTGGCATAGTGGGCTGGGCCTCTGCCTGCAGCCCCAGCATCCCATATAGGCACTGGTTCTAGTCCCGGCTGCTCCTCTTCTAATCCAGCTCTCTGCTGTGGCCTGGGAAAAGCAGTAGAAGATGGCCCAAGTGCTTGGGCCCCTGCACCCGTGTGGGAGACCTGGACAAATCTCCTGGCTTTGGATAACTCAGCTCCAGTCATGGTGGCCCGTTAGGGAGTGACTCAGTAGTTGAAAGATCTTTCTTTCTGTCTCTGCCTCTCTCTGTAACTCTGCCTCTCAAATAAATAAATGTTTAAAAATGGAGAAAATACTGCAGAGGAGAGGGGAGAAAATAAAGGAGGGTTAAAAGAGCAGAAAGAAAAGTGAGACAGATTCTATTCAATCCAGATGCACCAGCATAGGGTTAGCAAAACGGCAGAGTAGCTTGGTGGTTTAATCACACACTCTTGAGCCAGCCACCGTCATAGAGCCCTGTGCTGCCGTAACAACGTACCGCAAACAGGGTGGCTTGGGCATGAGACGTGTATTGTCTCCGAGTTCCGGAGGCTGGAAGTTCAGGATCAAAGCTCTGGCAGGGCTGCTGCCCTCAAAGGGCTGTCCGGGAGCTTCTGACCCTTGCTGCTGTCTCAGCGGCTGGGGTTGTGCTGGCAATCTTTGGGGGCTCCCCGGCCTCTGGAGTCATCACCCTAATCTCGGCCTTGATCTTCACATGGCGTTCTCTCCATGTGCCTGTCTACGGCCAAGTTTCCCCTTTTTATAAAGACAGTTATATTGCTTCAGGCTCATCCTGAGAACCTGGTCTTAACTTTATCATCTGCAAAGGCCATTTTCCCAAATAAGGTGATTATATTCACAATGCCAGGGTTGGGACTTCGCTGTCTTTTGGGGGGACTCAGTTCAGCCTGTAGCAGCCATGTAAGTTGAAATCCCAGCTCTGCCCCTCACTGGCTGTGTGGTCTTGGGAAAATGACTTGTGTGGTCTTGCAAAAGCTGCTTAATGTCTCTTCACCCCAGACGGAAGGAAGAATACTCTCGCTGCAAGGAGTAGCACAAAGTCAGTGCCTAATAAGCACCAGGGGTTACTACTGCGCCACAGAGCCAGGCTATGGCATCACTTTTGTCCCAGGGAGGTAGATGGAGAGGCTCTTAGAGGTCCCAATTTGCTCACTGCTGTCTTCCTATCCCTGCCCCGGGTGCCCAGCTGTGTGCCTACAATGTTAGGGGGCTCAATGAATGTTTTCTGTGGTTGATGACTCTATAACTCAATTTTTCCTTTGAGCCGCTATGGCCTCAAGGAGACAGAAAGTGAAACTGTCTGTTTTTCCTAGGATTGTGGCTACATTTCAGTGAATCTCATTGTGCCAGGACCTGGAACAGAGGCTCCAGAGCCGGCTCTCGTTTCACAGATCTGCCCCGGCTCCTGATGAGACCACCGGCGTGGGGGGGGGGGGGGCTGGTCCTAAGGCTGCTGTGACCACAGGCCTTCCTCTGTCCCCGTGGCCCTGGTGTCTGGGAGGCTTCCCGACTGCACCCCTCCTCCACATGCACAGCCTCCCCTGCTCCCTGCAGCCCTAGCTGGAGCACACAGCCTTGCGGGCTGTGTGAGGAGTTGTCTGTGCTGCCGTTTCCTCCAGGGTCTTCCTGCTTCCCTTAGGAAGGAGCTAGAACACCCCTGCTCCTAGCCTTCCCCTCCCCCGCCCCAGCTTTCTGCGGTCTGCTTGGCTGGAGACCATCCCACCCCAGCTCTCACTAACTTCCTCGCACCTCTCCAAACCCAGCGGCACTGGAATGGTTTTCACTCTCTCTACTGCATTTTCCCCAGGCGCTTCAGGCCTGTTGGACGCCATCTCCATTCCCTAGGGAACTCAGGCTTGGAAAAGCAAAACCAGGAAGACGGAGCTGGGCTCCAGACGCCTGCTTCACTGATTCCTCCCTCCCCTCAGGCACAGACCCCACTAGCCGATGGCCCCAATGGGGAAATGCCAGGAAGGGGGTGTGGTGTGGTGTGGTGAGGGGAATCAGTGAATATTTTAAAAGCATTATCCCGGTTTGTTTTGGCACATAAATAAATGGAGCTGGCCCAAGGCACTCGGAGGGGGCGGGTCCCGAGCCAGGTTCCCGTGAAATCTCTGTCCCGAGTTGGCACGCACGCCTGCCTCATTCCCAGAGCCCCGCACAGCTTGTCCACGCAGAGCTCACAGCTCGGGCTGCTGCTTGCACAGCGGCTCCGTGCCCTCCGCCCACCTGTCCCCACCTGTCTCCTCTGTGCCCCAAACATCGCTGCGGTTCTAGCAAGTACTTCTGCACACACCTGGAATGATCAGTCACAATTCCTCCCCAGTGTCCGGAACCAGTCCTGACTCAACCCTGGCAGTAAAGTGAAGGCTTTGTCACTTACTCCCCGGAGTGACCTTGGGTGACTTTGCCTCTCCAAGCCTCGTGTTCCTCACAGGTAAGATGGGGACAGGAATACCCCCTGCTGGCCTGCTGGGAAGATTGAGTAATACCACCTAAATAGAGACCCGGCTCCCAGCTGGACAGGCAGTGTCTGTCCGTGTGGATAGCGGAGGCTGTGGGTGGCGTGACCAAGATCTGCTGGGTCTCACCTGTGCAGAGCAGGGAGCCAGCAGTGGGGCAAACAGGGTGGCGAACCAGCAGCAGAGGCCCAGCTGGTGGACTTCGCCCAACAGAAGGGCGAGCACTAAAACCCACTCATGCTTTAAACCATCCCAGATTATGATCAGTGTTGACCATTCGATAACCAGGCCCTTCTGGAATGTGAGCCATGAGCAGGAACTCCATGGGGTGCTGGGAGAGGCAGCATTGGGCTGAGTCACAGAACAATAATGAAAAGGGTTAGACCAACTGGGGTCAACGCGCTCCCGAGGGACGCCGTTCATCTGTGGTCGCTGCTTATTCCCGCCACCTCCACAGCCACCTGTTTTTCCAGAAAGGGTTTTGCAGGTCTGGAAGAATTAAGGAATTCTATTCGAGAGGTCACCTGCTAGACTGGCTTTGGAAGCTTTCACTGAGCACAGCAGGAGGACAGGGGTGGCCCGGGCTCAGGGGAGACCACATAGCTGTGTGGCCGTGCCCGGGAAAGTGGGGTGCTTCCCTGAAGTGTCTGCACCTCCAGCTCCCCTCTTTCTCTCTCTCTCTCTTTTTAAAAGTTTTATTTATTTATTTGAAAAGCAGAGTTACAGAAAAGCAGAGGCAGAGAGAGAGAGAGAGAGTGAGAGAGAGAGAGAGGTCTTCCATCCAATGGTTCACTCCCCAAATGGCCTCAAAGGCTGGAGCTGGGCCAATCCGAAGCCAAGAGCCAGGAACCAGGAGCTTCTTCCAGGTCTCCCATGGTGGGGCCCAAGCACTTGGGCCATCTTCCACTGCTTTTCCAGGCCATAGCAGAGAGCTGGATCAGAAGTGGAGCAGCTGGGACTCGAACCAGTGCCCTTAAGGGATGCTGGCACCACAGGCGGCAGCTTTACCCACTACACCACAGCGCCAGCCCCTCAGCTTTCTCTTAAATGTCACTTTCTCAACAAGGCCTTTCCTAACCACCAGTGAATACCAGCTCACAAAGGCTGCCTGTTAAATTGTCAGGAAACTTGTGAGCCAGTTAGTAAACATAACCATTGATGAAAATCAAGTTACCTAAACTTAGAATTAAATTGTATCACAAGCCAAACTTTTAAAAGATACTCAAAATTCATAATTTCGTAATTATTTTGTATGTTACTATTATCTAAGTTGAGCTGATTTACATGTTCTGTGTCTGTGTACTGTGTATAAATTCTATATAAGGACGTACCACTGTGCACTTCTTGCCAGTTTCATATTTGATGATATCGAATTCACAGTTAGTAATCTGCCATGGCAGGCATGTTCTCCATTGAAACTGACCATTGCTACAAATCGAGGCTTAAGCCCCTCATGAATCCATGTGTTAACTATTTACCAGCTTTCTGCTGCTAACCACCTCATTTAAAGTTGTAACCTGGAGCAGGTGTTTCACAAAGAAGTTAAGCCACTGTTTGGGAGGCTTGCAACCCACAATCGAGAGCTTGGGTTCAAGTCCCAGCTCCACTCTCAATTCCAGTTTCCTGCTAATGTGCACCATAGGAGGCAACAGGTGCTGGCGTAAGTAGCTGGGTTCCTGCCACCGGCGTGCAAGACCTGTATTGTGTCCCAGGCTCCTGGCTTCAGCCCGAGCCCAGCCCCAGATGTAGCAGGCATTTGGGGAGTGAACCAGCAGATGGTAGCTCTCTCTTTTTGCCTTTTAAATAACATAAATAAATAAATAAAGTGAAAAACGATCACCACCTCCAGTCCCACTTCCTCTGTTTTATTTCATAGGAGGATACTTCAAAAGTTCATGGAAATGGAATTAAAGATTACATTTATTTTGGTGCAGAAAATTTTGAAATCCATGCTGAGTTTTTTTCAAAATATACACTCTGAAGACCTCTCAGATCGCTTTCTGGCATGTTTTGCAATTTATTTGCATCCTTATTTTCTGTCTTTTGGCATAAGAATGTAAGCACCATGAAGGTAAGGGTTTGTCTCTTTGTTTTAAAAGGTTTAATTTATTTATTTAAAAGGCAGAGGGACACCACGGGAGACCAGGAAAAGCACCTGGCTCCTGGCTCCTGCCATCGGATCAGCGCGGTGTGCCGGCCGCAGCACGCCGGCCGCGGCGGCCATTGGAGGGTGAACCAACAGCAAAGGAAGACCTTTCTCTCTGTCTCTCTCTCTCACTGTCCACTCTGCCTGTCAAAAAAAATAATAATAATAATAAAAAAAATAAAAGGCAGAGGGACAGAGATACAGAGCTCTTCCATCTGCTGGTTCACTCCCCAAATGGCCACAGTGGCCAGGGCTGGGCCAGGCTGAAGCCAGGAGTCAGGAGCTCCATCCGGGTCTCCCACGTGGTTGGCAGAGGCCAAGGTATTGAGTTGAACAAGCGCTCAGATGGGACGCCCGCATTGCAGGTGACGGCTTCACCTGCTGTGCCACAGCACTGGCAGGGGCTTTGTTCCTTTCTGCTGTTTATTACCAGCACCCGGAAGAGTGCCTGCAGCTGACTAGTGCTCAGTAAGTCTCTGAATTCATGTTGGCCAATGCTGGGACTCTGTGGGCAAGGCTGCGGGCGGGGGTGGGGGGAGGCCAGGCTCCTTTCCCCGCCGGGCCCTTGCCCTTGCCCTTGCCCCTGCCCCTGGCTCCTTGGCCAGCACCGTCCTTCCTGACTCACAGGATGACCTCACACAAGCACTTTCTCTTTCCCACCTGCCCGCCCTCCCTCCCTCCCTCCCGGCGTCTCCAAGTACATGCAGACCAAAGCAGGTCTTGAGTTGACGTGTTTCTCGGGAGGCTGGCCTATGGGATTTCTCTTTACTCTGCCAGCTCCCGTCTCTGGCCAGAAGGCACTCAGCGTGTGTCTCTTAATGTCACAGAGATAGAGTGACGCTGTCCTTTAAGTAGTGGTTTCCAAGCGGCCTCTGCCCAGTTGATGCCAGCAGCACCGGCAGCACCCAGGAATGTGTGAAAAACGCAAGTGCTGGAACCCACCCGAGGCCCAGCAATTGCGTTTCTGAGATCCCCGTGCGTAGCTCGGAAAGCACCGCCCTAAGCCTCAGAGTCGCTCCCAGACATGGTTCTCCGATGGGACCATTCTGTCCCCAGCAGGGCATTCGGCGGTGTCAGGGGCATTTCTCGTTGTTGAAGCTGGGCAGGTGCCACTGGCATCTGGTGGACAGAAGCCAAGGTTGCTGCTAACTCTCCTCGGATGCACAGGGCCGCCCCGCGTCCGAGGATTATCCAGCCCAGGTGTCAGCAGTGCCCAGGCTGAGAAAGCCTGCTCTCAGCTCTCCTTGCCTTTCTGCATCCATTCAGCCCTCCCCACCTTCTTTCCTCTAACATTTTCTGAGCACCTAGCAGTTACAATAACCAACCTGCCCATCTCTGACAGTCAACTGTTGCGAGGAAGGCACAAAACTGGGCACCAACCTTGTGGAAATTTCCGTGCACAGAGACACTGAAGCTGACCTTTCAATCTACTATGTCAAGTGACATCAGGGAGGGCTTCCTGGAGGAAGAGGCCTCTGTGCAGAGACTTCAAGACAGAGTTGGAATTAGTCCAGGGAGCAGTAGATAGGTAATCACTTTCAAATGTGAAGCACTCAGTGTGTTTCAATCGCCGTGCTGAGTGTTCAACCAATACTCTCTCAACTGTTCCCTGCAATACCTGAGGTTGACACTACTGTTCTGTCCATTGTACAGACAGGAACACTAAAGCCCAGAGACATGAAATACCTTGCCTACGGTTATTCAGCCGGGAAATGTTGAAGCAGGAATCCGAATCCATGTCTGTGGACTCTAAAGCCTAGAAGCAGACGGTTGCTATTTATAGAGGGCACAGAATTTTTTTTTTTAACATGCAGGGAACCCTTGGGTATGGGCAGATTTGTGTCTGTCCCCACCTCAAATTCCTGCATTGAATTTCCAAGCCCCAGCACCTTAGGATGGAATCGCATTTTGGAGAGAGCTGCTGCAGAGGGGATTCGGTTACGGAGGCCTTCAGAATGGGCTTGACTCCAACGTGACTTGTGAGCTTATAAGGACAGGAAGAGACGGCAGGTGTGCAGGTGCCCACAGAAGGCCATGTGAGGACGCAGGACAAAGGTGACCTCTGCAGGCCCGGGGCGGGAGGCTCGGGAGAAGTCACACCTGCCCACACCTTCATCTTGGCCATCTCAAAGCCTCCAGAACTGCGAGGAAGATAGTTCTCTTGTTTCAGCCACCGGATCCGTGGTCCCTCGCCACGGCAGCACCTTGTTCCTTCTTAGGGGGCATCGCTTTCATGGAGAACGTAAGGGCCGTTCATTGAGCTCTGCTTTCTCTGCTGCAGAATTAACCAGAATGAGAGCCCTGGGACTTGCCCCTCTCCTTTTCCCCAGACTTGGGGCCCTGCCGAACTAAAGCTGCTGGGAGCCAGTGGCTCCTCCTGGCTTGCATAAGAGCTGAACTTCATGGAGACTGTGCAGGGTGTCCTCAGGGAGAGACAGCCTTAAGTGGGAGAGGCGGACTCTCGGTGGTAAACAGGTAATAGAGATCTGAGGTTGCCGCCGCGGAGGACCGAAGCCCTATTTCCACGTAGCATCGTGAAGAACGGCCGTTGGACACCCGGCCCTGGCCGACAATGCCGAAATTCTTACTCAGCAGAGCACTGGGACCTGCAAACAGAGATCATGGGCATTTTGGCGACTGCCAGCGTGGACTCACGCTTGCAGGACCACTAAGAAGTTTCTCTCTGCTTATGAGCCCTCTAGCTAATGGTGCTCCAGGAGGGCGTGGGCTGCCATTAGCCCCAGTAAAAGCTGAGATGGAACCTCCTATCAGCCCTGAGAGAGGGAGGGCCCATGTTAGACTGAGCTGAGTGTAAAGTTCAAAGGAAAGCAACGTGGTGTTTTTGCACATCTGAATTCATGCATGGAGATTCAAACCAACTGTGATTGACAGCAGAATTAGGCTACCAAAAAACAAGGCAGAAGCCACGTCAAGAGAAGGCTGCAGGGGCATGCACTGTGGTGCAGTGGGTTAAAGCCCCAGCCTGCAACACCAGCATCCCACGTAGCTGCCGGTTCTAGTCTCAGCTGCTCCACTTCTGATCCAGCTCCCTGCTGTGGCCTGGGAAAGCAGTGGAAGATGGCCCAAGTGCTTGGGCCCTGCACCTGACTCCTGGCTTCAGATTAGCTCAGCTCTGACCCTTGCAGCCATTTGGGGAGTGAACCAGCAGAAGGAAGACCTCTCTCTCTCTCTCTCTCTCTCTCTGCCTCTCCTCTCTCTCTCTCTCTCTCTCTCTCTGGCTCTACCTCTCTGTAACTCTGTCTTTCAAATAAATAAAATAATTCTTAAAAAAAAGAAAAGAAGAGGCTGTAAACACTTCTTTCAGTGGGGAGCACAATGAGAGAAGGGGGCTAAGCTGCTCTGTGTTTTTCTTCTGGCTCTGGGCTGTCTGCTGGCTCTGTTTTGTCTCCTGCCTAGGACTAATTATGCTTGTCATCTGCATCAGAGAGATGGGGCTAAGATTAACAACTTACTGTGGGGGAAAGCTCTTGGGCTCAGCAGATGAAAGGGGATCTAATTAGCAAGGCCGGCAGTGACCGCAGGCAGGCGGGCAGGCGGGGCGGGCGAGCAAGCAGGTGAGGGCAGACTCTGCCCCTCTACTTCACCCAAGTGCTGGCTCCTGGGAGGGGCTTCGGCAAGTTCCGCCCAAGCCTCCAGCGCCGAGAGTGGAACTGCCCAGCCCTGTAATTCAGTGATTCCTAGGAGAGGAGGGAGAAAGAAGGCGGGCCCCTCTTTGAATCAAGCGCGAGACCGGAGAGTTACCACCCACATGCTTTTTCTCCCAGCACAGGCTGATCTGAGTGAGAAGGGGTGAGTGGCACACAGGGAGGCCGGAGGGGTGCCCCAGACAAGGAAGTGTGGTGATGGCTGGTGAGAGACGCAGGCTCCCAGCCGGCCTCTGCCACTTACTGGACATGAAAATTCAGGCAGAACACGTACTGCCCGGGAGACGCAGGTTCTACCTTTGCCCAAATGAGGCTGACCTTTCCCATTTCTTGGAGGGGTAAGGCTTAGATTTGTTTCCATCGGACACTTGGTACCTTGGTAGGTAGATTTTAGACAAACATGAATTGACATCATTACTGCCTGGCACACAGTAGGCACTTGAAATATTGGCTGGATGGCATACTTCTTGCATCACTTATTATGTTGTATACGCGGGGCATGCAGTGTTGAGCTACACAAACACCATGTTGCCCTCACAGAGCAGATGTGTTCATCAGATAATGGACTCCACACTCTTCCAATCTGACCCCCACACCAGTCTGGCTTGTCTCTCCTAAAAGACATGGCTTGGATGTGTTTTTAAAATAAAGTATCTAGGGGCTCAGTGTTGCAGTGCGGTGAGTCAAGTCACCATTTGCAATACTGGCATCCCGTATCAGAGTGCTGGTTCCAGCCCTTGCTGCTTCACTTCTGATCCCAGGGAAGTGGAAGATGGCCCAAGTACCAGGGTCCTTGACACCCACATGGGAGACCCGGATGGAGTTCCAGGCTCCTAAGTTTGGCCTGCACCAGCCCTCCTGCTGTGGTAGCCATTCGGGAAATGAACCCATGGATAGAGGACCTCCCCCCCCTTCCTCTGTGTCACTCTGCCTTCCAAATAAATCAATCTTAAAAAAAAAAAAAAAACTGTTCACAGTTTCCACTTTAAGAATTAGAGAAGAGAGGTCAGCATTGTGGTATAGTGGGTGAAGCCGCTGCCTGCAGTGTCGGCATCCCATATGGGCACCAGTTCCAGGGCTGGATGCTCTACTTCAGATCCAGCTCCCTGATAATGTCCTGGGAAAAGCAGCAGAAGATGGCCCAAGTCCTTGGGTCCCTACACCCATGTTGGAAACCTGGAAGAAGCTTCTGGTTCCTAGCTTTGGATTGGCTCAACTCTGGTTGTTGCAGCCAACTGGGGAGTGAACCAACAGGTGGAAGACCTCTCTCTCTGTCTCGCCCTTTCTCTGTCTGTAACTCTACCTCTTAAATAAATTAATAAATTTTTATTTATTTATTTATTTATTTTTATTTGTCAGATAGACAGTGAGAGAGAGAGACAGAGAGAAAGGTCTTCCGTTGGTTCACTCCCCAAATAGTTGCTATGGCTGGCGCTGCGACCATCCAAAGCCAGGAGCCAGGTGCTTCCTCCTGATCTCCCATGCGGGTGCAGGGCCCAAGCACTTGGGCCATCCTCCACTGCACTCCCGGGCCGCAGCAGAGAGCTGGACTGAAAGAGGAGCAACCGGGACTAGAACCTGGTACCCATATGGGATGCTGGCACCGCAGGCAGAAGATTAACCAAGTGAGCCACGGCACCAGCCCCAGTAAATTTTTTTTAAGAATTATTTTATTTATTTGAAAGACAGAGTTACAGAGAGAGAGAAAGGTCTTCTATTCCTCTAGTTCACTCTCCAAATGACTGCAACGGCCAGAGCTGAGCTGATCCGAAGCCAGAAGCCAGAAGCTTCCTCTGGGTCTCCCACATGGGTGCAGGGGCCCAAGCACTTAGGCCATCTTCTACTGCTTTCCCAGGCCATAGCAGAGAGCTGGATCAGAAGTGGAACAGCTGGGACTAGAACCGGTGCCCATATGAGATGCTGGCGCTGCAGGCTAGAGCTTTAACCCACTGTGCCACAGCGCTGGCCCCTTAATAAATCTTTTTTTTTTTTTTTTTAAGTGTGAATGCTGAAGCAAATTCTTCAGCCTTTTCCTTCAAGTCTCTGTTGTAGGGTCAGAGCTGCTGCTTTACCTGTCATGTAATGGAAATGGGAACAGACTTGGTCCTGTTCCCAGGGAAACAGAGAAAGGTCAGTTCCCCCTGGGCCCTTGTCCTTCTCAGCACTTGTCACCACTGCCACCGAGCAGAGGCTGGGGTCAACATTTAGTCCTCGTCCACCTCCCTGCGGGGCTGTGAGCACAGCGGGGTAGGCACCCGGGGCACTGCCTCCCGGCTGGCAGTGTTCCCAGAAGCTCTGTGTGGGCAGGGGCCGTGCCAAGGGCTCGCTTCAGTTCTCCCAGCAACCGTGTGCGGTGAGCGCTCTTCCCCAGAAGTTTCGTGGGTGAGGAATGTGAGGAGCCGCAGGGTTTGTGACCGCCAGATCGCGGCAGGCAGGCCACCTCGCTCCGCTCAGAGTGCCTGGGCCAGCTCCCGAGTCCCTGTGCTCACCCCGTCCCCCAGGCTGTCTTGTGGGATGCCTGTGGGACGGGGTGGGTGGAGGTGGCCTGGCTGGAGACATCGGTGGAGGTGGCTGGGGGCACCCGGGGTCAGATTCAAGGCTTGTGGGTGTCGGCTGTTTAGCTCCGGAGACAGCAGCGTTGTGCACTGATGTCTCAGTGTTGCAGGCTGCTCTCTCCACCGGCTGGCTGAGGAACTCGCGAGAATTCCCTCATCTGTCTACATCACAGTTGCTCTCCTGCAAAATGACAATTCAAAACACATAAACCATAAAATCAAAACCATCATGAATTGCCGCCCCATACCCAGTACGAAGGCTGCCAGCAAAACGGAGAAAATACCGTGGTGAACACAGGGAGAAACTAAACCCTGTGCACTGCTGGTGGGAATGTCAGGTGGTGCAGCAGCTGTGGAGAACAGTGTGGGGTGTCTTCTAAGACTTCCCAACCAGGGGGCAGGTCCCTGCACATCAGCAAGACTCCCCTTGGCATGCCGGCCTCCTTATGGGAGTGTCCATGTTCAAGTCCCAGCCCCACGCCTGACTCCAGCTTCCTGCTAATGTGTATCC
Organism: Oryctolagus cuniculus; assembly: GCF_051225735.1. NCBI lineage: Eukaryota > Metazoa > Chordata > Mammalia > Lagomorpha > Leporidae > Oryctolagus > Oryctolagus cuniculus. The sequence goes on from NC_142873.1 coordinate 105,589,582, forward strand.
CGGGAGGCAGCAGAGGACAGCTCAGGTACTTGAGTTCCTGTCACCATGGCTCTTGGCTTTGGCCTGGCCCAGCCCTGGGTGGTGTGGGTATTTGGGAAGTGAACCAACAGACAGGAAATCTCTATTTCTCTCTCTCACCCTTTCCAATAATTTAATTTAAAAAATAAACAAATAATAAAAAAAGGAGAGCCATTTTTAAACCCTACTCCTTGGTCTACACCCAGAAGAACTGAAAGCAGAATCTTGAAGAGACGTTAGCCTACCTATGTGCATAACAGCATTATTCACAATAGCAAAAGGTGGGAGCAACTCCAATGTCCTTCAGTGGATGAATGGATAAACCAAACGTGGTGTGTGTATACAGAGGAATAGTAGACAGCCTGCAAAGGGAGGGATGCCTGCAAAGGGATGGACCTAGAGGGCATTAGGTTAGATGAAGAAAACCAGTCGCAAAAAGTACCTGAAGTAGTCAGATTCAGAGAGGGAAGCAGGGTGCTGGTTGTCAGGGGCCGGGGGAAGAGAGGAAAGGGAAGCTGTTGTTTAATTAGGCAGAGTCTGTTTTGCACGATACAGGAGTTCTGCAGATGGATGGTGGTGCTAGAGAATGCCCTTACACTTCACCATCAGTTTTCAGTACCCAACAAACTGAACACTGGAAAAATGGCTAAGACGGCAAACTTGATGTTATGTGCACATTCTTACAATTTACAAACTAAACAAAAGAGGCTGGTGCTGTGGGTTAGCAGTAGGTTAAGCCTCCACCCGTGATGCCAGCATCCCATATGGGCACATGTTTGAGTCCCTGCTGCTCCGCTTCCGATCCAGCTCCCTGTTGATGCACCTGGGAAAGCAGTGGAGGCTGGCCCAGGTGCTTGGCCCCTGCACCCATGTGGGAGACCCCAAAGAAGCTCCTGGCTTTGGATAAGCCCAGTTCCACCTGTTGTGGCCATCTGCGAAGTGAACCAGCAGATAGAAGATCTGTCTTTCTGTCTCTCTCTCTCTCTCTGTCTATAACTCTGCCTCTCAAATAAACAAATAAATCTTAATAGATAAATGAAGAAAAAAAAAAACAATAAACTAATCTACCTCTGGGAAATGTTGTCAGGGCCAAAGGAGACCACATCTATACTATTGAGAGAAGGGGTTAATGGCCCGCCTGCCTTGGTAAGCACTGTCAGACTCTGACCCAGTGTGGCGGCCACACAGAGAGGTTTATTGTTGGGTTTAGTTTGGGGTTGTTTTAAAAGCAGAGAGGACTTTGGGTGCACTTGCCGACTTCAAAGCAGCCACTTCTCACCACCCACAGTCCTGGGGAGTGTTTGGAACTAGCCTCCAGGCAGGGGCGGGCAAGAACGGGGCCTGACAGGGTGAGGCCCAATTTTTATGTCTCTGCCAGACACTGGTGCCAGTTTGCTACCAGCTGCCCGAATCTTCCAGGGCTGCCAATAAAAGGCTCAGGAATGCTCACCAAGCCTGAAATGCAAGGCCTGCAGCCTGGCCGGTGCTCAGCGTGGCTCTCTGCACCAGCAGGCACTCTGCAGAGCAGGAACAGCAGCCCCATTCCTGAACACCTTGGTCTTCACATACATTACCTCATTTTTGATCCTCACAACCACCTACTGGGGTGTTACTTCTCAGATGTAAAAACTGAAGTTCAAAGACTTTAAATTGACGTGCTGAAACTGGTGCATGGAAAAAACTGGATTTGAACTTGAGTCTTGTTGGCTGCCATCCATTTCACTATGCTACATTGCAAATGAGTGAGTTGAATGGATGAATAATGAAAATGAGGAGGACATTATTTCCAAGTGCTTTTCACCTAAGGCGTTCAAAGCACTGTGCAAGAATCCCCCAGTACTGTACTGAGTATTTCCTCTGCAGGCACACAGGGTGCTGGGTATGTAAAGTCAGGTCACAGTTGTGCTTGTTCTTAGGAGACTTGCAAACACACGGAGAAACAAACATGTGGTAACCAGTGATAAGTAACATCTAGTGATGTGGCTGGGCTAGCCTCCACAGAGGTTATTTTATTTATCTACTCCCCAAAAATAGCCTTGAAAAAGGCATTAATATCTTTATTTTTTTTTTTCAAATAAAGATGATGAGGCTTAGCTGGGTTGAAAAGTGACCTACAGGAGCCGGTGTTGTGGAGCAGCAGGTAAAGCCACTGCCTTAGTTGCTGACATCCCATGTGGATGCCAGTTTGTGTCCTGGCTGCTCCACTTCCTGATCCAGCTCCCAGCTAATGGCCTGGTAAAAGCAGCAGAAGATGGCCCAAGTGTTTGGGCCCCTGCACCCACATGGGAGTCCCAGATGAAGCTCCTGGCTCCCAGCTTCATCTTGGCTCAGCCTTGGCCATCGTGGCTATCTGGGGAGTGAACCAGCAGACGGAAGGTACTTCTCTCTCTCTCTCTCTCTCTCTCCCCCACCCTCTCCCTCTATAATTCTATCTTCAAATAAATAAATAAATCTTAAAAAGGAATGTAAATTATCTAATTAATAATTTTATATTTATTACATGTTGAGATGATGATATTTTGGGTATACAGTATTAGGTTTTTCCTGAAAGGCCCACACTGTTGGTATGGTAGGGCAATGGCATTCTTCGACAAAAAGCACCAGAGACAGTTTCAGTGAACATGTCCGTTTATTAACAATCAGGAACAAGCTTTTATAGGGCAGACAAAGGGGAGTAGCTAGCTCAGGGTAACAACACTAATTCTATAGGATAAAGCAGATGCTGGCATGTCTACGCTTCTCCAATCAACCTGAAGGTCACATAACCTATGTATCCTTCCAGATGGTCTTATGGGTCTGGGCCACACCCAGGAGCTGTACAAGGCCCCTCAACAGGAAGTGGGGGTGGGAGATATGTGCCTGGGGTCCCTGCCGCCTGCCAGCAGTCAGGTCATGTATGGGAAAGACCCCCAACCAGGGTCTTTCCCAGAAGGCATAGTGTGCCATGCCCTCTTAACCTCCTGCATGGGCTAGGCAGGCAGTCTCCCAGCCAGTTACAGGATCACCCACATAGGCTAAATAAAATATCTCAATAAAGTTAGTTTTACCTATTTTTTTCAAAGATTTATTTATTTATTTAAAGTTAGAGTTACACAGAGAGAGAAGGAAAGGCAGAGGGTGACCTGTTTCTCTTTACTGTTAATGCGGCTGCAGGAGAACTGTAATTAGATGTACGACTTCCATTATGTTTCCATTGGAAAGACCTGTGCTAGTCCTGATGCTGCTTTTTCTTTATAACAGCTGTCATCACTAGACAGTAGATGATGTATTTATGTTTTCTTAAAATTTATTTTCATTTTATTTGAAAGGCAGAGAAAAGACAGAAGCGAAGAGATCATCCATCTGCTAGTCCACTCCCTAAATGCTTCTAGCAGACAGGGGTTGGCTAGGCCAGAGCAAGAGCCCAGAACTTGGTCTAGGTTTCCCACATGGGTTGGGAGGCACCCAAGTGCCTGTGCCATCATCTGCTGCCTCCCTGGGAGTGCTATGTGTTATGTATATTGTCAGTCTCTCCCACTGCAGACTAAGCCTCTGGATGTCAGGCCCTTGATTTCCTGTTCCCTACTCTAACCTGAGCGCTAGGACAATGCCTGGAATAATACTGTAGGTGCTCCAGAACTGTCGTATCAACAGAGGAATGAAGGAATGAACAAGACCAACGGGCTAGAGAGCCTCTCGGGCCACTTTCATCTTTGAGTTGATGTCATTTTGCATGTGTGGCAATTTGCTTAAAAATAGGTCTTTGTAAAAAAGTATAATGCATGTGTGTCCATTAACTTTAATTGACCCCCTCAAGGCAGGTAGATAATATCCAAAGTGCCTTAGTTAGAAATCCATACTCTGGAGGAGACTACTTAAGCTTTTCAGAAATAGAAATCGACACCAGGGGTTTGTTAATTAGCATCAAGGATGTCAAAACTAATTACGCATGCTGGAGAAAGAGCAGTGCTCCAGGTAGCTTAGCTGGCAAGACCACAGCTCAGCTTTTGTGCAAAACAAGATACGAGAATCAGCAAATTCAGCAACGTGGCACCCTGGGGCAGCCAAGTCCTGAGCCCCTGAGTGCCCTACCTCCTCTTCCCGCACTTGACCTGGTGCACGGTGGGTTGCTCTCTCTTGCACTCAATCTTTCATGCAGAGTGCTTGCAGGGCTCCCTCCTTTTATCCCCCACTTGACAGAACTGATTGTGGGTTTTATGGCTAATGTGCTAATAAACACAACTCAGGCAGACGTTGATCTAGGATCTGCTTTCATAACAGCCTACCTGCAGGTAGTAAGGTGAAGAGGATTGCATACCCGTCTCCCCAGCCTCCACTCCATTGCCTCTGATTGCTGCAGGCTACTGATATTTATGGAAAGACCCAGACAGTTGTTAAACCAACAGACTAGTTTAGGCTTAACAGCCAGAGACCAGTAGACTCATCTCTGTCGCTGCTCCCTTGTTTATGCTTTCTCTTCAGGCTCCCCTCTGCTATAACAGAAGCCCAACCCTGGCCAAGACAGCAGCTGTCTGCCCTTCAGCTGTGGTGGTTCTGGTCTCCTCTGTGCCAGTTGCAACAAGCCATGCCATGGCCTCAGAGGTCAGGGCGAGTTGCTCAATCAGCTCCGAATCACAGCCAGGCTCCTGGAATTAGCCTTGGGTGTTTATTCCCCTCCAGGGAGAACAGAGAATTTCAGTCTTCAGAAACACTGCATAGGAGCTCCCAGCCTGAGGGTCCCAGCCCTTAGCCATCTCAGGGTCTGGCAGAAAGGCCACATACACGGATTGTCCACGCACGGAACAACTCGTGTTTCTCACATGCATACGCCATGCTTTGTATGCATCTATAGTCAAAACACAATTCTCTCTGGGTTACTGGCCATTTGGAGAGTGAACCATCGGATGGAAGACCTCTCTCTCTCTCTGTCTGTCTGTAACACTGCCTCTCAAGTAAATAAATAAATTTTAAAAAATAAAAAGAAGTGATAAAAGCCATGCAAGCTCCATGCATCAGCGAGTTGAACACATCCATGACCCCCCACGGGCCCAGGCAGATTCAAGCCGAGATGCCGGGCATTGCCTGTACACTGCAGATGTCTGCAACTGCACCTTTCGGCCCCAAAGCCTGCTACCTCTCCCTCTGGAGAAGGCGTCCATTCAATCTGTCATTTGACAAACACTTATGAGCCCCTACTGTGTGCCGGGTAGGACGGTGGCCCCCCGAGAGGTGAATGTGCGGGCCAGGTTCATCAGACAAGGCACGGTGGTATCACGGTGGCATCACGGTGGCACAGGCAGCCACAGGAGCGTGGCAGTGGGGCCTGTGACTCCACCAGGGGCCCGAGAAAGCCTTGTGCAGGAAGGAAGGTGGCAGGTGACCCTTGAAGGTAGGTGCATGGAGGAAAGAGAGGGGCTGAGGGCAGCAAGGGCGGGTGGGTTTTCCAAGCCAAGGGAAGGGCAGTTGGAGGGACTGGTCACTGCAACTCACCCACATGACAGAGACAGTAGTGCTTCTGCATGTATGACAGTACTGAGAAAAGAGTGTGGAAAATGGATTTAAAAGGTAAATTTATCTTGGTACCAAAAGAAAAAAAAAAAACCTTGAAATCTGGGGCTGGCGTTGTAGTATAGTAGGTTCTGTTGCCTCCTATGGCACCAGCATCCCTTATCAGAATGCCAGTTTGAGTCCTGGGTGCTCTACTTCCAATCCAGTTTCCTGGTAATGTGCTTGGGAGAGCAGCAGAAGATGGACCAAGTACTTGGGCCCCTGCCACCCATGTGGGAGGCCTGGGTGGGGTTCTGGGCTCCTGGCTTCAGCCTGGCTCAAACCTGACTGTTGTGGCCATTTGGGTAATGAATCAGAGGTTGAAGATCTCTTTATCTCCCTGTCTCCCCCTCTCTCTCTGTCACAAATAAATAGATCTTTTTAAAATACTTAAAATATATGCATATTTTTCATAAACCTGCATTTCCAAAAACTTTTTGCAAATCCCTTGTACATAACCCTCTAGGGTAGGTACTCTCATTTACCCCCATCTTGCAGATGAGAAAACTGAGGCACCTTGCTCAAGCAAGGTCATGTAGCTAGAATGTGCAAGAGCCAGGATTCAAACCCGGACATTCTGGAACTAGTTTTTGTTTGTTTGTTTTAAGATCTTATCTAGTGGAGAGGCAGAGTTACAGATAAAGAGGGAGAGGTAGAGAGAAAGGTCTTCCATCTGCTGGTTCAATCTCTAGATGACCTCAGTTGCCGGAGCTGGGAAGATCTGAAGCCAGGAGCCAGAAGCTTCTTTGGGGTCTCCCATGCAGGTGCAGGGGCCCAAGCACTTGGACCATCTTCCATTGCTTTTCCAGGTCATAAACACAGAGCTGAATTGGAAGAGGAGCAGCTGGGACTCAAACCCGCACCCATATAGGATGTCCGCACTGCAGGCAGAGGCTTAGCTCACTAAGCCACAGCGCCAATGCCTGGAAGCAGATGTCTGCAGTGAAGCTCTATGCTATTCCACCTGAAACGTCAAGAGAGCAGGAGGAAAAGATCCTGTTGGGTTCAGCTCGGTGCTGTGGCCGACTCGGGTAGAGCTGGGGAGGCAGGGGGGTCTGGCTTGCTTGCAGGGCTGAATCTGGGCTTGATCCAAAAGACAATGAGAGCCTCTTAAAGGGGTCTAATTAGAGAAGTGCGCTGAGCAGATTTCATTGACTCTCCTGTGTAAAACCCGATGCCTAGGCGATCCTCTGCACTGACCCCATCATTTCTACTTCCCTGCTCACCAAAGTCACCCCCAGAACAATCCTCCCACCTCCTGCCTCAACATCCCCTCCTGCCTCAACTCCTGGCTCCCGGGTGCTTTACACAGCTGGTAAGAGGACCCAACTATCCCAGCCCAGCCCCCTTTCAGCAGCCTCCACTTGAGTCCCTGATCCTGTCTCAGAACGCTGCCCTCCCTTGTGCCCTCAATGGATTTGCCCTAAAATTTGCGCTACCATTGAGAGTAGGTTGATTCCCGCCCCTTATCCTGCCCACATACAAGGAGATGGATGGGTGGGCACCTGGCTCCCCATTGCCACTTACACACTGTCTATTTGCCTCTTCTTCAGCCCCCTTCTGTGACATTCATGTCATCAGGCATTGTGCCCCCACCGCACCCCTCTAGGTGGCCACCATCTGCCTGCCAGGTCTGTGCCACTAATGGTATTGATGTCTTCCCACTGTCTTCAACCACCACCATTTGCGGATGCTTCAAAATTCAGGTGATTATCCACCGGTAGTTTGGCCGCTTGTGCAAGCAACTCACAAGAAAGCCCTGTCCCCCTTCACACCCCGCTTCCTTCCCACGGGGCTGACCCTCTCACAGAGTGAGCCACAGCAAATGCACCACCACTGACATTTCCGCCTCACGGGCCACGTTCTGCAGGCCTGCAGCTCCCTTTCTCCCGCCCCGCAGTCCGACCTGGTTTGCAGCCTCGTTAAGACTTTTTTATTTTTAGATTTATTTTATTTATTTGAATGGCAGATTTCAGAGAGAGATAGAGACAGAGAGAGAGGTCTTCCATCCGGTGGTTCACTCTCGAATTGGCCGCAACGGCCAGAGCTGCGCCGACCCGAAGCCAGGAGCCAGGAGCTTGGAGCTTCTTCCAGGTCTCCCACATGGGTGCAGGGGCCCAAGGACTTGGGCCATCTACTACTGCTTTCCCAGGCCTTAGCAGAGAGCTGGATCAGAAGAGGAGCAGCTGGGACTAGAACTGGTGCCCATATGGGATGCTGGCCAGGGCTTTTAACCCACTGCGCCACAGCATTGGCCCCTCATTAAGACTGTTAATCCTTGTTGCCCCTGTTACCGTGTCAAGCCACCTTCATCTCATCTCAGCTTGGAGGCATGGGTCTTTCTCTTGAGCACTGCCCTGTGAACGCCCTCCCAACACCTCCCCCCACCAGCCAAACTGCACTGGCAGCTATCTGGTGGGCACCCAAGCAGCTGCGTGTTCTCACGGAACACATTTTCGTCGGTGGACTCGGGTCTCAGCGGGCGCCGGCCACGGACCCGCACGTCTTCCCCCGCTGCTCTCTCCACGCTTCTGCTCGCTCCTCCTCCTCTTTCCCAAGCCTGTGCCGTCTCCTCGGCCTTCACCTGGGGTCCACTGAGAAAAAGCAAATGCTTACAAACTGCCACATCTTCCTGCTGACAACCCCCCTGGGCCTGCCTGCTGGGCGCTTCCTCTACTGAGAGCGCGTATCTGCTCCCACCTGGGAAGGCCAGCCCCCTCCTGCCCTCCGGCCCCACCTGGGGTCCCTGGTGGCTCCCCCATCTCCTGCTCTCTTGCATCTCTTCCTTTCTTTCCATCAGCTCGCCTGCCGGCCCTCCCTCCCGACAGAGGCTCAGGAATCAAGGTTTTCAAAAGCAAAACCAGCAACCAACATTTTCTTAGCTCACATTCCTCTCCAGCTATTGCTCTAAAGCTTCCATCTCCCCTCCTGCAGACCATGCTGGACGCATCCGCTGCACCCGCCGCGTCTCTTCCTTAACTCGTGTTCTCCTCGCCACTCATTTCTTCCAGCTTCTCGGATGGCTCTTGGCAAAGTGGCCGATGGTCTCCAAATGACCAAATGCGACAGTCACTTTACTGTTTGTACAAGAACATCACCGCCCTTTCCATACCAGGCTCTCCTTGAAAGATTTTCTTTCCTTTTGGCTTCTGTTAACACAAAAAAAGGTATTTGTTCTATCCCCACCTCACTGACAGCTCCTTGTTAATGTCCTTTGCTGGATCTGTCTCCTCTTTGATTTTAAGCATTGAAGCTGTGAGGCCCCTTTCCTATTCTATAGTCACTCACTCCCACGGGGCTCGAATTCAGTCCCACAACTCAAATACTGAAGAAATCTATGCTTCCCAGGGATTTAAGCCAGGAATTGAGTTCTGCCTCTGCTTCCCGTCCAGCTTCCTGCTGATGTTCACCCTGGAAGGCAACAGGTGATGGCTCAAGTACCTGAGTCCCTGCCACCATCCAGGGAGACCTAGATGGAGTTTCTGGCTCTTGGCTTTGGTCTGGCCCATCCATGCTGTGGGCATTTGGGTTGAAGATTTTCTCTTTCTCTCTCTCTATTTCTATCTCTATCTCTCTCTATCTCTATCTCTATCTCTCTCCTTTTCAAATAAATAATAAATGAGTCAATCAATAAACTGTGCTTCCCAAAATAGATCTCCAGTGCTGGCCTCTCAGCAGAATTCCCAGCTCATGTACCCACTGCCTTCTGGATGCCTCCACGCGGCCAGCAACTGACTTTGCAAATGCGGTGACCCTTCATTCCCCTGCCACCCCGCGAGCTTCACCAGACTTCCTGGTAACAGAAAATAACATGACTGCCCACTCAACTGCTCAAATCCAAAACCTAGGGGCTCCCCAGGCTGCCTTCCTGCCTATGTACCTAAAAACAGAAGCAGGCTCTCGCTGCGGCTCATCTGGGCTCATGGTTTCGAGGGTGCAAGGTCTAGGGGCCTCACCTGGCAATGGCTTTCTTGCTCCGAGAGTCCTGGGACCATGTAGCACAGCAAGGGACAGGGAGCACACCTGTGCAGGTGTGCTTGGTCTCTCGGCCTCTTCTCAAAAAGTCACCGAGTCATGGGGCTCCACCCAAATGACTTTAGTTCTACTCACGGTTCAAAGGCACCATCTCAAAACACCACAGATCAAGCTTCCACCTTCTTAATATCTCACAGTGGAGGGGCAGGCACAGTGGGTTAAGCTACCACTTGCAATGCCAGCGTCCCATACGGGCGCCAGTTTGAGACCCACCTGCTCCACTTGCAATGCAGCTCTCTGCTAACGCACCTGGGAAAGCCGTAGAAGATGGCTCAAGTCTCTGGGCCCCTGCACCCACAAGGGAGACCCTGAAGAAGCTCCTGGCTCCCTGGCTTCAGCCCTGCCCGGCTTTGAGATGCACATTGTGGCTGTTTGGAGAGTGAACCAGCGGATAGAAGATCTTTCTGTCTCTGTCTCTCTCTGTCTCTCCACCCCCCCCCCACCCCGTATCTCTGCCTTTCAAGTAAACACATAAATAATCTTAAAAAAAAAAAAAAAACAAAAAACAAAACACCTGGCCCTGACTACCACTCCTATACTATCTAGGGTGACTGTGGGCAATTTTCTTTGCCTTCAGAGGTTTCAGTTCTTTTGTCTATAAAATAGGGATAATAAGACTTGTGCTCATGGATAGTGAAGACTGAAAGGGTTAATACACACAGAGTACCCAGCTCCACGCCCACGGAAGCAGCGAACGTGAAGAGCTGTCTGTTCTGAGTGGTGGTTAGGGTTGTTGTTCTGTCCCGTGAGCCCCTGGGTGGACAGTGCATTGTTTAAGGACACAGGGCAGCGTGTTTGTGCAGAACTCACTTCCTATCATTAGAGCTATTAGATTTATAATCGCTCGATTAGAATTTGCTCAAGTGTGTAAGAGCCACGGCGAGAGAGGCGCTGGGGCCCGGTGCAGAACACATAATGGGGCAAACAAGTTATTCTGTTCCTGTTTTTGAGTCACAGGGAAAGACCGAGGGCTATTTTTAGCTGTGGTAGGTTTGGGTTCTGGGGAGGGCACTGGAGCCTTGTTGGCTACATTACACTGAAGCCTAATAGAGAGTCACGGGGATCTGTTTCGGGTTGTTTTTATTCATCAAAGAGTGTTTGGGGTTTTGTTTTGTTTTTCCTCAAGTTGAGATATTCAGACTTACCAGGCAGCAAGCAGGCAGTACCCAATGCACAGATTTAACCTAATAAAAATAAGTCCTTTGTTCTGTCAAGTTTCCACTGGGCATCCTCAAAACAGGAAAAAAGAGTCGTACACAGAGCACTGCTGTAGCTCGAGCAAGCTGTTCTTTTAGGAAAAAAATAGTTTGTGATTATACCATTGTGCATCTCACAAAAATAAACTTTGGAGAGTGTGATGTGATTCAGAGGCCAACACATGGCCTTCTCTGAGAGGTTTTGTTTTGGTTCGCGGAGCTCTTTGAGGTGCACACAGATGTCTGTGTTCTAAGATGACAACAAGCACGCGGTATAGCCGCAAGGGGGGGACTCTTTACAGCCAGTCCAGCCACTTTGAGTTTGGCAGGTTAGACACAAAATATTGTTGGGATGTGGGGTCAGCGCCGTGGCGCACTTGGCTAATCCTCCACCTGCGGCGCCGGCACACCGGGTTCTAGTCCTGGTTGGGGCGCCGGATTCTGTCCCGGTTGCCCCTCTTCCAGGCCAGCTCTCTGCTGTGGCCAGGGAGTGCAGTGGAGGATGGCCCAAGTGCTTGGGCCCTGCACCCCATGGGAGACCAGGAGAAGCACCTGGCTCCTGGCTTCGGATCGGCTGTGGTGGCCATTTGGAGGGTGAACCAGCATAGGGAGGACCTTTCTCTCTGTCTTTCTCTCTCACTAACTCTACCTGTCAAAAAAATATATTGTTGGGATGTAACAAACCTGTCCTCAAAAGAAGATCCAGCACATCCATTTAAGAAACCTTAGTGGGGCCGCTGCTGTGATGTAGCAGGCAAAGGCACAGCCTGCAGTGCAAGCATCTCATATGGGTGCCAGTTCAAGTCCCGGCAGCTCCACTTCTGATCCAGCTCTCTGCTATGGCCTGGGAAAGCAGTAGAAGATGGCCCAAGCCCTTGGGCCCCTGCACCCATGTGGGAGGCCTGGAAGAAGCTCCTGTCTCCTGGCTTTGGATCGGTGCAGCTCCAACAGTTGCATTCAATTGGGGAGTGAACCAATGGATGAAAGACCTCTCTCTCTCTCTCTCTCTCTCTGCCTCTCCTTCACTCTCTGTGCAACTCCGACTTTCAAATAAATAAATAAATCTTTAAAAGCAAAAACAAAAAAAGAAACCTTAGTTGGTGAAGCTGATGCTGTGGCACAGTAAGTTAAGCCACCATCTACAGTCCCAGCATCCCATATGGGCACTGGTTTGAGTCCCGGCTGCTCCACTTCCAATCCAGCTCCTTACTAGTGCTCCTAGGAAAGCAGTAGAAGATGACCCAAGTCTTTGGGCCCTTGCCACCATGTGGGAGACCCGGAAGAAGCTCCTGGCTCCTGGCTCCTGGCTTCTGGCTTCGGCCTGGTTCATCCCTGGCCATTGTGGCCATTTGGGGAGCAAACCAGATAATGGAAGATCTTTCTCCTCTCTCTCTCTCTCTCTCTCTCTCTCTCTCTGTGTGTGTGTGTGTGTGTGTGTCTCCCCCTCTTGCTATAACTCTGACTTTCAAATAAAATTTAAAAATCATTTTTACAAATGTTAGTTGAGCACCTAGGAAGGGATTGACCCTGGAGGTGCAACTGGGAAAGACAGATTTAGAGCTCCCATAAGGGCATGTACAGCTCAGCAGGGGAACTGGATAAGACAGCGTGACAGAAAAATCACCTGCTAGACCAACCGGGAAATCTTCCAACTGGCTTAATAATATTGAACTTCAATTGCTTCATCTCTGGCATAAGGCTAAGAATTCCCCTTAGAGATGGCAGGTTGGGGCCCGTGCTGTGGTGTAGTGGCTAAAACTGCCACCTGCAGCAGCAGCATCCCATACAGGTGCTGGTTCATGTCCCAGCTGCTCTACTTCAGATCTGCTAGGAAAGCAGCAGAGGATGGCCCAAGTGCTTGGGCCCCTACATCCATGTGGGAGACCTGGAAGAAGCTCCAGGCTTCTGGCTTTGGATCAGCGCAGCTCTAGCTGTTGCAGCCATTTGGGGAGTGAGCCTGCAGATAGAAGATCTCTCTCTCTCTCTCTCTCTCTCTCTCTTTTTCTCTGTAATTCTGCCTTTCAAATAAATAAATGTCTTTTAAAAAACATATGGCAGGTTAAACACACGCACCTATGGTCAAAACAAATGAGCATAATCCTCCATGTTTTCTTTTCTAAGCTCTAAAATGAACAGAATCACCCCAGGCAGGAAAGCAAGGACCCAGAAATACAAGGTTGCAGCCTATGAAAGAGAGATGCAGGGAGCCCAAGATGATGATGAGATGACCCTGGTATGACAGCTGTGCAACAGGGCAGAGAGACTACTTGTCCAGGTCAGTGGACTAGGAGGTTCCCATGAAATTGCTTCCAAAAGATGAAGGTGATGGGATACCAACCATATTTTGGAAATATTTACAAAGTGTTCATGTAATTGTGGACATGTTTGAGGTTGAATTAGACATAAAGGCCCAGAAAACAAAGTAAACTCTAAAACTGAGAAAATGATTCTAAGAGGAAACAAACATTGTGTGGGAAAGGTAAAAAACTGAATATGCTAGCAGACACAGCTGTGCAAATACTAAAATTAAGTTTCATCTATATGAGGAGATAGCAGAATGTGCAAGTGTGAGTGTGTGTGTGAGCATGAGTGTGTGTGTTACATATGGGTAGTGGCTTCATGGTAGACTTAAGTCCTTATCTTCTGCAAAGCCAATAGATAATGCCTAAGGCTGAGAAATCATGAAGCAGCAATATAAGCCTGTTACCAAGAGATGTTGGGGTGAGTAAGCGTCTGCTTCACTGTTGAAGCTGGTGGTCTCAGGGCATTGTGTGTGGGTTGGGAGGAGGAATGGGAACCGATACTTTTGTATCAAAGTATGTAGAAGTTTTTTTTTTTTAATTAATTTATTTTTTTTGAAAGAGTTACAGAGAGGCAGAGGCAGAGAGAGAGGTCTTCCATCCACTGGTCCCCAAATGACCACAACAACCGGAGCTGGGTGGAACTAAAACCAGGAGCCAGAAGCTTCTTCTGGGTTTCCCATGCGGGTGCAGGGACCCAAGCACTTTGACCATCTTCTACTGCTTTCCCAGGCCATAGCAGAGAGCTGGATTAGAAGTGGAACAGCCAGGACTGGAACCAGCACCTATATAGGATGCCGGCACTGTAGGCAGTAGCTTTACTCACTATGCCACAGCAATGGCCCCAGTATGTAGAACTTTTGACTCTTTAGCTACATGTACATATGACTTGGGTCATCATAAAACCAAGTTGAAAATAATAGCTATACAGGAACACACAGTGCTGGAATTCCTTGCCGTGTTTGTTACCAAACATAAAAGTCATGTGCACATCACATGAAACCTTGCTGAGAAAGAACTGTTGTCACATGGTGTTCCCAGGCTAACAGGCCCTTCAGATCCTTTCTCAAATTTGCAAAGTAGGCTTGTTGCTGAAACATCATCTGCATGAAAATGGGAGAGGGGCTCATGACAGTAACTGTCCCCATAGGGTGGGTCACAAGGTTCACAAATGAGAAACAGCCGTTGACTTAGCCAGTGCTCAACAAACTGTCCAGTTGTCCTGTGTGTTCTCCCACTCTGTCATAAACACAGCCTGCTCGGTTTAGGAGTGATGCGCTTACAGGCATGGGGAGAAGAGGCTGTCTTTACTTACCCTTCTACCTCCACACAAGCTGGATGGTTAGAATGTTAGATGCAGTGGTGAGTCATCTGGGCCCATGGTGACAAGGGCCACACCCAGAGGGTGGTGAAACAACAGGATGAAAGGAGTTGTGGCCTCCCACCTGGCTCCCAACTACAAGTCTATCATATGAGGAAGGAAGAATTTCTATCTTAAGTCACAGATGGTTGTCTTAGAGTCTAATTAATACCTCTCTTGAATGTCTTATCATTAAAAGCAGCTGCACTAGCTGTGACAATGTTTTATGGTGCCCTACGTGGGGATATCTATCTCAGACCTGGGTGACTGTATGCAGAATTGAAGGAACTATCAGGCATCCATGCAAAGGGAAGAGTAAGAATGCTCTGGAAAGCAAAAGAAGCAAGGATACCGGTGCTGAAGAGAAAAGAGACCCAGCGAGCGTGGGGGACAGGGAGAAGCCGAGGCTGGAGCAGGAGAGGAAGGTTGCGAGAGGGAGGCTGGTGGTGCAAGCGAGGTGAGGGTTCGACTTTCACCTGGGACAGCAGGGCTGCACTGATGGAGCGGCGATGTAATAGATTTTTAACGATGCTATTTGTGATCTGGAGAAGGGATTAGAGATGGGAAAGGATGGAGAGGTGAGTGTTAGGTGCAGCAGTTAAGACCCTACTTGGCATGCCCACATACTGTACCAGAGTGCCTGGACTTGAGCTCCACTCCCAATTCCAGCTTCCTGCTAATGTGCAACCTGGGAGGCAATAAGTGATGGCTCAACTTATTGGCCCCTGCCACACACCAGCCATGTGGGAAACCCGGACTGAGTTCTGGTTCCTGGACCTCTGGGGTGTGAACCAGAGATAGAAGGTCTCTCTCTCTGGTTCTCTCTTTCTCTCTCCCTCCTTTTTCCATCTCTATCTCTCTCTGTCTCAAAATCATACAATATATAGATAAAAATTTAAAAAGACATGAACAGAGGCAAAGAGACTAGTAAGGAGGCCTGGACAGTGGTGGGGTAAGGGGAATGGAGATAGGAGAACAGTTTCAAATAGCAACAGGCAGAATCAATGCAAAGGTAGAGGGAGAAATGGGCATTGTGTATCAGGTCTGGGTTTCTGGCTGCTACCCTGGAAGATGACTGCACTGTTCATGCAGACAGGGCATAAGGGAAGGGGAGGGAGTTTGGGGAGGAACACGGAGAGGCTGACCTTGGCTTCAGACATGCTCAGCTGGAGGGGGCCACAAAGCATCCCAAGGCTGAAGTTCAGGAACCAGCTGGGACTTCAAGAGGGGGTCTGGGGCTGAGGATTTGCACTCAGTCCAGGGTTAGTCTTTCCAAAGTGAATCAGGCACACGTCCGCCTGCACTCATTAGGTTGGCTGTAGGCTGATCCTCATTTTACAGCCGAGACGACTGAAGCCCCCAAAGGATTCAAAGCCTGCACGGAGGGAAGTCAGTAGGTTAATCCCTTAGTTTTGTTCAAAAATAAAAATCTAGGCCATACAATTAAATACAATATGCAAGCCCTGATCTTCGCAAAACTTCCAGTCTAAGTCATGGGTCAAACCTGTCCTTTAGTCAATCATCCATTCACCAAACAATGACTGAGAATCCGTGTGTGCCAAGTGCAGTTCTAGGAGTTGAAATACACCAGGGGGATGAGGCAAAGTCCCACGACAATGATTTTTTAAGAGGCTATTCTAAGTGGGGAAGATGGAAAATAAACAGTAGCCATTGCCATCCACAGAATGCCAGGCAGTGAATAGCAAACACTGAGTGAAATTACAGCAAGGTGAATCCGATCAAGAATGAGAGGCGAGGGCCCGGTGTCGCAGTGCAGCCACGGGGCTGCTGCCTGCAATGCCTGAATCCTGTATGAGCAGCCCAGTTTGAGCCCCAGCTTCTAATCCAGCTCCCTGCTAATGTGCCTGGGAGGGCAGTGGAGAATGGCCGGGCCGCTTGGATCCCTGCTGTCCACCTGGGAGACCCAGGTAGAGTTCCAGGCTCCTGGCTTCGGCCTGGCCCAGCCCTGGCCATTGTGGCCTTCTGGGGAGTGAATTTGGAGGATCTCTCTCCTCCCTCTTTTTGTAACTCTGCATTTCAAGTGAATACATGGAGCTTTAAAAAATGAATGACAGCAGAGATATTTGGATGATTAAGGAAGACCTGTCCGGGGCAGGTTTTTGATGTAGTGGTTAGGACACTGCTTGGAACACCTGTACCCCATATTGGAGAAGCCTGAGTTAAGATCCAGCCCTGCTTCCCCTTCCAGCTTCCTGCTTATGCACATTCTGGGAGACAGCAGATGATGACTCGAGTACTTGGGTCCCTGCTCCCCATACGTGAAACAGGAATTGAGTTCTGGGCTCCTGGCTTTTGCTTGGCCCAGCCCTGGCTGTTGGAGACATTTCGGTAGTGAACAAGAAAGTGGGAGAGTTCTCTCTGTGTGTCTCTGACTCTCTGCCTTTCAAATAAATTCTAAAAATAAACGAAAGAGGGGCTGGCACTGTGGTGCTGTGGCACTGTGGCGCTGTGGGTTAAAGCCCTGGCCTGCAGTGCCGGCATCCCATATGGGCACCGGTTTGCATCCCAGCTGCTCCACTTCTGATCCAGCTCTCTGCTATGGCCTGGGAAAGCAGCAGAAGATGGCCCAAGTGCTTGGGCCCCTGCACCCACATGGGAGACCCAGAAGAAGCTCCTGGCTCCTGGCTTTGGATCAACCTAGCTCCTGCCATTGCAGCCATTTGGGGAGTGAACCAGCAGTTGGAAGACCTCTCTCTCTGTCTCTACCTCTTTCTGTAACTGCCTTTCAAATAAATAAAATAAATCTAAAGACAAAAAAGAAGGAAGAGGAGAGAGAGCGAGAGGAAGGGAGGAAGGAAGAAAGAAAGGGAGGGAGGGACAAAGGGAGGAAGAGAGGGAAAGATCTCCCTGAAAACATGTAAAAAGTCAAACATGTAAAACATCTCGGAGAATAGCACCCAAGAGGAACACCCGCCAGCGCAAAGGCCCCAAGGTGGGGCTGAGCCCAAAGTGGAGGAGCCACCAGAGGCCCGTGTGGCCACCGTGGGGTGAGAAAAGGCAAGCCACAGAAGTTGGGGTCAGGGAGGTGAGTAGGGGGTCATTGCAGGGGTCTTGCAAGTCACAGCTTAGATTTTATTCTGGGGACAACGGGGAGTCATTGCAAAGTTCTGGCAGGAAAGTAACCTCGTTGTGCGATGCACATCACCCACCACTCTGGCTGTAGGTGAAGGGTGGGTTTGGCTGGGGGAGTGGGCAGGAGAGGAAGGCGGATGAGGAAACACAGTGGCCCTCCCCACCCCACCCCCCACTCCAGCTCTGCTCTCTCATCACAGCCTGCACTTCTTCACCACACGTGGGAGGAGTGGGAATTACCACCACCCGTTTCTGATGAAGATCCCATTTTGATATCCTCCAAAGCTAAGCACGGTTTGGGGCACATAGCTGTCCCTTTAATAATGTTTCATGTTTGATTAATAAGTTAAACAACCCATGGGTTCCACTTATCCAAAGAATCGGCAAACCAATTAAAAGGCCTGGAAACAAAGACTAGACATAACAGCTGTTTGCTGGCACTGGCCAGTTGCTGGAGCGGGAAGCCTTGTCAAGCTCTATCAACAGGGTGAGGCCACTAGCCCACGACGACACGGGAGGCCCGGCTCTGCCATTGTTCTCCCCCGCCAATGGGAAGCTGCCTCCCTGTGCCCTAGGAACCTGCAGGAAAACAGAAACATTCTTTTTGAGCCCTGGTGTTTTCTCGGTGGTTTGTCATCATCTGGCCACAACAGGAGCACCCACAGGTGCACACTGCACAGCCTTCCCCCCAGATTCCCCAGGGAACACAGGACTTTCCTCACACTCAGGGCCTGAATCACTGCAGAGGCTGGGGAAAGGCACGGTCATACTTCCTGTCCTTCGCTGTGCAGTTCCCGGGCCAGGCCAAGCGAGCAGTGTCAACCGCTGGATCACTGCCATCGCCAGATGAAAAAAAAAAAAAGCATGGTGTGCACAAGCTGCCTGCCTGCTCAGCCCCTCCTTGGGGGCGCCCCAGCCAGCCCTTATTGAGACAGTATAAAATTCCAAACCCCACGCTTTGGAATGGACCCCTGATCCAAAAGACTCTCCTATCTAGAGTAACCTTTAACTTGCAGCCTGTTCCGAGAAGATGGGGAAAGTCACTCCCACGATTCTCCTAGGAAACGAGAGGCGTTGGTAGTAGTGGGTCATGGGCTGAGAAGTGAGCCACTGAAGGTAGAGCGAGCATGGCCATGGGCCAATAAGGATGCAGAGGGTGCCAGGGTGGACGGGGGAAAGAAAATTAAGATCTAGACCCAGGTTGTACAACACAGTAGCCACGTGTGCCAACGCGATTTTATTTAAATAAAATTGATTGATTGATGGTGATTGGTTTGTTTGGATTGATCTAAATGATATGAGAAATGAAAAATTTCATTCTGCAGTTGCAATACCCAGGTACGGAACATTTGCGTCCTTGCAGAAGGTTGTCCTGGGAAGCGCTGGTCTGGAAGACACACTAGGGCTGAGAAGAAGGAGTCGTGGTTTCAGGTTCTCAGCTCCAGAGTCCAGTTGGCGTGAAGCTGTTTCACCTCCCACCCATAGCCCATGAGATAATTTGCCCCCTTAGAGTAATCTGCCACCCTACCTCTCCTGTCATTGCCTTTTTCTTGAGTTAAAGTAGATTTTAGTTATTGCAGATCTTTATAATGAAAAGGTCCCAACTAAGAACATACACAACTGACTGATGCTAGCAATACAGATAATACAACCACTACCATTTACTAAGTGCTGCTGCATATGGACCACGTGCCTTACCATTTTACATACATGACTTATTTGTTTTAGGAACCTAATAACAGAGGTATTTTGTTTCCTTTGGAGCTGAAAGAATCAAGACACAGAGAAGTTGAAGCAAATTGTCTAAGGTTACAGAGCTAGCAGTCGGGATACAGGAGTGGAATGTTCAATGCCTGATGCTTAGGAACCTGATTTGACTTTAAAAAAAAAAAAAAGATTTATTTATTTATTTGAAAGGCAGTTACAGAGAGGCAGAGGTAGAGAGAGAGAGAGAGGTCTTCCACCCACTGGTTCACTCCTCAAATGGTCACAACAGCTGGAACTGGGCTGGTCCAAAGCCAGGAGCCAGGAGCTTCTTCCGGGTCTCCCATATGAGTGCGGTGGCCCAAGGACTTGGGCCATCTTTGATTGCTTTCCCAGGCCGTAGCAGAGAGCTGGATCAGAAGTGGAGCAGCCGGGACTTGAACTGGCCCCCATTTACCTGCTATACCACGGTGCCAGTCCCCTGGCTTGACTTTTAACCCCGAAACCAGGCTATAAAAGTGGACATGGAAGGTCTGGCTCAGGGACATAGCAAGTAGAAAGTCTGACCCTTCTCTGGAAGTGTCTGGCTCCGGGGACACCTTCTTGGGGTACCTGATCTGGCTCCAATCATCTCCCTGCCTGGTCCTTTGTTCCCACCAAGAACAGGAAGACTGAGAAGTGACAAGGCCAGGGCAATGCGGACACTTGCTGAGGGGCAGCCTGCACATTCCACGAACTCAGGGTGCCACCAGCAAAACTCCCTGATGCTAGAACTTTGGTCCGAGAACCTAAGTCAAGTTGTGTGCTGATCTGAGCTGGACGTCAAGTGTGTGGGGGCGGGGGGGGGGCAGGAGTGGGAGTCAGCACATACTTCTCTGCTGAACTCCGTTTCCCACTTGGTTTGGCAGCTTGTTTGTAATGAATTGAGGCCAATCCAAGAATCCCGTGTCAACATCGCTCCTTTTACTGGAACCTCAAACTCAGCCCCCTGGGACCTGGCTCTATCTCTGAGCAGACATCAAAACAGCTCCTTTTGACTTTGAAATCCGAACAGTCTTTCAGAGCTACCCACTTCCTCACTCTCCCCCCCATACCCAGAGGAAGAAAGCAAGGGCCAGGGCTTGCGGGCTGCAGCACCTCGACATTTCTCGCTGGCAGAGAAGGCCCTGGGGCTGGCCAGGCTGCAGGGGGTTCTGAAGCCGGCTGCTGGCTTTCCCTTTCTTGTGCTTCCAAGGCCTGGCGGTTCCTTCCTGCTGGCTTTGCTCCCTCCCAGGTCTAGCCGGGTGAGCGGGCGTGGCCCTCTCCCACCCTGCCATCACCCTGCCGTGGCCGCTCTCATGCTGTGACTGCGGGGGGGGGGGGGTTGCAGAAGGCGCCTCATGCCCCACGTCCTCCCCTGGGGCCCGGTCCACAGCCAGCAGAACTCCCACGGCTCTCAGGCTTCCTCTGCCCCAGAGAGAGAGGAGCCACGTTCTCGCTGCTCTGACACTCAGGTCCCCAGGTTCCCGCTGAGCGGAGGGGTGGATGTGGGTGGGGGAGGTCAGCACAAGGTGTCAGGCAGCCAGTTTGACATGGATTTGTTGGCAAGTGGTTCGTACGCATGGGGCAAGTGGACCACGCATGGCTCTACCGCATAAGGGGTCTTCAGAAAGTTCTTGGGAACTGCATGTTACAGACAGCAGGCAATTAGCCTCGTGGTTAGGGTGCCCGAGTGTCACCCTGGAGCACCTGGGTCCAATGCCCAGCTTTGGTCCTGGTTACAGCTTCCCGCCAATGCATCAATACTAAGGGGGCAGTATTGCTGGCCAGGTAACTGGGTTCCTTGCCATCCACACAGGGAGACCTGGACTGAGTTCCTGGCTCCTGGTTTCAGCTCCGGTCCAGGCCTGGCTGTTGCAGGCATTTGGGGAGTGAACCAATAGAGCTTTCTCTGTGTCTGTCTCTCTCACTTGCAAATAAATTTCGATACAGGTATTATGAAGAAATGACACAAATTTTGCACCAGAATAAATTTATCCTTTAATTCCATTTCCCACAAACGTCTTGAAGTTCCCTCTTGTAAGATTCTCCCCGTGCAAGAGAAGGTAGGAAAAAGGCTGATTCTTGGGCTGTGCGCGGTCACAATGAATCACCTGGCCCAGAAGCTCTCCCACGGGAAGGCCTTACGGCTCTGAACCCACACAGCCATGGAAGTGTGGCCCTCCCCCCTGGGCTCAGAACGCTGCCTGTCGCCTCTCTGTGCAGTGAGGCACTCAGGCGCTGCCTCTGTCCTGCCCGTCCTCTTCCCCGACCATCTGCGGGACCAGCACTGTGTGCGTAGCCGGCAGGGTTAACAAGCACCTGTTGAGTGGATAAATATCAATTACTGGTGGGGCAGGTGAGGGGTGCGGGGTTATTGCTGCACTACACCAAGTCCGGGCCCCAAGCCAAGGACAGCGCAGTGGTTATGAGCATGGAGGGTGACCTTCGGCTGTGTCACTTACTGGCTATGTGTGTCTCATCTCCTCGGGCCTCAGTTTCTTCACATAAAACAGGGATGATAACAATCTCTATCTAGCATATCGTGGAAAATAAACAAGTGAATGCATATGAAATCCTGAAAGCAAAGTTAGTTCTCAATAATCATCAATTGACAAAATGGAGCCTGGGACATTGAACTCCTGAAGTTGTCATCACTCACTGATGACTCCCTTTGTTCCACTTTGCTGGCTTCTTCCATGGTGTCAGCATACCCATCTGCTCTGACCTCAGGGCCTTTGCACATCTCTTCCCTTGACTGGCATACTCTTTCCTGGGTAGCCACAGGCCTTTCAGCCCAATTCCACGTAGCTCTTTATTGAAAGATTGCTTTCTCAGAAGCCTGCCCTTTGGGCCGTCTCAATAAGCAGGCCTCTTGCCCTGCTTTGGGCTTCATCACGAAGCACGAAGTGTATGGTGTTTCTGTCCAGTGCAGAATGTCAGCTCCAAGAAGACAAGTTATTTGTTTTGTTCACGTTGTTATCCCTAATGCCTGATACAGGGTCTGCACACAGCAGGTGCATGAGAAATAATCACTGAGTGAATGGTGAATGAATGAATTCATTGACCCCTTTTGGGAGCCTTTAGTGTGCCCATGTGCACCCATCTTCCCTTCCTCAAACCCCCAGTCACACTCCTTCATATGTAGCCCTTACCCCAACTCTTTCTCCCATTTCCTCCCTTCCTTTGAAAGGCAGAGTTAGAGGGAGAGAGAAAGAGAAAGAGGGCTATCCACCGGCTCACTCCCCAGATGCCCACAACAGCCAGGAATGGTCCAGTGTGAGGCCAGGAGCCAGGAACTCCATCCAATGCCCTACGTGGGTGGCAGGGGTTCAGGCATTTGGGCCATCTTCTACTGCTTTTCCCAGGACATTAGCAGGGAGCTGGGTGAGAAGTGGAGCAGCCAAGACTTGAACTTTGATATCGGATGCCAGGGTCTCAAGCAGTGGCTTAGCCCACTGTCCCAGAACACCAGCCCCCATTGCTCCATTTCTGTATCCAGACTTGCTCCTTGGATCCCCCTGCCCCCCAAAGCCACAGCCTGTCTGGGGAAGCAGAGTTCTGGCACAAGCAGTGTGGCATTTGCTGAGCAGTCCAGAATGACCAGCTGTCCCAGTGTCAGCTGTTCTGGGGACACAGGGAGCAAGACAGGCCAGCAGGAGGGACGAGTGAAGAGAGTGATGACTGTCCGCACTGGAGCCGGGTCAGAGAAGCCCAGCTAGGATGGAACCACAGAGGGGGCCCACACTACACTCAAGGGCATGAGGCTCCTGGGACCCACCACTCACTCCACCACAGAGCCTCATCCCAACCACAGCCCATACGGATGACACATGCGTAATAGGACGGATTTATCCCAAGCTGAAAAAGTACCTGGAAAACCAAGCTCTTGTGAAACTCAAAGCTTTTATCATCACAGGAGCTCAGATTCAACATCACCAAAGAAATATTTCAAAGGCCTTAGGGAACAGCAGGCTGAGGCATTGACATTGGCATTAGCAGCGAGTGGAGCACCTCCTACTTTCAGAAGTGGAATGAACTTGGGCTGAAGGTGCTGTGGGTCCAGGGTAGGGGTGGAGTGACTTGCAAATAAATCTCTGGCTGGGAAGGGAATGTATCACCAGCTTTGGTCAGCAGTAAATCATTACCCAAAGACCTTTTTTCCTCCTGTGATTCGACTCAAAAATAGTTTTCAGGAGAACAGTGTTATGGGTTGAGTTGTGAGTTTCCTATACTCACAAAAATTCCTAACCGGCAGCACCTCTGAACACGACCATATTGTGGACCCCAACCCAGGGCCTGGTGTCCTCAGAAGCAGAGGAAATTTTGACATGGTCAGCTTCGGAGGGAGAAGATGCCCTCTGGCTGGCCAGGACAGAGGCCTGGGTCAGACTCTCCCTCGCAGTCCTCAGAGGAGCCTACCCTGCTGACAAGGGGGTTCGGACATGTAGCCTGCAAGGCTGTGAGACAGTGATTTAGGCCATTCAGTGCCTGGGCGGCGAGTATAGCAGCCCTAGGGAGCTCGTTCAGGGCATAGACAGTAAGTGTTCGTTGGACAGAAGGAAAAGCAGAAATCGCCCCCGTCTCAGCTGCTCGTCGGTGACCCTGGGTCTTTCACAAGGTCACTTGGTTTCTGTGTGAGGACGTGCGTGTTGTGTGTGTGTACATTAAATGAGACGTGGTAGGAGCAGAGTAGCCCTGTCATAGTTTGCAAGGGGACTGGTGGAGTGTACAGCCCATAACTTCACTTTAATGTAGCAAATGCTTATCGATCCTAGCAGGTGCCGGGTGCTGGACTGAGGACCAAGACATACAGCTCCTGCTTTCATGAATTTCACAATCTGGTCACAAAAGCACAAGTGCACAGGGTCACACTGCAGGGTGACACGAGGCTTGGTGAAAGTGCACACGGAGTGCAAACGGACCAGGAGGAAGTGACTGTTTCAAGACCAGGGAGCTGGTCAGATGGCTTCCCAGAGCCTCCCGGCCCCGAGAAGTCTACAGTCTCATCCCTTAGGGGAACCAACAAATCAGTGAGCGAGGAGGCACCTGCGAATGTCCTCAGTCTGTATGTTTCAACATCAGAACAATCATTTGCGGGTCATTTCAGGGTTGTCGGTAACACCCAGTGGTTAAGCCACTACTTGGGTCACTTGCATCCCATGTCAGAGGGCCTGGCTTTGAATCCAAGCTCTATTTTGCATTCCAGCTTCCTGCTAATGCACACCATAAGGAGCAGCAGGCAATGGCTCTGGGATTTGGGTCCCTGCCCCCCGTATGGAACACCTGGATTGAGTTCCTGGCTCCTGGCTTCCAACCGGCCCAGTCCTGAGTACTGCAAGCTTCTAGGGGTCAACCAGCAGATGGAGATCTCCCCGTGTCTCTATCTCAGTCTCTCAGTCTATGAAATAAATAAAGTGGATAAAACATTGTTGACAATGAAAGTAACCCAAATGTTTGGTTTTGTTTTTGTTTTTGTTTTTGTTTTTGTTTTTTGTTTTTTTGACAGGCAGAGTGGACAGTGAGAGAGAGAGAGACAGAGAGAAAGGTCTTCCTTTTGCCGTTGGTTCACCCTCCAATGGCCGCCACGGCTGGCGCGCTGATCCGAAGGCAGGAGTCAGGTGCTTCTCCTGGTCTCCCATGGGGTGCAGGGCCCAAGCACTTGGGCCATCCTCCACTGCACTCCCGGGCCACAGCAGAGAGCTGGCCTGGAAGAGGGGCAACCGGGACAGAATCCGGCGCCCTGACCGGGACTAGAATCCGGTGTGCCAGCGCCGCAAGGCGGAGGATTAGCCTAGTGAGCCACGACGCCGGCCCCAAATGTTTATTAATGAATCTTAGCTGAGTAAATTATGGTGTATTCATCCAATACTCATACTGTAGAACATTATGCAATTATTAGAAGTGTGGTAAAGCCACATGTACTATCATGGAAAGATCTGAAAGATGTATGCATTATTAACTGAACACGTTCAGTGGCAGAACAATGCAAGTAGTGTGATACCACTTACGCTGTGCCTGGAAAGACACGTAGATACTTACCTATGGGGACAAACGTGCAGAAAGAAAACAATCAAGGCTGTTAGCATTAGTAGCTTGGCAGGATGGGGAGGAGGAACAGGGATAAATAAAAACCTGTAGATTTTTCTTCTATATTTACATAATCCTTTATAATATAAAAGTTTAAAAAAAAAAAAACAAATTTTAAAAATACTTGCTCATGAATGGCTGATGTACCTTCCAATTGCTGGGTCCCTGGGGTTCTGTTCAGGATGCCCAGGCTGACTGCTGGAGAAATCTCCTCCCACCCTGGGTCCCAGTGCTCTGTCCTCCTGGCCAGGACATCTGTTTACACAGGGCCCCGCCCCCAGCTCCTGCCAGTCACATGCTGTTTGCTTTGTATCATCTACAGCTGCAGGCTCTGAATTCAAAGGCAGGCAGACCTGACTTCAGATCCCAAAATTTTCACTCACTAGATCAGGGACCTTGAAAAAAATGCTTTATCCTCTGAGCTTCAGTCGCCCCATCGGAGGGTGATTGTGAGAATTAGATAAGGTGATGTCCATTAGCAGTCAATAAATTATAGCTTAAATAAATAACAGGAGTCAGCGATTGTGTCTATGTTCAACTATTCCCCACTGAAATCAGACCAGCCGGCAGGTAACCCTCGACTGTGGCCCGAGGGCCTGTCTTCCTCATCCCGCTCGGTGGACAGCTCCTAACTTTGAAAAAATCATATCAGCTCAAGCTACCATGACACAAACCATGGGATTTGTAGGTTTGCTCTGCGTGCCCACCTCCATTTCTCTTTCCTCTCTCTCTCTCTCTCTCACACACACAAACATACACACATACACACTCCTTAAAACCATCAGACATCTGTGCAGATCTGTTCTCATGGGAAGAAAACCCAATATGACACCATTCAAATATGAAAGCTTGACATTGTCTTTTATCGAATCACACATTAAGAAACTTCGCTAAAAGGCCTGCCCTACAGCATTTAGCATGTATTTGCAGAATAAATGCATATAACTACATATTTTTTCAGCCATCACAATATTGAAAATTGGAACATGGTGGGCCTTTGCAGCTACCTGGCTGCTGAGAGAGTTTCCTGGGAGACTCCCCATTTTGTGAGCCTTGAGAAGAGGCAAGGGCCCCCCTTGCTCCACAGAAGCTAAAGGAAAGCAGGCATTTTTTATGCATTTCCTGGCAACCGGGGCTGTAGCCTACATTCTGCGCTCAGCCATTTGGGCACCTCTATGTGGAAGCAAGCGGTTCAAAGACACGGGAGGGTCCCAGGTGATCCCAACCAAGCACCTGGGTGTACGGGGGCAGCCTCAGCAGCAAGCGCCAGTGCCAGCAGTGCCAGCAGTGCCAGCACCAGGTCCTCCTCTCCTTAAGGGGACCAGGGTTGTTGGCTGTTGGTTTGTTACCAGGAGCTCTGACCAGAACAAGGAACTACAAATGATTGAACAGAGATAAGCCGGGGATTATTCTCAGCTAACACATGCAGAATCTCACTTCACCTTCTTAACAGCCCGGGGATGATGAACCCATATTTCCACTTGACAATGTGGGTGCTGAGGCTGCCAAGGTTGTACAGCTTCCTCAAAGTCAACAGCCGGAAGAGAGGCACAGCCACGATTCAAACCCAGCTCCCTGTGATGGCGAGGCCCTTCCCCTAGCCGCTCCTCTGGTATTTGCGTGCATGGCTTACTAGTTATTCAAAGTGTTGAATCTTGTCTCACATAACCCTCACCACTCCTTGAGGATAGAAATTTTAATCCCTATTTTACCAATCAGGAAATGGAGACTTGGAGAGATTAAAAGTGAATTGCATAAATATTTATCATAATCCTTAAAGCTGTGATTACCCCTTGATCCAACAATTCCACATCTGGGCATTTATCACAAGGAAATAACCATAGGTATGACCAAAGATTGCTCATTGGACAGGAATTCATTACAAGGAAAAATCAAATCTCATTCTGTGTTTTGTAGTGGGGAAATGAACAAATCAAATAAATCACAGCCCAGGATGGGACATTGAACAGTTAACTAAAAATCAGAATTTGAAGGAAATCAGGGTTTACCTGGGCAGGGGCGAAAGGCGTAGAGAGGGATATATTTCAAAGGGGACTCAGGGGCTTTCGAGAGCGGTGGAAACGTTCTAAATCTTGTGGTTAGGAGTATGCAAAGATGATGTTTCCCAAGTGTCCTTATGGAGCCAGCACTGTGGTGCAGCACATTCAGCCACAGCCTACAACACCAGTGCCAATTAGAACCTCAGCTGCTCCACTTCCGATCCAGTTCCCTGCTAAGGGAAAGCAGCGGAAGATGACCCAAGTACTTGGGCCCCTGCCACCCACCTGTGGCACTCAGGTGGAGTTCTTGGCTTGAGGCTTTGGCCAGGCCCAGCCCTGGGCAGTGAGACCACATGGGGAGTGAACCAGTGGTTGGAAGATCTCCGTCTCTGTTGCTCCTGCTCTCAAATAAATAAATAGACCTTTAAAGAAATTTACATACAAAATACTTTTAACAGAGACAATTCTCATAAAACATTAAGTGGAAAAGATGACAAAAGAGTATTTATAGTTTTTTTATTTCTTTGTGTGTCATGTGCATAGAGAAGAGTTAAGAAGAAAATGTACCAGTCCCCCAAAAGACAAATATCATATGTTTTCCTGATTTGTGACAGTTAATATACAGAGCACAAAAATTGAATATATGAGTAGAATATATGAATGAAATCGACATTTTGAGATTGGAATATTGTTTATAGGCCTTGTCTATATTCTTGAGGAACAGAAATTTGCTACTTAGTATTTATTGAATTCTTTATTTGGTGGAGGGTTACGTTTGTGATTAGAAAATAACCTGAAAGTAAGTCGTTGTAACAAGAGAAAAGATGAGGAAGGAGAGTGGACGTACAGGTGGGAGGGCGGATACACTGAGAAGTCTCACTATGTGTTGGAATCAGTATATATGAAACTCATTACATCTGTTCACCTTATATAAATGAAATGTTTAAGATAAAACAAACAATGAAAAAGAAGGAAATACACCAAAATAAAATAGTGGCTATCACCGAGTGGTGGAAAGGGACAGTGCAGGTTTAGAAGCATGCTTTACACTTCTTGATAATCTTTAGTGATCAGCAGTAACAAGCACTTAAAAAAATGTAACCATGTGCCATGCATCAAGTTCAAAAAGCAGTGCACTGCCTAGAAATATCGGCGCCAAGTCCACTGAACTTTCTACAGTCTCAGAGTTTCTGCACTTTACCAGGAATTGCTATACTCTGTGCCTTGGACAGCTGCCTGTAAAACATGTACTTGCCTGCCAGGAACTTGAACTCTGGGAGGAAGGGTTAGGAGGGAGTGAGGGCGCCTGGCTGAGTGAATCAGGAGGGGCTTCTTGGAGGTGGGCTCTGTGATGGCCACGAGGATGTTCGGGAGAGGGTGGGAAGGAGGGCGGTGACGTGCTCACAGGAACAGCCAGTCTGCCATCCAGGCCCACGGAGAGTGTGGGTGGCCCGGAGAGTGGGGCAGGGAGATGAGGCTCCTGGGGAAGCTGGAGCTCCATGGGGGGCCCTTCAATGAGGCCTGAGCAGTTGGGGCCAGTAAGCTGCTGTCTGAGGTACCCGGGGCCCGGTGGAGCTGTTCTAATCGCCATTCCGGATAAGGAGTCTGAATTACAACGAGGGCCCGCTCGGCCAGTTCAATTGAGGGGTCGCTTTGGGCGAAACGTGGCAGATGCGCCAGCCCACATATCCAACAGGACATGCGGTGGTTACTCAACTCCTCTCTCACCACCCAGCGGGGACCAGCACAGGGCAGGAACAGGGACCTTTTGGATTTTTGGATCTCTGGGGCCCATCACAAGGTGAACTTGTGACTGATACAGAGCACAGCGTCAGCACAGGGTTGTGAAATGAATGCGGGAGATGAACCTAGGGGTTCACCTAGGACAGTGGCTTTTCATGCTGGTGTGGGGGGAGGTTGGGAAATATCATCCCTGCCCCTGCCCCTGCTCTGACAACCCCACCCCTTCTCGCTCCACCTTCCAGCCAAAGGTGCCTGCCCTTTGGACTCCGTCTGGGCTGGGATCCTGGCTGCATCACTTATCAGCTGAGTGACCTTGCGACGAGGGCACCTGCCTCTGAGCTCCGAGCCCCTGTGACTTACTCGCAGAGTGGAGATAAACATAGCTTGGTCACTGGCTCATCATGAGACCCCGGGGGCAAGTACATGGGAGAGTCCAGATGATGAATTCAGATAGTCTTGTCTTTCTTTTGGGCCTTCTGCTCTGGCCCGCACATCAAGGTTAAGTCCTCTAACTCCTCTACAAGGAAGGGTGGTTTACAAACTGAAGCTGGAGAACAAATGGAAGGAAATTATTGACAGAACCGTGGATTTTCTTCCCCTGCGACCAGGCTTTATTGGTGGGGAGGGTGGGTAGGTGAGGGAGTGGCCGAGGATGGAGGGAGAGCAAGGTGTTGGAAATGGGTCTGATGAGGACTACTGGGGAGGAGCCCACAAAGGGCCAGGTGGACACTGGAGACACCAGGTTTGGCTAGCTCGCAGTAGGACAGCAGCTTTCCTTTGGCGAGAAGACTGGAGTTGTAGCAGACATTAGCAGGAAATCATTATCATCCAGTATTATAATCAATGTAATCACTATAACCCAAATAAGTGTGATAAGTGGATAGTGAGATAGCACAGAAGATGGCATGCATTAAGAGGCGGTGACATGAAGGTGGGCTTTGAAGGATGAATAGGAGGTCACCTGGAAGCCAAGGTAAAGAAGGGAAAATGGCATAAAGTTCAGCTCTGCTGGAGTGAAGCAGGTGGGAAAAGGTAAGCCTGAGAGATGAGGCTCGGGCTGCATAATGACTGACAGCCTTTATCCTGGGATGGGGCGTGGCCAATAAAGGCCTTACATGCATGGAGGGCCATGGCGATTTTCCAGTTGGAAAGGTGCCTGTGGCAGCAGAGTGCAGGATGCATTGGAGCAGGGGGCCAGCCTGGTGGCCCGACGCTAGGGAAGACATCATTGACTGGTCTAGGCGGGAGGTCAAGGGTCAAGTTCCTCCCCCACTCGTCCTCTGCTCAACCCACAGCATGAGGCTTCCCTCCCTGTGACCCAGGGCCATGTGCTGTGATCACGTGTGTGTGTGTGTGTGTGTGTGTGTGTGTGGTTCCCCTGCTGGGCCAGGTTGGGGGCAATTCCCCGTGACTGTGTGCCTGGGCCGAGGAGCTGTGTGTGCCACACAGGGGGCGCTCGTGTGTTCTCAGGGTCGTGGGGCTTGGGAAGAGGGGCAGGGGGAGCCTAGCACGTGCTCAGCTCCTGAGCCAAGCAGGATGTCCAGGCCCTGTGCTCGCTGGCTTCCCCCTTCTTTGTCCTTAAATGCAAAGAAACGTCTTAACAGCTTTCTGGATTGTTCTGCGGCTCCTCGGTAGAGACTTTACCTTTTCTGTCGCACGTTTCCCAAGCAGAGCTGGAAGGAAATAAGCCGTAATCAGGGAAGGAAAGGCCAGCTGCCGGTCGCTGGCGCTCGCCTGCAGGGAAGTCGGTGGCGGTTCACGGTCCGGGACATTTTCCCAGAAGCGAATTTGCCCGTGTACCAAGACACCTGCGTGTGGCACTTCTTTTTTGCTGGCTTTTCCACGACTTTCCCCTGCTGCTTTCTGTTGCAGGGCGTTCGCAGGTTAACTGGGGCCGCAAAGTTGTTATCACCTGCCATCTGTGCCAACAGCTTATGTAAAACGAGCTGACTCCAGCGAGCACATGTCCCAGGCGGGAGCCGGGCCCCCTGCTGGCATCCGCTTGGGAGCTGCGTGCAGCCAAAGGCTGAGAGGGAAGCAGCTCCCAGGGGCTGCAGGGGGGCGGGGGGGAGAGGGCAGCAGAGGTAGCTGGGACATGTGGGCAGAGGCGTGGGGCCAGAGGGGACTGCGAGCCACCGCGGCACCTGCTCCCAGGGAGTAAATAGCACGTTATCCAGTGTCGCAAGGGCCACCTGCCCGGCAGCCGGCAGCCCCATCGTCCCTTGCTGTGGGCTGTGGGCCTCACACCAGTGTGCTGCTGGTTGAAAATGTGCTTTGGACGAAAAAGCAAAAGGTCCCGGTGGCTCCTGCTCCCCACTCAGCTCTGTCCCTCCCAAATTCCGGCTTCACAGCTGCCGCTCAACTGCAGGGTTCCTGGGCTGGGCTGGGGCCACCTCGGGTTTGGATCTGGCACTCCCGGCTCTGGACAGAGGTGAGGTGCCAGGGGCAGAGTGGGGAGGGGCGCACTGGGCTGCTGTCCCAGGAGGGCAGGTGCTGGTGGCTGCAGCCTCACCCCAGGCCCCCTCCTGGCTCTCCTCCCGTCTCTGCTCCCCACTATGTTTATAGTGTGTTCTCAGGATGATATTTGAAGTATTCTAACTATGGGCATCACAGCCAAGGCTGAAGCTCATTGACTGATTGGAGTGGTTAAGTCCTTAGGCGCCGACGGGCACGCAGGCCTGGGTTCAGACTGAGGCTCAGCCACTGCCCTGCAGAGGGACCATGCCTACATTCCCGGGTGCCTATTCACTGGGGGACCCATTCCTTCCCTGCTGCGCAGAATTTCCCTAGTGCTGGGAACCCCCTGCAATCTGTACACGTCTAGACGATATGGTCTCTGTTAGCTTCCCAGCTAGGAGGACTAACGGGACAGGACGGTAATGCTGATCACGGTGCCTGGCCTGCCCTCAGTGTACCTCCGTCAGCTAGGAGGAACTCCCAGAAGTCTGGGCTGCACCGGGGGGGCCACTGCTGTGGAGTGTAGGAGACGCAGCCACAAACAAACCTGCCGCTGTGCAAATTGACAGCGCTCACCAAGCTCCTGTTAGCGTCACTTTACTGATGAGCAAGTTACATCCAGGGGGAGAGGGGGGTCACAGGAACTTGCCAGAGGTTAACAGCTGGAAGGGCAAGGACATAGGGGGGTCACAGGAACTTGCCAGAGGTTAACAGCTGGAAGGGCAAGGACATCCCTGTCAATCTAGCTCTTCTACAACAAGCCCTGAGTTTCCTTTTGTCCTGGGCATTGCACTACCACTCATGGCCCGTATTGAGGAACGCATAGACCTGCACTCAAGCTGCCCCCTTGCTACTCGCACCTCTCGGCCCCTTTCCTTTTAGCTGGGGAAATTCTCTCTCCGCTTTGTGAGCTGCTCAGGCATCACCTCCTCCAGGAAGCTGGGCGGGGCCCCAGAGCTCTCTTGGTACCCTTTCTACCCTGTCACCACCTTTCCCCCAGCATATTATAATCATTTGCTACTGGACTATGTTCCACAAGCTTCTAGAAGGCAGGGGTTGTGTCTGTCTTTCTACCTCTCCCAGAGCCACGCATGGGTCCTGGCTCATACCCAGTGCTCCATCAATGTGGTGGGACTCAGAGTGTGATATGATTGCTGTACACTTAACAATAGCTACTATTACCTGAATATTTTTTTAAAAAGATTTATTTATTTATTTGAAAGAGTTACACAGAGAGCGAAGGAGAGGCAGAGAGAGAGAGAGGTCTTTCATCCGCTGGTTCACTCCCAAGATGACAACAATGGCCAGAGCTACGCCAATCTGAAGCCAGGAGTCAGGAGCTCCTTCCGGGTCTCCCCCGCAGGTTCGGGGGTCCAAGGACTTGGGCCATCTTCCACTGCCTTCCCAAGCCATAGCAGAGAGCTAGATCAGAAGTGGAGCAGCTGGGACTTGAATCTGCACCCATATGGGATGCCGGTGCTGCAGACGGCGGCTTTACCCGCTATGCCACAGCGCCAGCCCCACCTGAATACTTTTGGTGAGTCAGACGCCATGCTGACATATACCCGAAAGAAAATGCAGGTGAGGAAAAAATGATGCATGCATTTCAAAAATGTTTTGCATCAAGATAAATAAATGTACTTTTTATTTCTATTTTCCAGGAAGTTTTTGAAAACCCCTGGTATTTTTTTTTCCATTTCATCGTCACAAGAGTCTTGAGTTTTGATAAATGACACATAGGAAAATAAGCCTGAGGTCACACAGCCAGTGAGCAGATCTGAACTTGAGTCCAGGTGTGCTTAACACGCTCTGTTTTGTTTTGTTTTTTAATTTGAGAAGTAGAGTTACAGAGAGAGAGAGATCTTCCATCCCCTGATTCACTCCAATGACTGCAACGGCCGGAGCTAGTCTGATCCAAAGCCAGGAGCCAGGAGCTTCTTCCGGGTCTCCCATGCAGGTGCAAGGGCCCAAGGACTTGGGCCATCCTCTGCTGCTTTCCCAGGCCATAGCAAAGAGCTGGATTGGAAGTGGAGCAGCTGGGACTCCAATTGGTGCCCGAATGGAATGCTGGCACCACAGGCAGAGGCTTAGCCAACTATGCCACAGCGCCGGCCCCAGACACTCTCAACTCCGGGGCTCTCACAGTACCTTCCACGCCCAGCTCAGTTCCTTGCGCATTTGGAACTAGTGGTCAGTTGGATGGATGGATGATGGGGACTGGGGCCTCCAAGGACACTGGACACGGTCTCATTGCCCTTGGCCAGCTGTTGTCGGTGAGGTGTTCTCAGGGGCTGCTGTTGCCCTGGGCCAGCACCGAAAGGTCTCCCTGATTCCAGGGTTCACGGTCACTGCGTGCCTTCCCCGCTCTTTCTCATCCTCCCAGGGCAAGGTGAGGTCTGAGAAAGCTGAGGAATGCAGCTGAATTGTCTTCAAAATCTTTGCCGATAAGACCTGGGGGAGTTTCCAGACACTTTCTTATGACGATTCCAGCTAAGAACGTCGGAGTCCTGCTAAGCCACGATGACTCAGCCCAGGGAAACCAGGGCCCGCAGTGGTTCCCAGGAAGCCAAGTAGCTGCACCCAGGTCTGCGTTCAGCCAGGGGGCGGAAGTCACAGGCAGCCTCACTGTCCCCGTTGGAGCCAATGACGTGCAGGGTGAGCCTCGTCCCCAGGCTGAGTGAGGCACCAGCAACCACCCTGAGGAGGGGAGGTGTGATCCCAGTCAGTGCCACCACCTTTCTGAGTGCCAGAGTCCCCCCTGCAGATGGGGGAGAAGAACAGCTCCTCCCTCAGAGGGCCAGCATGAGATCAAAGAATTGATGTCTACACGAAGCTGGACAAGGTCAGCACACCACATGGTGAGGAAGGGACAGAGAAAGTCAGGCATGGAGCTCACAGTATCTGGGCTGGCCATGCGTCTAGCCCAGTGTGACTGTCCCTGGCTGACGGAGTCTACGTGCCGTGCCATCGCTGACTGCCCCCAGGCTGAGCCACACGCACTGCACTCCCCTGACCGTGGCTCCGCACTGTGTTTTGTGCGGGAAGGACTAGTTTATGGTAAGCTCGCTGTGTTCACAATCTGTGTGTTTGGCCTTGGCAAACTGGAAGGGCATGGCCCGGCGATCTTGTCTCGTGGGGACGTTTTCCCCATGGGCCAGGCTGGGTTTGCTTTTGGACCCATCTGGGGCCTTGGCATTGGGAAGTTTCGTCTGGACGCATTGCATGAGAACTGTTGCGTGCCACTGTTTGGCTGTGCTTTCCTTTCTGCCTTTTCTTGGCAGAGCCAAAAGCAAAATGGAAAGTTTGTGCTCATGTGAAGAATGATGTGCAATGTCAGATAATATCTTTTGTCCTCTGGCTTTGAAGTGAGTCGACAAAAAGCCAAATGGTCTAAACTTGGTACTAAATCGCCTCTTAAGGGTGCTCATGCCTTCTTGTCAACAAGTATCTACGAAGCTCGAAGCGTTCAAAGGCTGGGCGCCATGAAACTTTCATGGTAGGAAGGATGTGGAAGTGATTCAACAGTGAGAGGGAACACTCCAGGGGTTATCAGCCAGCTGGGGTGGTGCGCAGAGGCAAGATTTAAATCCAAGACGCTCGGGCTGGTGCTGTGGCGTAGTGGGTAAAGCTGCCACCTGCAGTGCCAGCATCCCACATGGATGCCGTTTCGAGACCCGGCTGCTCCACTTCCCATCCAGCTCTTTGCAATGGCCTGGGAGGGTGGTAGAAGATGGCCCAAGTCTTTGGGCCCCTGCACCCATATGGGAGACCCAGAAGAAGCTCCTGGCTCCTGGCTTTGGATCGGTTCAGCTCTGGCCGTTGCAGCCAATTGGGGAGTGAACCAGCAGATGGAAGACCTCTCTCTCTGCCTCTCCTCTCTCTGTGTAACTCTGACTTTCAAATAAATAAATAAATCTTACAAAAAAATCCGTGACTGGTAGTATTAGGTATATTTCTCTCTCCTGCTCCTCCTCTCTCTAAGGGACAACCCATGGTGTCACAGGTATGATACCAGGCACAGAAGAGCACCAAGAGTTAAGGGGAGTTATTGCGTTTGGGGACGTTTCAGTCCAGCAGACACAGGAACAGGTTGAATGATGAGAAGATGACTCTTGCATTTGTGATGTCAGAGGGAAAGCGAGGGCTTTCACACATGGCTGACTGTTCCTTAGGTCCTACCCTGGACAGGCCCACCATCTACCGTCCACCATCTCCGGAAGCTCATACAAGTTATCTACACTCCCGATGCCTCAGTTTCCTTATCTGTTAACCATCCCTTACATCCCTTAGGAGTGTTAGGAAAGCATTTAGTATAGAGCCCAGCACATATTAGGTGCTCTAACAATGGTAGCTAAAGTGAATCTAAGACCTACAAGGAGGCTGCCTCCTTTTTTTTTTTTTTTTTTTTTTTTGTGACAGGCAGAGTTAGTGAAAGAGAGAGACAGAGAGAAAGGTCTTCCTTCCATTGAAGGTCATTCCTTCCTTCCCTAATGGCCGCTACAACCGGCGCGCTGCGCTGATCCAAAGCCAGGAGCCAGGTGCCTCCTCCTGGTCTCCCATGCGGGTGCAGGGCCCAAGCACTTGGGCCATCCTCCACTGCCTTCCCAGGCCACAGCAGAGAGCTGAACTGGAAGAGGAGCAACCGGGTCAGAATCCGGCTCCCCAACCAGGACTAGAACCTGGGGTGCTGGTGCCGCAGGCGGAGGATTAGCCTAGTGAGCCATGGCTCCGGCCTACTGCCTCTTCTTAAGCTGCCCCATGGGAGCCAATCATTTGCAACTCTTTTTTTTTTTTCCTTCAGTCCTCCCAAGAGACTTCAACGATAACCAGGAAAGATTATGAATGAATATTCATTGAATACATGGCTAAATGGATGCTTGAACAATAAAATTAACATTTGCAAAGTGTTTACTATATGGACTTGTTCTGAGCATGTTACCTGTTCGATGTAACTTGCATAATATATGCTTTATACTTGCACAACAACTCTAAGAGCCAGATGCTATTATCATGCCCGTTTCACAGATAAGCAAACTGAGGTCCAGAAGATATTAAATAACTTGCCTAAGCTTATCCAGATAGCATGTGATTTAGCTGATAATGAACTCAGGTGAGCTGGCTCCAGAGTTTGAGCTGCTAACCAGAATATTGAGTCCCGTGACTGACTGGCTGACAAGTGAATGAACGTAGAGCCCAGGCAACTTCCTGTTTTACAGAGACTGAAGCTGAGGCTGACAGGGCCTAACTGAGCTGCCCAGGGTCACGGGTCAGTGGTAAAATGGTCAAACTCTTGCATAGCAGAATTCCACTTCCTCGCCTCTTTGAAGCTGGGGTAGCCATGTGCTTTGCCTCGGCCAACAGAATGTGAGCAGGAGTTGCCACCAGCATCTCCAGACGGACACTCTGAGAGTTTACCACGTTTCTCAGAAGCCTGTAGGGCAAGGGAGCCACGATCTGCCCGGAGCCCCAGAGGGAGCAGTTCCCCTGCCTGCCAGTGATAGCATTAAGAGGGAAATTCCTTTTCATCGTGGGGAGCCCCTGGGGTTGGGAAGGAAGGAGTGCTGTCACGGTAACCTCTGGTTTCTCCTGCCTGACACAAGTTGGAGCTGAGAATGAGAGCTGGGAAATCCAATGCCTCATGTGATACCTGTGCCATTACCTAACTCCAGCCCACTCTGCCCACGTGGGTGTTCTCCTTCCCCGGGTGGGCTAATCTGATGGACTGAACTGGGTCACTTATGGCACAAAGGGAAGACAACTGTAGAACTCCAGCTCCCAATCTAGTAGACCCGAGACTGCCCTTGACCGCCTGCCCCTGCAGAGTATCTCACACCCCAGATTACCTCTTCCCAGAGTGCTGCCTTGTGGCAGCTTTTCTCAACAAGTAGACTGTTGCCTAGAGAGTGAGCTAATCCTGGAGAAAACTGTAAATGCTGAGATTAGCAACAGTATCTCCCCAAGCTAAAGAGGTGAAGTTTGATCAACCAGATTTGTATTTGATGGATTCTTCCAAAAGATTGTGAAGGTTTAAGAATTATTAGTTACATAATGTAACCCTTTCACTTTCTATTTGGCAAATATAGTAACATTTACACAACTTACATTGACATCAAAAACACTCAACTAATTTCTTTTTTTAAAAAAAAATTTTTATTTGAAAGTCAGAGTTACACAGAGAGAGGAGTGGCAGAGAGAGAGGACTTCCATCTGCTGGTTCATTCCCCAACTGGCCAGAATGGCCAGAGCTGCACCGATCCAAAGCCAGGAACCAGGAGCTTCCTCCAGGTCTCCCACAAGGGTGCAGGGGCCCAAGGACTTGGGCCATCTTCTACTGCTTTCCCAGGCCATAGCAGAGAACTGGATTGGAAGTGGAGCAGCCTGGTCTCGAACCGGAGCCCATATGGGTTGCTGGCACTGCAGGAGGCAGCTTTACTCGCTATGCCACAACACTGGCCCCTCAACTAATTTCTCAAAGGAACTTCTTACTGGTTAGCTGAATACAACCAGACAGTTTCTGGATGTAGGGAGTATCCCTTAGATTTAACTAATGAGAAAAGATTATATAATGGAATGGATCACGCATTTAAATACTGATTTATACATGTTGATTTTCTTTGACCAAAAATTTGCAACAGGGTAGTACTTGGCTTAGTAACAAAGCCATCACTTGGGGTGGTCTGCAGCCAGCATCAGAGTTCCTGGTTCAAATCCCAGTGACTCCATTTCCTATCCAGCTTCCTGAAAATGTACCTGGGAAGGCAGCAGATGATGACCCAAATTCCTGAGTCTCTGTCACCTATATGGGAGACCTGTATTGAGTCCCAGGGTTCTGGCTTCAACTTAGCCCAGCCCTGGCTGTTGTGAGCATTTGGGGAGTGAATTAGCACACACAAGATCTCTATCTATTTCTGCCTCTCTGCCTTTCAAATAAAATGAAGATAAAGGATTTCAAAACAAAATTTGCAATGACACACACATCAAGAAGTGAACCCTGTCTGGTTCTAGATAAGCTTTATATTTACCTTTATATTTTTCTGCAAGCTTAAATTTTTATAGACTTTTTATCCTCCATGTTTTTCAGTATTTTCTGCATTTTCACATACTATTTTATAATAAGAACAATCACGTTTTTTGGAAATTAAGTTATGATGAAATAAAGAAATCCTTTCTGGATTGTCAGGTTATCCCAGACAACTTGAAGGTGAACCTGAGCCCGCAACCCGTGTTGTGCTATCTGGAGAGGGTAGACCAGAGCCTCACCATGTCAGGGCTGGAGGAGACCCTGGAGTACCCTGGTGCCACCTCCCATTTTACAGATGTGGGAAGTGAGGCCCAGAGATGGGCTTAGGGCTACAGCTAGTGAGTTCCAAAATAGAGCAAGGACTGGAACCCATGTCTGTCCGAAGCTGAAGTTCACGCACCTGCCACTCTCCCCCAGTGTTTAGAAGCTTGTGAGCCTCCACAGATTGCATTATTGCACTGGGTGCTCTTCTG
Organism: Oryctolagus cuniculus; assembly: GCF_051225735.1. NCBI lineage: Eukaryota > Metazoa > Chordata > Mammalia > Lagomorpha > Leporidae > Oryctolagus > Oryctolagus cuniculus. Next base: position 105,628,616 of record NC_142873.1, read on the forward strand.
AATCTTGGATAGACACAAGTAAATATCCTCCTATTTACATAGCATTCAACAGTTAAAGCTTTCTATAACACATTATCTCCTTTAAACACATAAGAACTGCAGCCTACTAAGGTCATTTAGCACTAAGGTCATTTAGCACAAGTCCTCTTGTTTTCTTGGCTTTACCTTCCACATCAATAAACCCCTCACCTTTACACACTCAGGGTGGTGGCCTGTGTGGAACCAACCATATTCTGATGCCCGTATTCCTTACTTGTATCTGTTAGGGCAAGTGATTAACCTCTCTGTAAAATGGACATAATAATATGGATCGTTGAGCTAATCATAGGAGAAGACGTGAGGGAGCACCTGGTCCAATTCATTTTCACATTACAGCACATCAGGCCCTCTCCTGGATGCATGTGACCATTAACTTCATGGTGTGCCCTCTGGCTTCTTCTTCTTCTTTTTTTTTTTTAAGATTTATTTATTTGAAATGGCTCCTTCACTCCTCATGACAGCCTTGCTGTCTCCACCTTGCACACGAGGAAGGCTAAGTCACAGCCAAGGCTGCAGATCCTGGATCCATCCTTTCTGTCCAGATTCTGAAGTGGTGCTTTTGCTGCAAAATGGAGCTGCGCCCCCACGCCGAGGTGCGAGGTAGCGCTTGGGCAGACACAGTCCGAGCCAGACCTCCTGTGTGGAACCCGAGTCCAGCCACCTGGCAGCTGAGCGACCTTGCATGAGTGGGTTATATAACCCCAGGCTTCAGTTTCGTGATCAATAACATGAGATTGCTGAAAAGAGAATGATTACTCCATGAGGATGTCATGGACAGCTAATAAGCTAGCAAGTAGCCCTCGGCGAGGTTCCTGGTGAGAGTGAGCCACGATCATTCTCTCAGAACCAACCCCGCCCCCAAACACAGACACACACGGGAAGGGGCTCTGGCGCGGGCAGACCCAGCAAGTCCAGCACGAGCCCCCTTCCTCATTCCTGCAGACCCAGTGCTCCTTCTCCCTCCCTCCCCAGGCTCACGCCCTGGCTGGAATCCCAGCTGCTCACATCAGGACCACGCAGGTTCCCATCCGTTCTGTGGGCGGGTTCCAACTAAGGCACAGGTGGAATTTCACGACAGAAACTCCGCCTTGAGGGGAGCAAAGCAATGAAAGCAAAACTCTGCAGCGTGCCCCACTCCTTCCCTGGGTTTCCACGTCGCACGGCAGTCGAGCCCACTTCTGCTTCTGTCTTTCTGCTGTAGTGCCCAGTGATCCCACAGCCACTTCATGGAGGAACTGAGACTTCAACCTAAACCCTCTGATTCCAGACCCTGCTCCCCTCAGCCCTACCCCACGGGGCCTGAACCCCTCTCCACAGAACACACCTGAAGGACAGGCACCACCTCCTGGCAGGCGTCCAGGCTTGATTGGCCCCAGCACCTTGCCGTGACAATCGGGACCCTCTGAGAAGACTTGCTGCCTTCCAGCACCCAGGATTTTCATTTACTGTCTTCTCTCTGGAGCTGATGAGCTTGGTGAATTGAGGAGAGATGCGGATGTCCATTCATTCCTCCCCCTTAGCCACCTTAGATGTCATCAGTGCCCAAGCTGTGCTAGGCACTCTGTCAGGTGCTGGGCGTAGGCAGGTGAGTGGGATGAGATCTCTGCACTCGAGGTGCCTCCAGGCGGTGGCATGGGAGGCCAGGAAAGGGGTCTCCATCTGGGCTGAAGTGAACAGTTGCATCTCCCAGGGAGCTTTGTAAAAAAACGTAGCATAGCAGGTAAAGCCACCGCCTGCAGAGCCGGCATCCCATATGGGCGCCAGTTTGAGACTCAGCTGCTCCACTTCCAATCCAGTTCTCTGCTGTGACCTGGGAAAGCAGTAGAAGATGGCCCAAGTCCTGGGCCCCTGCACCCTTGTGGGAGACCTGGAGGAAGCTCCTGGCTCCTGGCTTCGGAGCAGCGCAGCTCTGGGTGTTGCAGGATTTGGGGAGTGAACCAGCGGATGGAAGACTCTCTCTCTCTCTCTCTCTCTCTCTCTCTCTCTGCCTCTCTGTAACTCTGACTTTCAAGTAAATAAATAAATCTTTAAAGATAGATAGATAGATAGATAGATTGATCGATTGATCGATCACCTCTGGGGATTCTGATCTAATTACTGGAGGAGGAACCCCTAGCATTTTTGTGGGTTTTTTTCCTAAGCAAGTGTTTTGCCTTTGAAGACTTTTGGGCGTGCAGAATTATTACACAGGTGGTGCAGAGGGTAGTTCCTGCATACTCCGCACCCAGTTCCCACTCTGAGGAGCTCCTTACATCGCTCAGGTACAATTGTCACATTAACCAATCTCGATGCATTATTACCCACTGAAGCCCATCCTCTATTTAGATTTCCCCAGTTTTTCCTCTAATGCCCTTTGTCTGTCCCAGGATCCAAGCTTCTACAACACGTTTAGTCATGTCATCATGTCTCCTGAGACTTCTCTGGGCTGTGACAGTTTCTTGGCTTTGGTAACTTTTTGAAAAATTCCTCAGATTCTAATACGCAGCCAGGGCTGGGAACTTCCGGTCTAGGGTCAAAAGCATGCTGGAAGCTGTCTGAGTTGTCATTCTGGATCTGCTACTTACTAGCTAGCTAGGTGACCTTGGTCCAGTCAAGCCTGGCCTTGGAAATGCCATTTTCATATATGTAAATTGTATTTATTTGTTTCATTTCTTCAAAATGCAGAGAGACACAGAGAGATCCTCCATCTGCTGATCCTGATTGCCTGAAGCCAGGATATAGGAGCTCAGTCCTGGTCTCCCACATGGGTGGCAGGGACTCAACTACTTGAACCATCACCTGCTGCCTCCCAGGGTCCACATTAGCAGGAAGCTAGGTCAGAAGCGGAGCTGGGACTTGAACCCAGGCACTCTGACATGGGGTGCGGGCATCCCAGGTGGCACCTTAACACTGCACCAAATGCCTGCCCCTAAAATGGACATCTTAATAGTAATCACCCTGTAAGTTGTGATGAAGCTCCAATGAGGACAGTGTTTCCCAAGCTTTTCACATCACAGCACCCAGAGAAAATATGATTATCTGGAGCATCCATGGGCAGACTACATAGCACAAATTATAGTGACACAGATAATCTCAAAGCCAGCACTGAGGCGATCAGAACTTAATGAGCATGTGTCACCTGCAGCTCTGGTGCAGCTGTGTTGGGAATTCCTGGGCTGACCCTTGTCAGATTCTACCCAGGGCTTGCAGGAGCCCCCCCACTATGAACATTTGCTATAAAAATAGAGCAGGAGACAAGCTTGGGAACAGCAAGGGGCACCACAGAAGGGGGCAGTGACAGTGGCAAGTGCCAGGCAGGTCCGGGGCCCATGGACGGTGACCTCAGGTCTTTCCAAAGGGAATGCGTTTTCCTCTGCAGCAGGCAGGAAGTGCTCTCTCTTCCTGATGGACCCGGGGTGACCAGCAGCGGACGGACCCCAGGACACGCCATTCATTACGCGGTAAGGAACAGGAGTAGACAGATTGCTGACACCTGAGGGATGTAGCATACCCTGTGAAAGAAACTCTGGCACTTGGGAGCGGAAGGCAGGATTGCGGGGCCTGCCGCCTCTCTGGCGCCACCGTCTGGTACCGCCTGGAAATTTCCCACCTCCAGTACCTGCCAAGACACTTGAGAGGAGTGGTTTTTTGTTTGTTTGTTTGTTTTAACAACGGATTTTTTTATTTACGGAAAATTCAAGACTTTTTTATTTTGTGAGTACATAAAATAAAATTGACTTCTTGTGGGGTGAGGTGGGGGAACTCAAAACCCACAACAGAATGAAAAGTTAAGACTGGGTCAAAGCAGAACCCAGAGATTCCAGTTGTAGCACTGAAAAATTCTAGGCATTCGTAATTGACTTCTTGATACCAAGCAACCTGCTACATTTGAGTTTTTGGTGTTAAGGTTCTTGGTGTTAAGAGCAGGAAGCCTCTGACCCTGGTGCAGACTCCCCCGAGCTCCTCTGTGGCTTTGGGGTCGGTTTTTCCTGGTCTGCGGCAGCAGCGGCAGCGGCAGCAGTGCCCACCTCGTGGGCAGCACAAGCCTGTAGACCGCCTCAGCTCCGTCCACCTTGGAGTGCAGACATCTGGGGGCCTCTGCTCGGGCAGCAGCTTGGGGTTGAGTGGCTCCAGCATTGTTCTTCTGATCTCTCCAGCCAGGCTCGAATGCGTTGTTTGGATGAACAAGAAGACAAACCCCCTCGTGGCATCTGTCCTGCTTCTGGGGAGGTGGGTCCAGGTGTTCCTGACCCTGCAGGGCGGCGGGGGGAGCAGGCTGTGGTGCCCACAGAGCTGTAGCACAGGCTGAAGGCTGGGGACGCACTGATATTCATGCAGGGCAGTGACACAGGTCATTTCGGTTCCTGCGGAGTCTGTCACTGCAATGCTAACCTCAGAATAAACTTCCTGGTTTGAGGGCTCCAGTTCATCATAAGTAACAGGAAGTCTTACTTTCTTCCTATTTGCCTCATGTGTATTTCCTGAGGCTGAAGGAATTAGAGAGTGAAAGAGTTGCCATCAACATGGTTCCATCTGCAGTCTGCTCACCGGTGTGCCTGCAACGCCTCCCCCCCCCCCCCCCATCTGATTGCTCCTGTGCCTTTGAGATCCACGGCAATTCGGGAATTTTTTTTTTGTGTGTGACAGGCAGAGAGGACAGTGAGAGAGAGGGACAGAGAGAAAGGTCTTCCTTTTGTCATTGGTTCACCCTCCAATGGCCGCTGCGGCCGGCACACCGCACTGATCCGATGGCAGGAGCCAGGTACTTCTCCTGGTTTCCCATGGGGTGCAGGGCCCAAGCACTTGGGCCATCCTGCACTGCACTCCCGGGCCACAGCAGAGAGCTGGCCTGGAAGAGGGGCAACCGGTCGGGGATGCTTTTAAAAAATAGTAATACACGCTAATGTGCAGAAAAGGCTTCTCACCATTGCAACCCCTTTCTGCGTTCCTCGTCTTGTACCGAAGTGCAGACAGAGGCAAGAATTCTGTCATTCGGGGGCCAGGGTTCAAGTTGTAGCCCTGCTGTGTGACTATGGCTAAAGTTACATAACCTCGCTGGTGAGTAAAATCAGGATAAAAATACCTTCTTGAAAGGGTTGTATTGGGCCGGCGCTGCGGCTCACTAGGCTAATCCTCCTCCTGCAGTGCCGGTACTCCAGATTCTAGTCCCGGTCGGGGTGCCAGATTCTGTCCCAGTTGCCCCTCTTCCAGGCCAGCTCTCTGCTGTGGCCCGGGAGTGCAGTGGAGGATGGCCCAAGTGCTTGGGCCCTGCACCCCATGGGAGACCAGGAGAAGCACCTGGCTCCTGCCTTCGGATCAGCGCAGTGCGCCGGCTGCAGTGCGCCGGCCACGGCGGCCATTGGAGGGTGAACCAATGGCAAAAGGAAGACCTTCTCTCTGTCTCTCTCTCTCATTGTCCACTCTACCTGTCAAAAAAAGAAAAAAGAAAGGGTTGTATTGGGCCAATCAAGAATAGATGAACGCTCAGCAGGATGGCTGGCTGGGGAATGCTCTCCACGCTCTCCACGCTCTCCACGGGGTGGTCAGGACTATGATCATGTACAGGCCACGTCCTGTCCCCACTCTACCCGAGAAGAAGCTGGAGCCCAGTGCTGCACAGTGCCTGGTCCATGTGAGTGGCACAGCCCAGTGGCACCCAAACCCAGGCCTGTCGGACGCCGAATTCAGCCTTCCTCATAGCACAGACACCTCATAGCATAGTACAGACACCCAGCAGAGCCTGAGACCACGAAGAACCACCCAGGTCAGAGGGAGCCCAGGTAGTGACTGGGAGATCATTGGATGGCACCAGCCGGAGGCTCAGAGCTCAGGGGAGGGAGGCCCTGGCACTGGCTGGGGAAATTTACCCCCATGTCCCTGGCAGGGGCGATCAGAGGGCTGGAGGCACCTGCGGTTTCGACACGTTCTAAGCAGCAGCCAGTGGAGGCTGATTCAGGGAGAGACATGGCAGCCTGGGAGGCCGGGTCACGTGAAGACACCCAGAAGCTGGCAGAAACAGAGGGCGAATTCAGCTGAGTAGGCTCCAAGAAGGCACTGACCGAGCCTAACCAGCGGGCCTCTTTGGGTGTGGCGGTGGGAGCTCCCTTGCCTGTGGGAAAGCCAGTTAAAACGTTCCTTTCAGATGCCTTCTAAGGACAACGAGTGTCTTTGCTTCTCCAGGAAAAACATGCTCCAGCCTGGGATGCCATGGATGCCCGTGTGATGCCCATGGGTCAGTCCACTAGACGTGACCTAAATTTATTTATTTATCTATTTGAAGATTTATTTATTTACTTGAAAGGCAGAGTTACGGAGAGAGGAGAGACAGAGAGATACCTTCCATCTGCTGGTTCACTCCCCAAATGGCCTCAATGACCAGGACTGGGCCAGGCTGAAGCCAGGAGCCAGGAGCTTCTTCCGGGTCTCCCATACGAGTGCAGGGGCCCAGGGACATGGGCCATTCTCCACTGCTTTCCCAGATGCATCAGCAGGGAGCTGGATTGGAAGTGGAGCAGCTGGGACTCGAACTGGCTCCCAAATGGGATGCTGGTGCTGACAGACGGGGCTTTACCCAGCTGCACCACAGCGCCAGCCCCAGAACATCTAAGCTTTGTCTCTCAGAGGTCCCGGAGCCACAGGATCTTTGACCGGAAGCTCACGCAGCTCCAGCTTCCCTGCAGTACATGACACCTCCCCTCCAGAGTGGTCTGCCAGGTTCTGCTTAGATGCCCCTGTGGATGGGGAGCTCACTAACTCCCTTGGCAGCCTCCCACATATGTAGATAACTCCAAATTCTAGAAAATGCTTCCTTTGTATATAGGTCAGGATTCCTTCAGTTGTCAGTGACAAAAAAGAAACACAATTGAAATTGTCCATAGCAGAAAATATGAGCACATAATACGGAGCACAGTGGGCCTTTGGTGTGCCACCCAGATCTCCCCCAGTCCAGGACCAGAGCAGCAGCCAGTGCAAAGCCGCCAGCAGACAAGCTGTGACTGTCTTTCATCCCTTCTGGAATTGCTTTGAAAGCTGCAGCCCTTCCAAGGACGATCAACCAATGATCAACACCAGAGGTTAGGGGTTGGGCCCTTCTGTCCAATACCGATGGCTCTGGGAGGCCACCGCTGAGGCTGCCGGGAGGACTGTGTTGCACGGGAGTGCTCTCTCTTCGTCTTTCACTCGACGCTTCCTCTGCTGATGCTGAGCCCCTGGGTGCTCCCTCACAAATATGCCTAGGTCCTATCTCAGAGGCCCTTTTCCGTGGAATGAACCCGCCACATGTTGGCTCACCTACCACAGGGTCTCGAGGCAATCAGGAACAGTGCGCTCCAGGGGCTCAGGACACGAGTCTGGGCTCAGTGGCACCCTTCCCTTGGCTCTGCTCTTCTGTACGGTGACTTCACTCTCAGGTAGGCTCTCCTGGGTGGCCCCCAGCAACCGTAAGCATCCACACAGCCCTACGTCCAGTTAGGGAGAAAGCTTTTTACCAATAATTCCATCAAAGTTGAAACTTTATGTTTCCTTTTGAGCTTGGCAAGGGGCATGTACCAGGCTGAATAGCTTAGACCAGAGTTCTAAGATCCAGGGGGCTCCTGGAGAGAGTCAGCCCATCTTGGGGGCCAGGAGTAGCAATGTGTGGGTTCTGTGACCAGCAGAAAGGAAAGCAGGGGAGCCAGGCACTGTGGTGTAGCAGGTAAAGCCACTGCCTGCAATGCTGGCACCTATGTAGGCACCAGTTCCAGTCCCGGCTGCTCTACTTCCGATCCAGTTCCCTGCTAATGCATCCAGGAAAGCAGTGGAAGACAGCCCAAGTCCTTGGGCCCCTGCCATCCACGTGGAGATCTGTTGAGCACAGCTTAGATGTGCTGCATGTGGCCCTTTGGGTAGAAACAGCTAGAAGACCAATTTCCTCGCAGCAAGATTATTTGTTTACTTTGAAAGTCCAAGTCACAAAGAAAGAGGGAGACACATACACACACTCACACCCACCCACACACACATACATACAGAGAGAGAGAGAGAGAGAGAGAGATCGTCCATGCATTGGTTCTCTCCCCCAGAAGGCCACAGTGGCTAGCACTGGGCCAGGTCGGTCTTGCACATGGGCAGAAGGGGCTCAAATGTTTGTTCCATCTTCTGCTGCTTTTTCCAGGCCATTAGCTATGCCACAATGGTGGCCTCAAGGAGATGTCTGTAGATGTTCTACTTTTCCTAATGGAGTCCAATGTCAAAATAATGAACTTGTCTAGATGGACAGAAAGATCGGTGTGTAACAAGCTTGTTATTAGCTCCCAAATTATGTTCCCGAGTTCTAGTGCCTTCACGTAGCCCCTCATTCCATGGATAGGCAGTTAGGCCTCGGAACAACACTGTGCATAACAGCTCGCATTCTGTATAGTGTGATTCTTGGGTTCTCTGTGTGCAGGTATATGAAATCATAGGTGAGCAAGGGCACCAGACCAGAGTCCCTGGATTCAGGGCCTAGGCTCCAACACTTACAAGCTGTGTGGCTTTGGTAAGGTCACAGACTCCTCACGCTCCCTCCCATGAGTTAATGTTATCTACCTCACATGAGTAGTACACATCAAAATCAAATGGCATATATTAAAACACTTTCAAAACTGCGTGTGTTGGGGCCGGCACTGTGGCGTAGTAGGCTAAGCCTCCACCTGTGGGGCCAGCATATGGGTGCTGGTTCATGTCCGGGCTGCTCCACTTCCTATCCAACACTCACTCTGTATATGGCCTGGGAAAGCAGTGCAAGACAGCCCAAGTCCTTGGGCCCTTGCTCCCACATGGAAGACCCAAAAGAAACTCCTAGCTCTTGGTTTGGATCAGCCCAGCTCCAGCCATTGTGGCTATTTGGGGAGTGAACCAGAGGATGGAAGATCTCTCTCTGTTTCTCCCTCTCTCTGTTTGTAGTTCTACCTCTCAAATAAATAAATAAACATCGTAAAAAAAACTGTTGATAATGTATTACAGTATAAAATATTTTTCTTACTGTAGGATACAGTTAAAGAGTTGAAGATAAACACTGCTATATACCACGTGCTACAAAATTTCTGGCTTAGGTCTGTCTTATTTGTTATTGTACACATACGCACACACACACACATACACACACCCGAAAACATTTTAGGAGGCAGCATTCACTCTTAGTATATGCAATGAAGCAAAAACATGAAGTCAAAGAGGAAGCATGACTTCATTAAGATTCAAGTAAAACAGAAAGATCACTAAAGAAATAATTCAATTGATTTCACAATCACTACCTTGATTTCCCAGCCCACGGGTGGGTTACAAGGCAGTCTTTAAAAACATGGGGCTGGCAGAAGAGAGACAAGCAAATAGCTTACAACAGAGCCTGGTCAATGAGGTGCTGAGGAGAGAACCCCTGTGGCAAGGAATCCCCAAAGCAGGCACCCCCTGGAGACCCCTGGGATGGGAGGCTTCCTAGAGCAGGCAGCGTTGAAGCTGGAAGCTGAGGGTGAAGGGGAGGTGCTGAGGTGGAGACAAAGGCTATGCAGCTACAGGCAGAGTGTGGGTGTGTGCAGAGCAAACTGGTGCTGGCCTCTTGGCGCTGCAGCGGAGGGAAGGAGGCGTTTTCCCACCTAAAATGCTTCGGAGAGAAACCATCAGCACCACAGTGCTTGCAAGATGAAACGCAAGGACATCCTTAAAAAAGGATGCACAATGTGTGTATGCGTCTGCATCTCACAACTGTTAAGAGAGAGACGGTGGAGGCAGTTACGGCCAGGACAGTTGGCAGGTGGGATGAAGTTCAAGGTTATTATCTCTCACTTCCTTAGGGAGCAGTAAACTGGGCACAGTATAGCTAATTGCTCACGCTCCTAAGCTCCATGGAAACGAAACTGCTTAAGTCGGAAAGGTGATAAAGTTTTGAAAGCTGTAAACAGGTGTGGTTTCTGGCTCCAGAGAGTCCCCCTTCTCTGCTGGGCCGGCCCCGCCCTCCTTCCCCACACCCAGCTGGTCCCAGGAGGCCCATTCTCCGCATTACTCACACCTGAGGACGAGGCGGGTGCCTGGCCTGCAGCTCCCAGGAAAACCTGGCCAAACTACAGAAACCACCTCAGGCACGCATCAGCCACCTTCCTTCCGCTGACCGCCTCACACCCTCTTTCCGGCTCTCTGATCATTGCTCCTCTGGCTCCTGGTGCTGGTCCTGGCTCCTGTAGCTTATCCTCTTTGGCGTGGCATCCGGCAAAGCCTCCTTCTCCACTTGGCTCAGGCCTCTGCCTCCGCTGTTTCCTTTCTGTATAATCCGTCTACACACCTGCAACCAAGGTATTGGTTTCCTTGGAAACCAGACAGCCCGAGGAGGGCATACAATCTGGTTTTTTTTTTTTTTTTCTTTTTGAATCATTCAAGTAGTTCAAGAGGACCCAAAGGCACAGAATAGATTCATTTTGAAGGGGAAAGAGGGCCAGGGTGTATGTAAGGAGAGCAGCAGTTCTGAGCAGAGGGCTTAGAGTAATGGGTGTAAGGCAAAGGAAAAAAAGACCCCAGAAAACAGAGGCCTTTCCTGCAGGAAGATTTCACTGTGCTGGGCTCCAGATGCTCTGGTTTTTCTATTGCTGCAATATATCAAGCTGTGTTGTAGCTCGTGTGGTCCCCTTTGTCTAACCGCACTCCCTCTCCCTCATTCTAGGAAGTCGGAGGATGGGTTGTAAGCGCTTGTTTCACCCTTCCTTTTCCTTGGCATCCTCCACGTGGCTGTAACTGCCATACTGAATCGGATGAAGGTGCCACTTCTTCACTAGAATGTAAGGCTGTGAGGGCAGGGATCATCTCACACTTAGCTTTCCCCCCAGCTGTGCCTGACAGCTCTTTGCCCTCTAAGGCAGGCAAGCCAATCTACTGCCGGTTCCTCCTCCAGTAAGGGGACTCTGAAGGGGGTTTATTGTGCAGTATATTTCTCAGGAAAGTACCTTAGGGATCAACATCTGAGGAAGAGAGGAGGAGGGAGCAGAAAATGCAGATAGCCTCAGCCAAGCCCAGAGAAGTTCTGCAGCGTGCACGGCCTTCCAAAGCCACTGGAGTTGAGTGGAGAAGCCCAGGTACTTACACTCTAGCACCGACCACTCATTGACAGGGGTTATCCCTGGAAGGGTGTGCCCTTGGGCAGGGTGACTGGGCAGCAAGGCAACCCCTGAATGGGTCAGGAGTCAGAATTTATCTGCTATCTATGGTGTAGGAATCTTGGCTTCTGCAAAGGTCCCCAGTCTTCCCACTGTGTGCATACACTTGAGCCGTGCCTTGCTGCTTGGCAAATTCCTCTGGGCAGGTTCAAAAACTAATTCAATTTTGATTCCCCCAAATTAAAAAGCTTTCTATGACTATTTCATTGTTACCATGGCCACTTTATTGGCAATAGAAAGATTTAAACGTAGGCTTTGTCCATTTCCTCATCCATTCCCTGCGTCTATCTGACTGCGTGTCTGATAAATAATCATTGAGAGTCTGCTAGGTTCTAGGTGCCTCTCCACAGCACAAGAAAAGCGTCAACTCATTACACCAGAGCTGGAGGTTTCTCCAAGATTGGAGAAAGTGTGCATGTGTGTGTGAGACAGGTTAGTAAATAAAGAGAACCTAAGGGTCCCCAGAGCAAAACCCATACCTATAGCATCATTTGCGAAAAGGGACAGACATAAACCATGGAGAAGCATTTGCCCTACTCTACTCCATCTCCCCAATGAGCAGTAGACATGATTCTCAGTTTGCTAGAGGAAACTGAGCCTCAGAAAGTTGACACAACTCACAGCCAGCCAGCTCCAAGTGGATATAAACTTGGCGCTTCCTGGACAAAGGGTTCATTGCTCAACGTTTTGCCTGGAGACCTTGGCCCAGCCCTTACTGGAAAGCCATAAGCCTAGACACAGAAGGCTTTAGCTGCAAGTGGGTCTTGTGGCTAGGGTGACACCACGGGAACCAGCCAGGTATTTATCAAACTGAGTCTGAGTGTCCATGGTGCTCGGTTTCTGCTTCCTCGTGGGTGAACCCCGACCTGCTAACCTGACCTGGCCTGACTCCGGATTGCTGTCTTTACTGGGTGAGTCAGTTCAGCACTCCTGACCCTGGCCTGTACTCCGACTCTAATTAACCTGGCCACAGCCACAGTGGCGCAGCCAAGAGGGTCCATGACCCTTTCGCTGGTGCCCTGCCTGCTCTTGGATGAATGATCTCATTGAGTATATGAGGTGTAGGTGTGCTGGCCTCTACAAAAACCCCCAATCTTCCCATTGTCTGCATCCTTCTGTGAAAATATAAACTTGAGCTGTACCTTGCTCATTGGCAAACTGCTCTGGGCGAGATCAAGCTCTTATTCAACTTCAATTCCCAGGACCCAACGCATTACCTGCCTAGAGCAAACGCTTATCCTGCCTTCTATGAAAAGATAAAACTAAACAGTGCACAATGAGAAAAGCTAAGGTCATTCAAAACTAGAATGACAGCAACAATTTACTGATTTCTTCTACTGTAGCTGAAAAATTTCCTTGTAGGACATTATCACACTGTCACAATGTCGGACATTGTGCTAGATGCGGGAAACTTGTCACTGAACAAAAAGTTACGGTTCCTAACTCCATGGAGCTCACAAACTATTAGAAGAAAGCAATATTAAATAAGTTGTTGATCAAATGACAGCCTCTGAGGGAAACAACTCAAGGACGGAGCATGCTGCTGTGCCAATGCATCAACAGGTCTGATCTGGACTCAGGACCTGCACAAGGTCTTCCTATCGGAGGGACATTTAGGCTGCAACCTAGAAAATGAATAGAAATTAGCCAAAAGTGAAACAACGGCTGTGACAGCAAGAAGCAGCTCATCTGTTCGTGAGCCAAAGGAACTGGAGAAAGCCTGTGTGACAAGTGTACAAGAGGACAGAGAAAAACGGGGCTGGGGCACACTGGGTGACGTTTCTAGGTCATGCAGGGCACAGTTAGCCATGACAAAAGACTTGAGCTTTTGAAGCCACTGATAGCATTGGAGCGGGGAATGATGTCATCAGGTTTGTGTTTTTGAAACCCCACTCTGGCTGCTATGTGTAAGAGAGATGAGAGACTAACAAGAAGGGATGTGAAGGGCATGGGTGTACACATATACCCAAACCCACCCAATGGGATACATTAAATGTGTGCAGTATATTGTAAGTCAGTTCTACCTCAATGAAACCATAAAAGAAAAAGAAGGAGAAGAGGAGGAGGAAAATGGAGTGGGAGAGAAAGGAAATGGAAATGGGCTTTGAAGGAGCCGCACTGTTAAGTCAGTGTTGGGTTCAGGGCAGGGGCCATGTGCGGCCAACAGGTGTATTCCAGTGCCTTCCCAGCATCTACCAACCTTCTGCTGGATGCTCACTCTCACACAGTTCCCAGTCCATTGGTATGACAGAGGGAAAGTGGGGCTTAGCGTATTGAGGAAATCATTCTGAGGGAGATTTCCTGCAAGGTCTGTCTTGGAGAGGCCAACCACGGAATGATTAGCAAATCCACTATCAGACTTGCTTGATGACGACATGTAAACCCAGCCTCCGAAATCTGAGGCTGAGAAATAGAGCATTCTAGTGACATTCTCTGAAGTCTGCTGAATTGGCTATTGCAGACTGAATAGAAAAAATGTGGTGTAAAGTAAAAAATATATAAATAAAAGATAAGATTTTGGAAGGATCAGAGCTAAGAGGCTTTTTGTAATAGACCAGGCAATAAGCTACGGTGTCTCTGAGTCGGGTGTTGGTGGAGAAGACGAAGGGCAATGACAGAAGTGAGAAGCCTTCAGCAGTGTTGCATCGGCAGGATCCGGTGATGACCCAGTCATGCAGGGGAGGTGAAAGGAAGAGGAGGTGTTGGCGATGACACCACTTGGATTTCTTCCTTTAGTGCTTTGGTGACAACTTGTGTCACCCTCTGGGTAGGAATCCCTAGGGAGGAGTGAGTTACATAGGCAGCTGATGCATTCAGCTTGATCGGGCCAGTATTCAATGATGATGACAAGTAGGTGGCTGAACACACGGGTCTCAGAAGACAGATCTGAAATGGAGGTAGAAACGGGGGATTGTTCTGTGGGGGAAAGAAAAGTTCCCCCACAGTTTCTTTTCTTTTCTTTTTTTTTTTTTAAAGGGCTAATTCTTTTTATTTGACAGGTAGAGTTACAGACAGTGAGAGAGAGAGAGAAAGGTCTTCCTTCCGTTGGTTCACTCTCCAAATGGCCATTGCGCCGATCCGAAGCCAGGAGCCAGGTGCTTCCTCCTGGTCTCCCATGCGGGTGCAGGGCACAAGCACTCGGACCATCCTCCACTGTCTTCCTGGACCACAGCAGAGAGCTGTACTGGAAGAGGAGCAACCAGGACTAGAACCCAGTGCCCATATGGGATGCTGGCGCCGCAGTGGAAGATTAACCAAGTGAGCCACGGTGCCGGCTCCTCCCCCACAATTTCACTAGCATGAAAAGAGAAAGTTATGGCTGGCGCCGCGGCTCACTAGGCTAATCCTCCACCTAGCGGTGCCGGCACACCGGGTTCTAGTCCCGGTTGGGGCGCCGGATTCTGTCCCGGTTGCCCCTCTTCCAGGCCAGCTCTCTGCTGTGGCCCAGGAGGGCAGTGGAGGATGGCCCAAGTGCTTGGGTCCTGCACCCGCATGGGAGACCAGGAGAAAGCACCTGGCTCCTGGCTTTGGGATCAGCACAGCGCGCCAGCCGTAGCGGCCATTTGGGAGGTGAACCAACGGAAAAGGAAGACCTTTCTCTCTGTCTCTCTCTCTCACGGTTTAATTCTGCCTGTCCAAAAAAAAAAAAAAGAGAAAGTTACACCTGACAGAGTCAGAAGCCAAAGTCTGCATCTCACCACCGTCAACCATAACAAAGGCTCAGAGAGAGCACGGGGTGGTCACATGTGCCCAGCACTGATTCTTCTCTGTAGGCCTTGGCGCTTACTGGATCAGCAATGGACCAAGGTCAGCCAAGCAATTTGGCAAGGCAGCCTCGGGGGAGGGAGCCAGCTGCATGTTCATCCCCTGACAGCCCTTAAAGGAGCCCATTCCCAAGAGGTGTGCCGTGGGGACTCGAAGCTTCTCCTGGGTAAAAGGCTCCATGTGACTCACCCCCTGCTCTCCCTCTCTGCCACTTTGGCAGTGGGGAATGCTGTGTGCCTACAGAGCTGACTCTGAAAGCTGCACAAATCTAATTTCTTAGCTATGAAAGGGAGTCTGGCCCTCAGATGCCAGGGCTTAGCTGGGAGAACCAACCCAGGACATTTAGCTGGTTCAACACGCACCTGCCACAGGCAGCACGGCATTGACAGCCTGTGCACTTCTCAAGTCTCCCCATCCCCAGGCTGAGTTATGAAAGTGGAGTGGATTTATTAAGAGCCATTTGTCAATTTAACAGCACAAAGCTGAGGAGAAGACAGATTCTGGACTGAGGCCGACAGGTTTATGCAGGGCATGACTCAAGTGCCTTTTCCCGGCACGCTCCCTCATAAAACGCCATGGTCAACAGAAGCCTGCATGCGCTGTAGGAACATTATCTTGTATCTTAGAAGCGGCAGCCTCCAGGAGACAGCCTGCAAGAGCTTTTATGGATGTGTAAACATACAGTCATGCATAGGTGCACACACATACAAGGGTACTTTTTAAAAAAAAAAAAAAAGATTGATTTATTTGAAAGGCAGAGTTACCGAGATAGAGGGAGACAGACATACACACACACAGAGAGAGAGAGAGAGAGAAAGAGAGAGAGAGAGAGAGAGAGAGAGAGAGATCTTCCATCTGCTGGTTCACTCCCCAAATGGCCTCGACAACCAATGCTGGGCCAGGCAGAAGCCAGGATCCCGGAACTCTATCTGGGTCTCCCACATGGGTGCAGGGGCCCAAGCACTTGAGCCATCTTCTGCAGCCTCCCAGGCCATAGCAGAGAGCTGGATCAGAAGTGAAGCAGCCAGAACTGGAAGGGGCACTCCAATGTGGGGTGTTGGTATCGCAAGTGGTGGCTCAATGTGCTATACCATAATCCCTGTCCCAAGCATACTTTTTAAAGTTTGTAGAAAATAGAATTAAAAAATAAGCCTATTGTGGTGCAAAAGCGATTTTGTAATCCATGCATAGCTTTTACAAATAGGCATTTTCCAATAACATTTGAAGATGTTTATTCATACATAAGCAGGTGAACTTGTATATATCCATGTGTATTCGTATACTTACGTAGATGTAGTCAAACTACTTTGCTAATAAGAAAACATTAGCAGAAGTGAAACCTTGATTTCTAAGTCTACCCTGTCACTAATCTTCCTTTACACAAATTAAAAAACTATTTAAATTTTTCTTATTTATTTATTTTTACTTGAAAGGCAGTGGGACAACAAGAGGGAGGGAGGGAAAGAGAGAGAGAGAGAGAGATCTGCCGTATACTGATTCACTTCTCCAATGCCTGCAGCAGCCAGGGCTGGGCAGGCTGAAGCCAGAAGCCTTCAGTCCAGGTCTCCCATGTAGGTGGCAGGAACACAGTAGTTGAGCCATCACCTGATGCTCCCCGAAGTGTGAATTAGAAAGCTGGAATCTGAAGTGGAGCCAGGGCTCAAACACAGGCCTCCAATATCAGGTACAGACATCCCAAGCCATGTCTTAGCCATGACAACAAACGTCCATCCCGTCCTCTGCACAGCTTATCATCATGCATGTGAGGTGTGAGTGTGTGCGTCAGTGTGTACAGGCATGTGAACAGCCAAGGAAGCAAAGTGTACTTGAGCAATTGCAAAGATAAAAGACTTTTTAAAAATCTTTTTAAATTTTCTTTTTTCCTGAAAGAAAAAAAAAAAACAACAACAACAACAGTGGATTCAGTTCCTAGTGCATTTACTGGGGAGGAACAAGGCTTCCTGAAGAAGGTGGCACCAAAGCGAGCTCTAGGAGGTGGCCGGGTTCCAGCGGCTGGGGGTGGCATCTAGGTGGATGGGAACAGCTTGAACCAAGGAGGGGAAGGGAGGAAGGACCTCGGGAGTGGCCAGGCTTTCACTGTAGCAGCAGCTGCATCTGGGAAGTTAGGGGAAGAGAAGAACGGAGAAGCAACTTAGAGGGTATTGAAGTGGGGGTGAAATAACTTGGGCTTCTATAAGAAATGGAGAGTGGGAGGCACCTAAGAGGGTTTCAGGAGGAGAGTGTGTGATCAAGGTTATGATTCAAGAAACTGAATCCCAACTTCATAGGAAGAAATTGGGAAAGGAAACCATAAGAGGCTGAAACACTGGAGACCAGCCCAGAATTTACAATAGTAATATCGGTCAGTTGCAAACTGGTGTGTATTATAAAATGTCACTTTTTGTCAAGGTAAAACACACATACCCATATCAGGCATAATGGCACAAAAAATTCTGTAAGAACTTCTATCTGGGGCTGGTGTTGTGGTACAGAAGGTTCCACTGCCAGTGATGCCAGCATCCCATTTGGGCACCAATTCAAGTCCCAGTTGCTCTACTTCCAAATCAGCTCCCTGCTAACGCTCCTGGGAAAGCAGCAGAAGATGGCCCAAGTGCGTGGGCCCTGTACCCATGTAGGATTTCCGTCTGGATCTCCCGGCTCCTGGCTTCAGCCTGGCCCAGTCTCAGCAGCTGGGACTGGAGAGTGATTTGGAGAGTGAATCAGTGGATAGAAGATTTCTCCCTCCCTCCCTCCCTCCCTCCCTCCCTCTCTCTCTCTAACTTTGACCTTCAAATAAATAAAATAAATTATTTTTCAAAAAGAGAAGCACACCCAAAAATAAATATTGATTGTTTTTGGTTAATTGGATTATTCATGGCTTTCATTTTCATTTGATTTTGTATATTTTTTTTATTTCATATAATAAGCTTTTCTTACTTTAAAAAAAAAAAAAAAAAGGAAGGAAGGAAGATGAAATCTGCCCCTATCAACCAGAAAGCCGATCAGAGTGTTTTCCCAAACAATAGAATCCCCCACCTTGGGGCTGGATTGTGCCCTTGCCCTGTGTAACAGCCTGGACCAGAGGCCACGGTGACCTGACCTCCACACAAGGGAGGCGCCGGCAGAATGGGAAGGTCGCAGTCTCTGCCCTCTGAGGTTTCACCCAGAGAGAATCACGCGCCCCAGCCGTGGTGAAGGACCCCAAACACCAGGACTCTGGACTTCACACCAGGCCACTCACGGTGGGCTGAGGGCAATTTATTACCCGAAAAGTTCTTGGGATGCTTGAGACCAACTGTACCATTTACCAGCAGTGAGAAATGGGGCTGTAAACGTGCAAATGCTTCCATCACATTGTCGTTAAACTCAATCACTTACTAGGCTCATGGCTGTTAAACCTCACACCCCAGCTCCACCCCACCCAACGATTCTAGTTCATTTGCAGCAAATTATTTATTAAGCTCTTACCGTATGCCCGGCAACTATCAAGACAGAGTCAATGGGTCAGACCTTTCCCATTTCATTTCCTGGAAGACACAGCCCATGCTTTTTCTTTCTTCCATTCTCCTGATTGGCTCTGGGTCTCTGTAATGGGAGTTCCACAGTAGCTGGGATTTTTATTGGCTGTTTTCTCTGCTGCAGGCAAGACTGGGAACAGTTGTGTGGCCCACGGCAAGTTCTCAGCAGATGACTGTGGGATGAATGGGCTTCACGAGTGCTACGTTCCCTAGAGGGAACTTACTTCCTCTACCCTTTCGCTCAGCTTATTCCTCATCTGAGCAAGCATCGCTCTGGGATCAGTCAGGTGCTCCTGTTAAATATTCTTTTGGTATCCAGGACTTTTCTTTATCTAGGACTTCTCCAAGAAGTCTGCGACCAAGCTAATCTTGTTCACCGCTATATCTGGTATATATATATATATACCAGTGCCTGACACAGGACTTGGCCCTTGAATGTCACTCAATGGCCAGCTTGCTCTGCAGGACACAACACAGAGTCAGGGACCATTTGTCATTAAACTCTGGCTATGATGATCCCAATTTTATCTTCTTAGGTGCCTATGGCCACCTGCTCTGTCTTACCAGTGAGAATCTCTTAGAAACTTATTTTTAAAGATTTATTTATTTATCTGAGAGGCAGAGTTGCAGACAGAGAGAGGGAGAGACAGAGAGAGAGGACTTCTATCCACTGATTCACTCCCCAAATGGCTGCAACGGCTGGAGCTGGGCTCATCCGGAGCCAGGAGCTTCTCCAGGTCTCCCAGGAGGGTGCAAGAGCCCAAGCGCTTGAACCACCTTCCATTGCTCTCCTAGGCCACCAGCAGGGAGGTGGATTGGAAGTGAAACAAATGGGACTTGAACCCATACCTATATAGGATGCTAGCACTGCAGGCAGAGGCTTAACCTAAACATCCCAACCTCAGCACCAGAAACTTAAATAGAGTAATGTCCAGGAGCCCGGATCACTGAAGTTCAAATCTATGAAAGTAGAGGAGATGAGTATGTACGTGAAAGCCCAGATGATTCTAGAGAACACGGCTCTGAGTCCAGACCTTCCTGTGTCTACTAACCACAGTGAACTGGTAGCCAAGGAAGACCTGGTTCCTGTTGTTCCATCATGCAGATCTCTCTCTCTCTCTCTCTCCTTCCCTCCCTCCCTCCCTCCCTCCTTCTTTCTCTCCCTCTTTCTCTGCTCTCACTTATCCAGATGGAGGCTTATTTGGTCAGACCTTAAGAGAAAAAAAAAAAAAAAAAAGCCCATCATGGTGTTTTCCCAAATAACAGAATTCTTTTTCTCTAAAATGAATCGTGCCTCTCTCTCAGAGGGAAAAATTCAACTCTCACCTTCTATTTTCAATACTGTATTCCAGTGTCTTTAAGATTCAAATATTGGGCCCGGCGCTGTGGCACAGCAGGTTAATGCCCTGGCCTGAAGAACCGGCATCCCATATGGGTGCTAGTTCTATCCCGGCTTCTCCACTTCCCATCCAGCTCTCTGCTATGGCCTGGGAAAGCAATGGAAGATGGCCCCAGGCCTTGGGCCCCTGCAGCCACATGGGAGACCCGGAGGAAGCTCCTGGCTCCTGGCTTCGGATCGGTGCAGCTCTGGCCATTGTGGCCAATTGGGGAGTGAACCAGCGGATGGAAGACCTCTCTCTCTCTCTCTCTCTCTCTCTGCCTATCTTCTCTCTGTGTAACTCTAAATTTCAAATAAATAAATAAATCTTTAAAAAAAAACTCAAATATTTTCTATGTTTGATTCCATATGAAACTGGACCGCTCTTATAATTGTTTGTATTAGCGATTTGTTACCATGCAGACCTGAGGCAGTGAACTCATCCAGAAGAAGGGTTGATTTTGTCCCATGAGTCTGGAGGTTCACAGTGAGGGGGAGGCAGGCCCCACTGTTCTGCCGCTGGTGCCGGCCTGTGCTGGCCAAGTCCCGGGGTGGCACAGGAGATGACATGGCAAGAGTCAGGGAGCTCGCATGTCTGTCTTTAGGGTCTCTTATAGGCACAGGGTGTTTTTTTTTTTTTTTAAGATTTTTTAAAATTTATTTGAAAGTCAGTATTACACAGAGAGAAGGAGAGGCAGAGAGAGAGAGAGAGAGAGAGAGAGAGAGAGAGAGAGAGAGGTCTTCCATCCGCTGGTTCACTCCCCAGTTGGCTGCAGCGGCCGGAGCTGTACTGATCTGAAGCCAGGAGCCAGGAGCTTCCTCCGGGTCTCCCATGCAGGTGCAGGGACCCAAGAACTTGGGCTATTTTTTATTGCTTTTCCAGACCACAGCAGAGAGCTGGATTGGAAGTGGAGCAGCCGGGACTCCAACCGGCACCCATATGGGATGCCGGCCCTGCAGGCAATGGCTTTACCCACCACGCCACAGCGCTGGCCCTAAGGCACAGGGTTTAATCCTGGGACTTCTGCCTAACAACCCACTCCACTGCAATCAACTCCCAAAGACCCCACCTCTAAACACCAGAAGTGGATTGTTTCCACTCTCTCACTGCCATTTGGGGTTAAGCTTTGAGATTAAAACTTCTGCATGAGTTCAAGGGCCAAATATCGCAACCAAGTGCCATAGTTTATTCGACAAGGGCAATTCTTGTTATATAGGCAATAGTGAGCCATCAAAGGATTTTGAGGGAAGCAGTGCCATGGCAGAGTTTTGCGTCCAAGGACTTCATGGTCTCATACAACAGGAAGAAGGCAGGGGAGCTACCTATATGTGCTGGAATCATCTGTTTAGGGATGAGGAGATCCCAGCTTGGTTCCCTTGGGGCATGAAGGGTTTTGGTTGCCTGGGTTAAAGCCACTGTGACACGTAGTTTAGAGACCAGCTCTCTCCCAAGGGGCCCTAGGAGGTAGCATTCAAGGTCTTGATGACTTCTGCATCTCCAGGGGCCGTTCTCTGCCAGCTGCAGACCTGGCGTTGGGGGCTGTCTTCACCTGCACCTCCTTCCCCAGGCATGAACCGTGCACACCCAGGCAGCCGATACAGGAACCGCAGGATGTCCATTCATCACCTGGCAAAGAGAAGTGAAGCTGGCAGGCAGACAGCACATTCTAGTGGGAAGATCACACCATGCCCTCCCTGCAGGCGAATTACTGGAGAAGCCAAGTCGTAACCAGAAAGCAGGCATACTCATCCATGCTGAGAAAACCAGGCATCCCGAGGCCCCAGACGTCATACTGGCCCGAGCGACTTCTTCCTCTGTTGAAAACAAATATCCGAGAAGCCAGATTATCCTGGCTGAGGAGACTTAGTGAGCCAGAAGGCAGAGCAAGGTGACACAGAAGCCGTATCGTGCAGCTGTGCTGCCTCGGGCGCTCCCACCCACTTCAGCACTCTCTTGGCCTGGTGGTCCTCAGGTCAGCCTGCCAAGTGTCTTCTCACCGGGACACTGACCGGCCAGAGAGGGACAGCACTGGCCCAGGACACTTGCTGTTTCCTAAGCTTCCGTGGTTGGTCAATTTCCCTCTCTTACTCCCTTACTGTCTCAATCAAATCCAGACACATCTCTCCAAGAACACATTTAGGGGCCGGCACTGTGGTGTAGTGTGTTGGGCCACCGCCTGCAGTGCCAGCATCCCGTATGTGTGCGGGTTCGAGAACCCACTGCTCCACTTTCGATCCAGCTCTCTGCTATGGCCTGGGAAAGCAGAAGATATCCCGAGTCCTTGGGCCCCTGCACCCATGTGGGAGACCCAGAAGAAGATCCTGGCTCCTGGCTTCGGATCGTCGCAGCTTCTGCTGTTGCGGCCAATTGGGGAGTGAACCAGCGGATGGAGGACCTCTCTCTCTGCCTCTCTCTCTCTCTCTCTCTCTCTCTCTCCCTGCCTCTTCTTCTCTCTGTGTGTGTAACTCTGAATTTCAAATAAATAAATCTTAAAAAAATTAAAAAAAAAAACACATTTAGCACAGTGTCTTAGAAGTTTCCTGCAAAGAGGTTATCCCAACCACTGTATGTTTGACATGGCTTCAAAAATCATGGAAAATTCACATGATCTTTTTTTTAAAGGCAAAGGAGACAGAGACAGGCAGACAAAGATCAGTGTCCCATCTGCTGGTTCACTCCCCGAACGTCTGCAAAAGTCAGGGCTAGACTACGTGGAAACCAGGAGCCATGGAATGCGATCCTGGTCTCTCATGTGGGAGACAGGGACCCAACTACTTGGATCATCGCCTGCTCCTCCCAGTGCACAGCACACATTAAAAAGAAGCTGGGTTTGAGAGCAGAGCTGGGATGAGAACCAGGCAACGTGACAGAGGCACAGGCATCCCGAGTGGGGTCTTAACCATGGTCAAACACTGACCACCCACGTTATCTTTTCGTTCCATTTTTTCCAAGAACTTTCTGAAGACCTCTTGTATATTTTGTCCTTACAAATTTATTTACAGGTTCATTGGGCTGGCTGTCTCCAGTGCCTTGCAACAGGAGGAAAGATGACTTTTTTTTTTTAAATAAGGAATTTAATTCTCTTTTGGCATCCTGAGCCATGAAACCCTTCCTCCTCCCAGGGTTGGAATAACCTGCAGGCCTGTCCCCAGGACCCTGTGAAGTGAGTTGGATTCAGGTGTTTGACGGAGAAGAAGACAAGAGCCAGCAGCCCAGGCAGGTGACATTTGTGGCCTCAGACATGGGTGGGTTCTGTTGGGTCTGCATTACAAGCCTCGTCATATCACGGAGTTAAGAACACAGACCTTAAGTTGCAGAGAACTGGATTCTATAGGTCCAGCACTCAACCTCTCAGACCCTGATCTTTTGTTTTTCTTTTAAGATTTATTTATTTATTTGAAAGGCAGAGTTACAGAGAGAGAGAGAGGGAGAAGGAGAGAGAGAGAGGGAGAAATCTTCCATCTGCTGGTTCACTCCCCAAATGACCACAATGGCCGGAGCTGCGCCAATCTGAAACCAGGAGCCAGCAGCTAGTTCCTAGTCTCCCACGTGGTTGCAGGGGCCCAAGCTCTTGGGCCATCCTCCACTGCTTTTCCAGGCGCATTAGCAGGAAGCTGGATCAGAAGCAGAGCAGACAGCACTCAAACCAGCACCCATATGGGATGCCGGTGCTATAAGCAGTGGCTTTACCACTATGCCAGAGTGCCAGCCCCTGATCCTGATCTTTAAAATGAGATAATGACACCTGTATCTCCTATAAGCATGAAATGAAATCATCATGCACAGTGCTTGGCACATAATAAACATTCTTCCTTCCTCCTCCTCTTCTCAATTTTTCTTGTTACAGGGAATTGTTCCATAGAAACATTAGAATTTCTAGAAAAATGCTACTCTTCTCCACTCCACCCACCCATCCACCAGACAGTGAGACAGTGAGACAGACCTAGCTATAAAAGTTCTTTCTTTTCCTTTTTTTTTTTTTTTACGACATCTTAAACACACCCAAGCATTCACATTTATGGTTTACTTGTAAGATTCATTTAGAACAATGGGATGAAGAAGTGAGGAAATGGGTAGAGGAAAGACATTGGCCAGGAGTCAGTAGTTGTTGAACTGGGTCATGGGAACAAGAGAGTTGATTACACCTTTCTTTGTACTTTAGGATATGCAAGAAATTTTCCATATTAAAAAACTTTAAAAGGAAAAAGACCCTTTTTTGATAAAACTTGATTTATAAATATTTATTATTATAAAATAAATTTTAAATGATTATTTATATTTATAAACTTTATTTTTATTTGGAAGGCAGAGAGACAGAGACAGAGAGAGCTCTTCCATCCCCTGGTTCATTCCCCAAATGCCAAGAGCAGAAGTAGAACTCAAACCCAGGCACTCTCGTATGGGACATGAGTCCCAAGCAGCATTTTAAGCCCCTGGGCCAAACGCCCATCCCAAGGGAAAATCTCCACATGTTGTTATGCACGGAATGCTGTTCTTAGAAAATCCACCGCTGAGAAATTTAGTCTGGTGAGAGAAGCCGCCAAGTGAACGGTCATTTCACATAGATATGGCACGGTGAGGGTGCGGCGGTGTGCGTGATTGCCCAACAGGCATCTAACCCAGCCTGCAGGAGAGGAAGCTGGCGTCTGGGCTGATGCTCCTGTCCTAGCCCACCTGGCCGACACGGACAAATGCTTGGGAGAGGGGCAGGCAGTGCAGAGAAGCACAGGCTCGGAGACCTCCGCTGGTCCACACCTGCTTCAAGAGTCGCCTCTTTTATTTTTAAAGATTCGTTTATTTGACAGGCGGAGATACAAAGGGAGAGACACAGAGAGCAAGATCTTCCATCCTCTGGTTCACTCCCCAAATGGCTGCAAGGTTGAAGCCAGGAGCTTCATCCGGGTCTCCCACATGGGTGCAGGGGCCCAAGTGCTTGAGCCATTTGCCCCTGGCTTCCCAGCCGCATTAGCAGTGAACTGGATGGGACGTGGAGCTGCCAGGAATCCAATCGGGGTCCATACTGGGCGCAGGTGTCGTGAGCAGCGGCTTAACCTGCTGCACCACAAGGGAGGAGCCACTTCTGCATCCTTCTCCCTTTCAGCCTTAGGAGCCTTCCCCTAAGTTGCCTCTCCCTTAGCCCTTTTCCTGCTGAATAAAGTGCTCACGGGAAGCCGTCCGCGGAGACGGAGTTCCTGAAAGCCTCGTGTAACTCACAGCTCCCAGAAGCAGTTCTGGACGGAAGAGCCGGTCTGCCAGTCTACCAATGATAGTGGCGCCCCCGTGTGGCAGTAATGCCAACACGGTCTGCCAGCCTTGAACTTCAGCAACAACTTGACTGGTAATTTGAGAAACTTCTCATTTCTTCCGTATTTGCATACAAGCACGATTTGACTGAGATATTTCTAACACGCTGTTTCAAATCCATAGTGTGATCTGAACTTGCATGGCGCTGGGCTGCTGGGCTGTGAATCCTCTGACAGGGTCTTCTCCTTTCCTCCCACGGAATAGCTGGAGAGCTGACAGAAGGCGGGGAGAGGAAGGGTCAGAGACTGCTTGCCCTTCCCCTTCCTCCACGCCCCAGGGCCGGCGGCGCGTCATCTGAGGGCTGCCCTTAATGGTCAGCTCTCCTGTGTCCTGCAGTAGCTGACATATAAGGCAGGTGAAACCCTCCCCCTTCCCATCTACAGTCTAGGACCAGCCCTGCCAGCTTGACCTCCCAAGGGTCACAGAAGGGTTACCGTGCAGGAGAAAGCTCCCTGAGCACCGTGAAGAAGCCGTGGACACACGTCAGGGCGTTATCACAGCCGGCCGGCGGGCACGGCGGCGTCGGCTTCCTGGCACCTCCTCGTGACTCACCAGCTTCCCCCGAACCTGCCCCCCCCCCCCAGGGCCTGCGAGTTGCTGAGCAACTGACTGTTTGTCCGTCGCTCTGAAGAGGAGGAGGCCTTGACCCACCAGGGATCACTTCCTGTTAGATGACCTCTTTGCACAGGTGCAAAGAAGAGCCAAGATGGACTTTACTCTTTTTAATTTTCTTCTAAGTACAGAAAATAAAAGGTAAAAGCTCCCATTTTTTCCGAATAGGAAGGTACTTCCAAAAGTTTGTGGAAAAACAGAATTAAAAGTTTATTTTGGTGCAAAAAATTAGAAATCCATGTGTAGTTTTTTCATAATATGCCTTTTCCATGACCTTTTGGGAGACTCCCTCCTATGCATGAATTTCTTTTTTTTTTTTTTTTTTTTTTTTTTTGCACTAAAATGAACCCATCTCTTACTTCCATTCCAGACTTTTTGAAGTGTCCTCGTGCCACTGCCCCATTGCCCAGAGGCAGCTTCTGGTAACCGTAGGGGCTGTATTTTTCCAGCTTTGACTCAGAAAGAGAAATGGATAGACAGACCTTTCTGGGCAAGCTCTCGTGACTTCTTCATTTTTCGCTTAACCATCAGTAGTAGGGTTTCTTTAAGAGTAGAATTCTTAAAAAGAAATGAGGAAGGAAACATACAAATCTGGGGCCAGCACTGTGGTACACTGGGTAAGGCTGCCGCCTGCAGTGCCAGCATGCCATATGGGTGCCAGTTTGAGTCCCAGCCATTCCACTTCCGATCCAGCTCTCTGCTATGGCCTGGGAAGGCAGTGGTAGATGACCCAAGTCCTTGGGCACCTGCACTCACATGAGAAACTTGGAAGAAGTTACTGGCTCCTGGCTTCAGATAGGTGCAGCTCCGGCTGTTGTGGCCAATTGGAGAGTGAACCAGCGGATGGAAGACCTCTCTCTCTCTCTCTCTAACTGCCACTCCTTCTCTCTCTGTGTAACTCTAACTTTCAACTAAATAAATGAATCTTTAAAAAAAAAAAAAAGGAAAAAAGAAACATCAAAATCTTCACAAGAGGTCTGCTCATTCCAGTGTGTTTCTGAAGTCAAAGCCTGGAGTTGGAACGCCAGCCTGGCACCTGGGGAAGGACCTGCCCTGTCTGCACCTTGATCGTATGAGCTGCCTGAACCAGGGCAGTCAGTATTCCCTGGACGAGGCCTAACACAAGTCAGTGTTTGCTGAGTGAATAAAGGAGCGAACGCGCCCATGATGACCCCAGGACTCACGCCAAAGTAACTGATGAGTTAGACCCTCCAGCTGCTTCTGAGCCTGCGGGTGCCTTGCTCAGCCAGCGCTTTCACACGCTGCGTCATTCTAGTCCCACCACAGTCCTCTGATGTCTGCTGCATCTGAGTTGCCAGCGCGAGTCTGGAAGCCCAGAGTTTCTGTTGCACCCCACTCCATATTCTCCAATGCCACCCTTTGTGTGTACCGTGCTCCAAGGCGAAGGGGAGCGAGTTAGCTTCTCCTCCACTTTGAGCTGTGAGCTGAGCCGGCTGCTTTAGGTCTGCCTTGCAATGTCGAGCAGTAAACCTTACAGGTTTGTGAATCCATCTTCCGCCATCTGCTGGATGAATCCAACATTTCAGGGCTGTTCTCCATCAGCCATCCTAACAGTTTCCCTCTAGGAAGCACCAGCCTGATGCAATTTACCCAGTTCATTTCTGTGGCTCCCTGAAGCAGCCCTGGTCAGGAAGGTCCAGATCCTCTTCCCATTTTCGTTGAGCGAGCGGAGGCACACAGGGACTAGATAACTCACCCTCTGTGCACGAGTCTCCCGAACTGCCGCAAACTGGGTAGAGCTTATTCCCTCACAGTCCCCCAGTCCAGAAGTTTAAAATCAAGGTGCCGGCAGGCTCACACCCCCTCTCATGTCCCTAGCGGACAATCGTTCCCTGCCTCTTCCAGCTCTGGTGGCTGCCTCATTCTGGTTTCTGTCCATCTTCACACGGCCTTCTCCTCTTCTTCTGTTTGTCATCAATGTGGGGACCACAAGGATAATCACCAGTGAGCTATCTCACAATCCTTAACATCTATAGAGAGATTTTTTCCCAAATAAGCTCACACTCGCATGTTTCTGGGGTGAAGAATGGAGGCCACTCCTAACATTCAGTCATTCAACCCACTACCCTATGTTACACAGTTGATAAGTTACAGAGCTGCAACTGCACCCTAAGTCTATCTGACTCCAAAACCTATGCTCTTAGTCATTGCTAGAGGCATAAAGTTTGTCACTAGCAACGCTCACCTCTACCTCTCAAGCCTACCATTTTAAAAACATTTATTTGATAGGCAGAGTGATGGGTAGGGGTGTGTGTGGAGTGGGGATGGGGAGAGAGAGATCTTCTGTCCAGTGGTTCACTCCCTAAATGGCTGCAATGACTGGGCTGGGCCCAGCCAATTGCCTGGAATTCCATCCATGTCTCCCATGTGGATGGCAGGGGCCTAAGCACTTAGGATGTCTTCTGCAACTTTCCCTGGTGCATCAGCAGGGGCCTGGATTAGAAATGGAGCGGCCAGCTGGTGCCGTGGCTCACTTGGCTAATCCTCCGCCTGTGGCGCCGGCACCCCGGGTTCTAGTCCCGTTTGGGGTGCCGGGTACTAGTCCTGGTTGCTCCTGTTCCAGTCTAGCTCTCTGCTGTGGCCCGGAAGGGCAGTAGAGGATGGCCCAAGTGCTTAGGTCCCTGCACCCGCATGGGAGACTGGGAGGAAGTACCTGGCTCCTGGCTTCGGATCAGCGCAGTGCGCCAGCTGTAGCGGCCATTAGGGGAGTGAACCAACAGAAAAAGGAAGACCTTTATCTCTGTCTCTCTCTCACTGTCTATAACTCTCTCTCTCTCTCACTGTCTATCTCTCACTGTCTAACTATGCCTGGCAATAAATAAGTAAATAAAAGAAATAGAGCAGCCATGACTCAAACCAGAGGAGGGTGCTTCCATCCACAAGGTCACTCTCCAGATGCCCACAACAGTTGGGGCTGGGTCAGACGGAATCCAGGAAAGGGTAACTCAGTCCTGTTCTCCCACATAGGTGGCAGGGCCCCAAGTATTTGAGCCATCTCCTGCTGCCTCCCAGGGTGCCCATTGGCAGGACCCTGGAGCAGAAGGTAGAGCCATGCCTGCGATCAGGCGTCCCGCATGGTATCTTAACCAATGGGCCAAATACCCGCCCCTAACTGACCATTGTAGGCACCTTCATTTCTCCTTCCAGTGAAGTTTGATCCCCTGCAAAAAAAAAAAAAAAAAAAAAAATAAAAAAATAAAAAAATAAAAAAAAAATCCTTGCACCCTGAGACTTTCCCCTGGTGTCTGTGCTTAGGGTGTCCATGCAATTTATTTTCCAAATGAGGTTGTACTGCAATATGAAAGAATAAAAATGGGAGATGATGGTTAGCTACGTTGTGATAACTGGCATAAGCCAGGGCAGCGCAGGGCAAACCTGCCTTCAGGGAGTCCCCCTCACCACCTCGCTATGCCCTCTGCCCCTCCCCCGCTGGCTTCCACTCCTCGGAGTTTTCGCTCCTGCATTCCATAGTACACCCGACCCGAACGGAGAGCAGGACACCAGGAGGCCCAGCAGACAGACCTGATCCCTGATTTCTGGGGTCATTTTTATAACATGCTAGTTAACCACGACCTGTGCCAGGCATCACCAGGACACAACCCCTTCCTGGAAGGAGTTGGCAGGCTGCCAAACAAGCTGGACCGACAGCCGCAGGTGCCAACGTGCAGGAAACACACCACCTGCAGAGCAAATGTCCCCGCCTGCTAACCGAAGAGGCTCAGTGAGGGCCAGGGGAAAGGAGGCGGCACTGGTGCAGGGCGTGCCCCGAGTTCTGTCAGCGTTCCATCACGCGGCCGTCACAGTTCTAGGAGGAAGATATGCACGGGCCCACAGGCCGCTATCAGAAATCCTAGAGGCCAGATCGGTGTTGGAATTCAGAAATCTCCGGATTGTAGAGAAATAAGATGTTGCGAGTACTGTATAGTGCGCACCACTGCTGGCGGGCTCTGGTGCCGCGTAACTACTGCTGGGATTCCTCCGCAGCAACGCATGTGCACGAAACATAACAGACACGAAAAGCCCCGTCACACAGCCTGGCACTCCAGAGAGTGTATTCTGTCCTAAATAACTCAAGACCGTTGGATCTCACTGCCATATGCGTGAAGAAAAGAACGCTCGTTGTCATAGTTTTTGGATTTAAAGGTTGGGATAAGAAACTCTAGGGCTGTAGTTTTTTGCTCCAATTTGTAGATAAAGAAGCCGAGGCTTGGGGCTGGCGCTGTGGTGTAGGGGGTAAAGCCACCCCCTGCAATGCCAGTATCTCAAAAGGGAGCAGGTTTGAGTCCCGGCTACCCCACCTCCGATCCAGCTCCCTGCTAATGACCCGGGAAAAGCAATGAAGGGATGGTCCAAGTGCTTGGGCCTCTGCTACCTACATGGGAGAACTGAATGAAGCTCCTGGCTCCTGGCTTCAGACTGGTCCAGCCCTGGCCGTTGCAGCCTTGTGGGGAGTGAACCAACGGATGGAAGAGCTTTCTCTATCTCTATCTCTCTCTCCTCCCTCTCCCTCTCTCTTTCTCTATAACTCGGACTTTCAAATAAATAAATAAATCTTCAAAACAAAACAAACAAACGAAAAAATGCTTGGCTCAGAAGAGTTAAGAAACCTGCCCAGGACACACTGTAAGCAGGGGAGCGGCTGGAATGAACCTGCATCTGTGGGCGTGGCTTACCCACAGCATCATCTCAGGGTTGCATTCGGTTAAGCCCCCAGAGCCCGACCAAGCCAGGTGCAGTAGCAAGGCTTTGAAAATAACACGGGCTGCTGCTGGCACTCGTCCGGGTGCCAGCACCTGAGGCCAGGCCTGAAGCTCCACGAGCAGGCGCGATCCTTCTGCCTCCCTGTGTTTGTCTGGAAGTCTGAATCTTTCATAAGGAGGAGGGGTGCAGTGCCTACTGGTGAACGCGGGCGGGACTTTTAATGAGAAAGTCATGCATATGACAATGCCGGCAGAGTTGCCTACACAGCAAAAAAGAAACAGTGCCTCTTTGTTGATCTACTTCAAACGCATGTACAATTTTATAACTTTGTCCAAAGGAAATAAAGTCCCCAGGGAGGAATACGTATTCCTAATAGCATCTTTAAAATCATCTAATAGAAATGAAAATATGCAGAGCTGGTACTGTAGGTTAAGCCCCTGTCTGTGGCCCCGGCATCCCACATCAGCACCAGTTCGAGTCCCAGCTGCTCCTCTACCCATCCAGCTCCCTGCTGATGGTCCGGGAAAACAGCTGAAGATGCCCAGGTGCTTGGTACCCTGCATGCATGTGGGAGACCAGGAAGAAGCTCTGGATCCAAACTTGGTATCAGCCCAGCTCCAGCCATTGCAGCCATTTGGAGAGTGAAAAGTGGGTGGAAGACCTCCCTCTCTGTGTCTCCCTCTCTCTCTCTGTAACTCTGACTCTCAAAAAAATAATGAAAAGATCCATCTAAGAATAATTTTGAATATTTACTTCTTTTTTATCATTTATTTGAAAGTGTGACACAGAGAGAGAAGGGAGAGAGAGAGAGAGAGAGAGAGAGAGAGAGAGAGAGAGAGATTTCTTCTATCTGATGGTTCACTCCCCAATTGGCCACAGTGGCTGAAGCTGCACCAATCCGAAGCCAGGAGCTTCCTCTGGGTCTCCCATGCAGGTGCAGGGGCCCAAGGACTTGGGCCATCTTCTACTGCTTTCCCAGGCCATAGCAGAGCTGGATCAGAAGTGGAGCAGCCGGGTCTCGAACTGGCACCCATATGGGATGCCGGAACTGCAGGCGGTGGCTTGACCCGCTACACCATGGCGCTGGCCCCAAATATTTACTTCTTAATTGATAAGGCTGAATTAGACTCTCTGCCCACCTACCCTCTACACACACACCCTACGTGCCCCATCTCTCTCTCTCTCTCTCTCTCTCTCTCTCTCACACACACACACACACACACACACAGACACAGTGTTCATTGTATGGTTGGTTGGTAGAAATTTTGTCTTTCTTTCCCCTTTGCTAAGAGCTGGACTGCTGAACTCTGCTCACGTTGCTAACCCCAGTCATATCCAGCAGGCCAAGGCCTCCGCCTTACCAGGTTTAAACATTACTTCACTGCATGCCAACACAGTTGGGTCTTCCTTGCCCAGTTAAGCCTTTCAGCCTCTCCTCACCACTAGGGTTTTGCTTGTTTGTTTGTTTATCACTGTTTTGTCTCTTGACACAAAAGAAGTCCTACAGACTAGAGGTTCAGCTGGGTGGTTTCGGTGTCCCTACCTCACACTGTCTCACACTGGGTTCAGTTCCTGGCCCTGACCCCTGCCTCCGTTTCCCTGCTCATGCAGGCTCTGAGAGGCAGCGGTGCTGGCTCAAGTCATTGAGTCCCTGCTGTTCATGTGGAAGCCCTGGGGTGGGACCCTGGCCCCCAGCTTCAGCCCCAGCCTAGTCCCAGCTGCTGTGGGCTTTGGGTGGTGAACAGAGGACAGAGTCTCTCTCCCTGTCTCTCCCTTCCTCTCTAATAAATAAATTAAATTTTAAAAAAAGTCATACTTAGAGAATTCCCTTAACAGATAAGTTTTGTATTTTTCTCACGCTTCATCAGTGAGAAAAAACACAACAGCTTACCTTAAATAACCCAGAATTTTCCATTCAGATTGAAACAACAGTTATGATAATCACTGCTTCTCTTGATTGAGAGGTTTCTGTGCCAAGCATCTCCTTACAGGCTGCGTAACTTATTTTGGGAGAATGTGAGTGACAAGAACTCGCATTTCATGACTATCCTCTGCGACATGCTAATAACAACACTTATGTCATCTTTTCATGTGCCAGACCCCTTCTGAGTGCCTTCCATATGTAATCCTCTCATGGCTGCCCACACAGCAACCCAATGAGGTAGAGCTCTGCGTTGTGCTGTCTTACAGATGGAGAACCCTAGAGCCATGGAGGCTAAGGACCTGGTCAAGGTCACATGCGAGTAGGCAATCAAGCTGGAATTATGATTGACACTCTCAGGCCCTGAAGTCCAAGTTCTTCCTTGCTGCAGTGGGAATGTTTTACTTCTAGAAACAGGGGCCATGCCTTATGGACCCCTGTATCTCAGTACCCAAATGCTGATTAGCTGTTTGAGGAAGGAGAGGAGAATGTGAGAGAGAGAGAGAGAGAGAGAGAGAGAGAGAAAATGGAAGGGAGGAGGACGAGAGGAGGGAGGGAGCAGTTGCAGGGGCACACCCACACGGAAATGAGGCCAGGCCCACTGGGTAACAGACCTCTGCCTTATGAGCAGAAGAGCTGAGGCACACGTGGTTCGTGGGCTGCTGGACTTTCTGCTGAAAGCCCACAGGAGCAGAACACGTCGTGACTTCACCAATGGCACCTGGGCAAGGCTCATCAGAGTCTTTATGATTCCATCGTCAGGATCCAAATCCCCGACACAGTGTGCAGGTGCAATCTGGGGACACAGCAGAGTTAGGTGGGCCACGGCTATTCCGCTGGGTCCACTCTCCAAGTATATAGTCTTTTTTAATTTTTTAAAGATTTATTTATTTGAAAGGCAGAGTTACAGAGAGGCAGAGGGAGCTAGAGAGAGATGTCTTCCATCTGCTGGTTCACTCCCCAGATGGCCACAATGGCTGGAGCTGGGCTGATCTGAAACCAAGAACCAGGAGCTTCTTCCGGGTTTCCCATGTGGTGCAGGGGCCCAAGGACTTGGGCCATCTTCTGCTGCTGTCCCAGGCCATAGCAGAAAGCTAGATAGGAAGTGGAGCTGCTGGGACCAAAACTGGTACCCATATGGGATGCCGGCACTGCAGGTGGTGGCTTTATCTGACATGCCACAGCACTGGCCCAATTTTCTATTTTTAAGGAAGCATTTGGTTCTGAAGATTGTCAAGACTATGCTGATGCAGCGCAAAAGCCAGACTGCGAGGTGTGATGAGAAGGTAAGGAAAATAACTGGCCTACTTCTTCTGGGTTCCAGAATACCTGTCACACCTAATGAATGTAAACAGCATGTTATATGGGAGTTCTCTGTTTACTTCCATCTCTGCTACTAGCACAAGTGTTCCTGAGATGCAAGGACCTTGTGACTCATCCTTACTTTGGTCAAGTGGTTAAACATGAGGCCTGGGGAGTCGGATTGCCTGAGCTAACACTGACTCCATCACTCACTGTGTGACATAATGGGCAAGTTACTTAAACTCTCTGAACCTCTGATTTCTTATTTGCTAAACAGGAAGTAATAGGGGCTAGCATTATGGTCCAGCAGGTTAAGCCCCCACTTGCTATGCCAGCATCCCATATCAGAGGGCAATCCAGCTCCCTACTAATGCACCCATGAAGGTAGCAGATGATGACCCAAGGACTTGGGTCCCTGCCACCCATGTGGGAGACCCGAATGGAGTTCCAGGCTTCTGATTTCACCTTGGCACAAAACCTGGCTGTTGCAGCCATTTCGGGGAATGAACCAGGGTGTGGGAGATCTCTCTCTCTCTCTCTCTCTCTCTTTTTTTACAGGCAGAGTGGACAGTGAGAGAGAGAGACAGAGAGAAAGGTCTTCCTTTGCCATTGGTTCACCCTCCAATGGCCGCCGCGGCCGGTGTGCTGCGGCCGGCACATTGCGCTGATCCGATGGCAGGAGCCAGGTGCTTATCCTGGTCTCCCATGGGGTGCAGGGCCCAAGCACTTGGGCCATCCTCCACTGCACTCCCTGGCCACAACAAAGAGCTGGCCTGGAAGAGGGGCAACCAGGACAGACTCCAGCGCCCTGACCGGGACTAGAACCCGGTGTGCTGGCGCCGCAAGGCGGAGGATTAGCCTAGTGAGCCGTGGCGCCAGCTCTCTCTCTTCTCTCCCTCTCTCTCTCTCTCTCCATGTCTGTGACAGTGCATTTCAAATAAATAAATCTTTGAACAAAATAGGAAGTACTAATGATTTCCATCAGGGAATTCCTTCAGTCACTCAACAAAGATCTCTGGCAGTTGCCCAATGGGAGGAGTTGCACTTGAGACAAGACCTACAGGGAGAAGGGAAAGAAAATGGCACTGAAGTGGCATTTTGCATGCATTATTTCATGCAAACTTGATGATGAAGTGGGAGCTTTATGTCATCTTTTCAGCGCAGTTCCTGGCTCATATTGCGTGTGGAAAAGGAGACAGCTACATTTCCTAATACCTATACTTCCCTTCTTTAGTAATAATGCCATTGAAAATTTGCTGGGGTATGTGTCAAGTTTTAGAAAGATGCTTTGGCATACTGTGGAGAGATGATGAGTTGCAGGTAACTGGAGGCAGCTGTCTGCCTACCAAGGTCATTGCCAAGGTCAGTGTGGGAGGAACACTGAGCATGCCCTTGGTGGTAGAGCACCAGGATGCTTCCAGGATAGAGTCACCCAGATATTAGGATTGGTCTGGGGTGAGAGGGAGGCAGACAGAGAGGGAGAGGGAGGAGACCGGGCAACACCCTGGTAATGGTGACAATGCACTGAGCTGGAGAAGCAGGAGGAGGAACTGGTTTGGCAGGCAGGTGACCAGTGTGGTTAAGGACACGTTGGGGTGGGGGTGGGGGTAGCTGGAATATGGGCATTTGGGTGTTCAGCCAAGTTCCTTTGTTCTGCACCTCTGTGCTATGGTGTTTCATCATCTGTAAAAGTCCTGAAAAAGGCTTTGCAAAGAGCACCCAAAAATCCTGAGCCTGGAAGATCAAAACCACCTGCAGAGCCAGCAGCCCACAGGAGCCCTCAGGTCGCTTTCCTGCCCTTCCTGGTTTGCTTTCCAAGCTGGCAGCTCAGACGGCCTCACCCCAGAGCAGCTCCCCAGGCAGGAGACAAAAGGTGTGTATCAACAGCACGGGACGGCTGTGTCCACCGGGCAGCAGGGGTCTCTATGAAACACTCGGTCACAGTGTGCCAGATTTTTTGCTTTTATCCACTTTTTCAGTGAAAACAGCTACTGAAAGTGAGTTGAACAGCCGGCTAATCAGAGTCCTTTCTCCATTGCAATTCTGCCCCCTACAGTTCTTTCCTTGGAACTGAATTTTGTACTAACTGAGCCCATCCAGTCTCCTAAAACTACAAAGGATCTGAAGCAAGTCCATCCCCACCCCCTAGAACCCTGACCTCAGCCAAGGAGAGGTCAAATGCAAGGATAGGTAACTTTCTTTGTTGGCAGTGAGCTTCAAGAGGTGAGCCCACAATCTTGGAGACACGCCTAGAATTTGACCAGTGCTTGCTAAAATTTGTCACTGCACTATATCCTCCACATGGATAATCTCATGTAACCCTTAGGCCAAAACTAAGCTGTGGGTTGGAGGATAAGCAGCTTGCTTAAATCACACCATTTTAACTGATGAAAATGGGAATTCTGACCAACCCTGTCATACCCCAGTCCCCAGGGCTTACCCACCAGCAGTCCAGGATGCCCTTCCCCACTGTTACGACCACAGTTCACATTGTTGTGTAAGTCCTGGTCCTCTGGCTCAGTTTGCTCTCCTGGGAACTTGTGCTTTACCTGTGGGCTCCGCTTTACCTAAAGGGATGTGTGTCGCTTCCAATCATCCACCCAAGGTTAATAAAAGTTAAAGTCTTGGCTGTGAAGCCACTCAGTAGAGTTGTCACTGGATCTACCTGCTGTCCAGAACTACTCAGTGGGGTAGAAAGAGGTGACCAGTTGTGTCATGCTGGCTCCACAAAATGACCTTCTCACACACAGAGCAGTGCTGGAGCCAGCGCTGTGGCATAGAGGGCCAAGCCTCCACCTGCAGTGCCAGCATCCCATATTGGTGCCAGTTTGTATCCTGGCTGCTCCTCTTACAACCCAGCTCTCTGCTATGGCCTGGGAAAGCAGTAGAAGATGGCCCAAATTTTTTGGGTCCCTGCACCTGCATGTAAAACCCAGAAGAAGCTTCTGGCTCCTAGCTTCAGATCGGCCCAGCTCTAGCTGTTGTGGCCATTTAGGGAGTAAACTAGTGAATGGAAAACCTTTCTCTCTGTCTCTCCTTCTCTGTATGTAATTTTACCTTTCAAATAAATAAATAAATCTTAAAAAAAAAAAAAAAAAGATGGGGGCTGGCGCAGTGGCACAGTAGGTTAATCCTCCACCTGCAGCACTGGCATCCCATATGGGCGCCAGTTCTAGTCCTGGCTGCTCATCTTCTGGTCCAGCTCTCTGCTATGACCTGGGAAAGCAGTGGAAGGTGGCCCAAGTCCTTGGGCCCCTGCACCTGTGTGGGAGACCAGAGGAAGCTCCTGGCTCCTGGCTTCGAACTGGTGCAGCTCCGGCCATTGCGGCCATTTGGGGAGTGAACCAATGGACGGAAGCCCTTCTCTCTGTCTCTGCCTCTCACTGTCTGTAACTTTATCTTTCAAATAAAATAAATAAAATTAAAAAGATATAAAAATTGTCTATGCAGGGTCTACATTAATGGACTTTTACAAAGCAAATTTGGAAAACGGCTATTCAAAGTTTCAGACAAAACAAATGGGAAAAGATGGAAAAGTTTGCAAAAGATTCCTGATGGTTTTATTTTTCTTCTCTCTGGAAGTTTGGGTTTCTCTAAGTTGCCCTTTCTCTTTGTTTGCTTTGATTTCTATCTTTCCTGTTGGTCAGGTGACAACAGGCGAGGTTGTAGGTTTCCAGTGCCGGAGGACGAGGGAGTGTCCAGAAAGCACGCCCACTTTTAAATGCCTCAGCCCAGACAGGTCACATGTCACTTTGGCTACAGCTCGGCCTTAGTGCCAGGGACTCTCTCCCTGTGCCCAGGCAGGCAGGAGGATGGGATGTGGAGGACTGGTGATCTCTGTTTTGGAGACTTCCCTTTGACACCTGGTGACCTTCAATTATGGACATGATTAGGTGCAAGGAGAATTTGGGGAAGATGCCAATGGTAATGGCAAAAGCTTGGTTAATGCTTTAACCATTTTGAGGTATAAATTATATGTCATAAAATTCATCCTCATATAGTATGCAATTAAACAGTTCACCAAGTGTGCGATTTCCCCTGAATCCTACCTTAAACATTCACAGTAGCTAGGTCAGCAAAACCCAAAGGGCACTGACAACACCCACGGCAAAGCCTGGCCACTCACCTCTCCTGGAGCTCCAATATAGGAGTGCAGGAGAGCTACCAATAGCTACCAATATAGGAGTGGACGAGCTACCAATACTAGAGAAGGGAGAGGAGGGGAGGTACAGGGCCTAGTGACACCCCCGAGAACTCGAGGACTGCTGGTCACCGAAGAACTCTAAGGGAAAGTGCAGGCTGTGGGCCACATGGGGGACCAGAGCAAAGCTGGAGTTCCAAGGAAGGCTTCTCATTCTTGGTGAGAACAAAGAGCCTGCGAGAAAATCTGATCTTGCTACAGCGGTCAGGGATCTAGGCCCTAGGAACTCTCAGAACAGACCAAAGCAGCCTTCCACCGCAAAGTCCTATCTGAGGACAAACTTCTAGGAGGAAAAATGCAAACTGAGCAAGATAGGAACAAGAGGGGGGAAAGAAGCAGAAGACGTGAAAAGGAAGAGTAAGGGAGGGAGCCAGAAGGAAGAGGTCAGGAAGCATGAGGTCATGGTTAAAAATTCCTTCATGAAATCAACAGAAGAGGAAGCTCAAGACCTGTGAAGCCAGAAAACTCTCCTTTGTCACTGTTTCCTCCTGAAAGTACAGGAAAACTCGTTTCAATGAAAAGTGAGCAACAGGATAGGATTGTGATCAAACACCAACAACACTGTTACCAGAAGAAAAAAAAAAAGGAGAGAGAACGAGCAGCAAATCATAGCACTTCAGACAATGCATACCAGCAAATGAGGCACAGAACAGATGAAAACTGGACTCTCATACTTCAAACAAGACAAAAATATGAAAACAAGCATAAATTTAAAAAATCAGTTCAGAAATGAAAGCAAACTAGAAGAAACACAAAACTAATAAATCAAGTGGAAAATTCCTTAAGACAAATAGAAAATGAAAAATAGGAAATGTTTTAAAAACCAGAAAATAAAAAAAAAGGATTTGTGAGAAAGTGGTAAATACATAAACTAGCAAAGACTTTCCAGTACACACCTAGTAAGACAGGTCAAAGTAGAAGACCAAAGCACGGAAGCAAAACAGCTACTAAATGCAAAACTCAAGAAAACATTCTTGAATTTTTTTAAAGACCTTAAAACTACACACAACAAAGCTGATCTCATAGAAGGACCGAGGAGCATGGTTGTTACGGAAAGCTTGGGATATCAGGAGGAAGGTGATGAGAGATGCTGGTC
Source organism: Oryctolagus cuniculus (assembly GCF_051225735.1). Taxonomy (NCBI): domain Eukaryota; kingdom Metazoa; phylum Chordata; class Mammalia; order Lagomorpha; family Leporidae; genus Oryctolagus; species Oryctolagus cuniculus. Next base: position 105,667,613 of record NC_142873.1, read on the forward strand.
AAAGGGTCATGAGATGTGTGGTTGCAGATAGACAGAGTAGGTGCATATGTAGAGAAAGCAAGCGATTGCCTGGGGCCAGAGGGTAGGAGGGTGAAGGTAGGGAGGAGGCAGGAACAAATCTGGGCATGATTGCTGTTGGTTCTGGAGTTTCTTGGGTGATGAAAATGCGCCAGAATTGGTTGTGGTGATGGCTGCACAACTCTGGGAATATATCAAAATCATTGGATTGTACATTCTACAAGGATGAATTGTATAAATTGTATTAAATACGTATTGATTATATGCCAGTCAAGCTGCCTTTAAAAATTACACATTGAACGCATTACACGTATTGGAAAGATCAGCCCACAACACTTCTATTCTGAAATTATTGGATTTTAGTGAAAAAGAAAAAAATATTTTATGCAAACAGGCAAAAAAATATTTTGCGAAAGAAAGAAAATTGTAATATTCAACCTCCAAGCTAATGGAGTAACATATTTAGGATACTCACAGAACATGTGAGCCAAGACTTGAGATCTTCAAGTATACAAGCCGCAAACATGCAGTGGTGAACCAGCAAGAACCTGGGAAGCATTGTCTCCAGAAGCCTTGCATGAGGAATCTATGAAAGATACAGCTCCGTAAGAACTACTAAGTAATTCAGCTACTAAAGGAAGATGCAAGACAGAATTAGAATATCATTTGGTAACTCCCACCAAATTGTTTTCAAGTTGATACTGTTATTGCAGTTATACTTACTTAGATAGTCTTTGTCTTCTAGAGATTCACAGGGAAACACAGGTGAAATCCTAGGCAGGCTGGGATTGGGTTTGAAGTAGCCGGTGGTGAGAGTTGTAGAGTAGACGACGGTATAGAGAAGGTTGCTCAGCCAAGAGCTGGCCACTGTTGGAGCTGGACAATGGGTATGTGGGGTTCATCAATGTCTCTACTGGTGCTTAGCTTGGAATCTTGCATAATAAGGCATTTCTTAGTGTGAGTGAAAAAAGAGAGAGATTGAGAGATTAAAGGAACAAAAAGTGAATTGGAAGTTCTGGGGGAGGCTTTCATCGATGTTGGATTTCACTATAAAGTGATCTGTCAGCCATTTGAGAGGAGGCTCCTAGTATCAGAGCATCTTTAGTGCTTGCCCTTTGGGCTGGTCATGTTTCCCAGAACAGATTCTTGCCATTGCCCAGACATGTATGGTAAAGGCCTGGTGACCAGCTTTCCAGGAGCTGGTGCAAAGCGTGGGGTCTGGGCTTCTGTGTGTGCTTGTGTGTGTGCCCCCATCCTCACCTGTGCCTGGTGTCCCCTGACCCAGAAACTCTGTGCTTTGCCTTTTCTAGAAAATCAACCTCCAACCTTCTACTTGGAGAAGGAATCAGCAGCCATCCTGCAGTGTCGGGGGAGGAAGGGAACCTAGGGTGTTAAATAACTGTCAACAAATCCTCCCTACATTAGCACCTACTTAACACTATTTCCCAACAGCCAGATACCTCAAATCCCTGAGCATTTCAAGATTATGTGGTGAAATTAAAATTAGTTCTCAGCTTTCTTCATGGCCAATTTAGGGTTCTGCTTCACTGTTGAGCCATTCACCACTCATTCATCTGTTTTGTTCTCTCTTGCACCTCTAGCCTTGTTTAAGTCTATGAAACGTGCACACACATGCATGACTGTGCACACACAAGCACAACATTTTTAGGAAAGTTCTAGGAAAAAGCAAGAAGTAGAACATATATATGCTCAAGACACCATCTTTACTCAAATATCCCCTCTTCATCCAGTACTCCCCCTTTTGATTCTTTCCTTTAAAAATAAAACAAAAATGCAGAAAAGCACATAACAACACATTCAGGTATATCTCAATGACAAACTATACAGCAAAGGTCCATATGACCAGTCCTAGGTCAAGAAACTGAACACTGCCGGCCCTGAGGGGTCTAGCAAGCTTCACTCCAGTCCCAGCCTCATCACCAACAGCAGTAGCCACCACCCTGACTTTCTGAAAATCCTTCCCTTGCTTTTATTCAGCCTCCCCCTTGGCTCCCCACTAGTCTTTGTATAACATTTCTTCTAGCTCTGCCTGTTTTTGAACTGCGTTTGACGGAACACATCCTCTTGTATCCTTGCGTGCCTTCCCTCTTTCCTTCGGTATCACATGTGTGAGATGTTTCCACGTTAGATGTGTCCTTTTTCTTCACTGTCTGGTATCCCATTGTGAATACACAGCAGTTGTGTTTTGCCATTTTATTTTGGATGGTCCTGGATTAAGACGGCTTAAGAAACAGAAATGTATTTCCTGGGTAGTTGCTGGGGTGCAGTGGGTTAAACTGCAGCTGGAGACACCCGTATCCCATAATGGGGCACTGGTTTGAGTGCTGCTTGCTCTGCTTCTGGTCTAGCTCACTGCTAATGCACCTGGGAAGCAGTGGATGGTGACCCAAGTGCTTGCGTTCCTGTCACCCCCCGGGGGAGAGGCTTCAGCCTGGCCCAAACCCAGCTGAGTTGCAGCCACTCAGGACAGTGAATTACCGAATGGAAGATCTCTCTCCCTCTGTCACTCTGCCTTTCAGAAAATAAATGAATTAGTAGGTAAATAAATAAATGTTTTTTAAAAAAGAAAAATAAGAGATGACATTTATTTCTTAAAATTCTGGAGGTTGGGTGGCCCTAGAGCAAGGTGCTGACAGCCTGCCTCAGTGTCTGGTGAGACCTGGTCCTGGTTTGCAAATGACTGTCTTTTCTTTTTATTTAAGATTAAGATTAAAAAATGTATTTGAAAGGCAGAGAAAGGGATCTTCCATTTGCTGGTTGACTCCACACATGAGCCCAGTGGTTGGCGCTGGATTGGAAGCAGAGCAGCTGGGACTCAAATCTGCACTCTGACATGGGATGCCCGTGTCACTGGCCATGCCACAGCATTGGCTCCAATGCTGTCTTCTAGATGTGTCCTTAAATAGAGTAGTGAGTGCTGTGGGGCCTCTCCCTCTTCTTGCGAGGCACGCATTCTGTCATGGTGCTCTATCCTCATGGCCGCATCTAACCAAGGTAACTCCAAAGGCCCCACCATCACCTTGAGGGTGAGGGCTTCAATGTATGAATCTGGGGGTAGAAGGAACAGGAATAGTCACATCATAATCAGTCCATTAAGCACAATCATGCTGTGGACATTGTTGGACTTATGTCCCATGCACATATACACAATCTCTCCATCTATATCCCTAAGAGATAAACTATTGTATGATGAGATAATGTGAATCTTCAACGTAACTAAAAATTTCCAAGCTGTTTTCTAAAACAGGTCATTTCATTGAACTATTGAACAGGGCACAGTGACCCCATGTGTTCTAAGCAGACAGCACCCTGTTGAATAAATCAGTTGGGGGAAGTGCTGTGGCACAGTGGGTTAAGCTACTACCTGCAGCACCAGCATCCCATATAGGCACCAGTTTGAGTCCTGGCTGCTCCACTTCTGAAACAGCTCCCTGCAAATGTGCCTGGGAAATCAGCAGAGGATAGTCCAAGTCCCTGGGCCCCTGTACCCACCTGGGAGACCCAGAAGAAGCTCCTAGCTCCTGGCTTCAGCCTGGCCCAGGGCAGGTTGTTTTGACCATTTGGGGAATGAACCACCAGTTGGATGATCTCTCTCCCTCTCTCTGTCTCTCCTTCTCTCTCTGTAAGTCTGCTTTTCAAATAAAAAAAAATCATAAAAAAAAAAAAAAGATAAGTTGGGGGCTAGTGCTGTGGTGCAGCAAGTTTAAGCTCTAGCCTGCAATACCAGTAACCCATTTGGGTGCCGGTTTAGGTCCTGGCTGCTCCACTTCAGTTCCCAGCTCCCTGCTAATGCACCTGGGAAAGCAACAGAGGATGGCCCGTGTCCTTGGGCCGCAGCACCCATGTGGGAAACGTGGAAGAATTTCCTGTCTCCTGGTTTCAGATCAGCTCAGCTCTGTCCATTGTGGTCATTTGGTGAGTGAACCAGCAGGTGGAAGACCTCTTTCTCTCTCTTTCTCTACCTCTCTCTGTAACTCTGTCTTTCAAATAAATAATTTTTTTAAAAAAAAGATAAGTTGGTAACTTTTCGACTGCAAATTTGTTCTCCTGCAAGCAGTTTTTTTAGAATTATTCTCATTGTTCCACACTTCATCAATTCCTAGAATTTTCAGACTCTTTAATTTTTGTGAATATGATGAGTATGCATTGTGGTTTTCAATTGCATATCCATTGCTACAAAGAAGGCTGAGCACATCTTCATATGTTTATTGGCCTTTTGGATTTCTTCTCCCTCCCCCTTTAAAAATATTATTTTGAGGATATGAGTTTGTTTCTGTAATCTAGATGGGAAGATAAGGTCTATTTAATTCACAGTGCCACCCTGTAAAGAGTGGGAGGAAATGTTTACTGTTTCCAGGCCTAAATAATTAAATCCTGAATAATATCAGCTCCGTACAATGTAAGTAAAGTGTTTCTCCAAAGTTGACAGTACTACAAAAACTAACATTATTATATTTACTTACATAAATGCAACCAGCCATATTCTTCAACCCACAGAAATCTGATTTCTTCACCAATTTATTCAAAGTATTTTTGAAAGGTTTTCAGGGACTTTCGATGGTCTCTGACACCACTCATTTTTGTTGTTGTTGTTAAAGGTTTTATTTATTTGAGATGTAGAGTTTTGGGCAGAGAGAGGGAGAGACAGAGAAAGAGAGAGAAAGATTCCATTCACTGGTTCACTCCTCAAATGGTCACAATGGCCGGAGCTAGGCCGATCCAAAGTCAAGAGCCAGGAGCTTCTTCCAGGTCTCCCACGTAGGTGCAGGAGCCCAAGCACTTGGACCATCTGCCTGCTGCTTTTCCCAGGCCACAGCAGAGAGCTGGATCAGAAGTGGAGCGGCCGGAACTCAAACTGGTGCCCATATGGGATGCCAGCGCTGCAGGCAGTGGGTTATCCTACTACATCACAGCCTGGGCCAGGCAGTGGGTTGTCCTACTACATCACAGCCTGGGCTCTGCTCATCCTTCCTGACTGCTCTGTAACATTTACCCCTTTATGCCTCCTGGCTAATTTAAACAAATGTGCTTCTCCCAGGACTCCAGATTCCCTCCTTCCCTTGCTGCCTAACAGCTTGGAAAGTTCCTCTCCATCTCCTTCCATGACTCCAGTGCTCTGACATCTCATCAGTGCCAGGGTTCCCAGTGTTCTGTTTTCAGACTAAGGTGGACATCATTCCAAATATTTTCATGACCCACAAGCCCATTCTTTTAATAAAATTAGATCGATTTATTTGAACAGCAGAGTGACCCGTGGCAGGTGGTAGCAGGAGAGAGAGATCATCCACTGGTTCAGTCCCCAAATGGCTACAACAGCTAGATCTGGCCCAGGCCCAAGCCAGGATCCAGGGACTCCATCCTGGTCTCCCACAAGAGGGGCAGGGGCCCACGTCCTTGAGCCATCTTCCGCTCCCTCTCCAGGTACATTAGCAGCCAGCTGGATAGGAAGCAGAATGGTTAGGACTCAATCTGACATTCCAATATGGGATGCTGGCATGGCAGGTACCAGCTTAGCCCCCTAGGCCACAACACCAGCCCCTACAAGGCAGTTCTCAACCCGTCTTCCTGGGAACAGAACTCGCTCCCTCTCACCTTTGTGGGGTGAGCATTCAACAGGTGTGCTTGTCCTCCTTCTTGGCCTTAGCAGGTTGACCAGAGTGGACAGCTGGCCAAAGGCAGGCCAATCAAATCTGTACTCCTGCAAACTGGGAGCTGAGACTCAGAGTCCAGTTTACTTCTCTGGCTGGAACTGTGGCATGAATGCCTGGGAGCCAATGACAGCCTCGTTGCAACACATGGGCTAGCAACAGAGCTGCTGGGGAGAAAGCAGAACAAAGCCCACATGTGCAGACACACAAGAGATTGTAAGAATCCCTGACGTGATGTTCAGTCCCCTTTAAGAGCCCATGACATTTCCCTCTGTGGCTTCCATGAGACGGCCAAGCTCCTTCTTTGCTTCCACTTCCCTTGTTGTGTTCAGACTCAACTCAACATGGTCACTCCTACTCTCCACTTAAGTCCCAAATGACTTCTCTTTTATCCATGGTCCTTGGATGATCTCATTCATACTGGAGTGTATCCCCAAATTCTATCTTACCCAGTTAAAAGACATACTTACAGTGCTTGCATTTAGCCTAGCAGTTAAGACTCAGGTTAAGATACCCATGTCACGTGGCCAGCACTGTGGCATCCCATGGGCCACCAGTTCAAGATCTGGCCACTCCATTTCCAATCCAGCTCTCTGCTACTTCTGATCCAGCTCTGCTATGGCCTGGGAAAGCAGTAGAAGATGGCCCAAGTCCTTAGGGCCCTGTACCCTCATAGGAGACCTGGCTCCTGGCTCCTGGCTCCTGGCTTGGGATTGGCCCAGCTCCAATGCAGCCATTTGGAGAGTGAGCCAGCAGATGGAAGTTCTTTCTTTCTCTCTGCCTCTTTGCCTCTGCCTCTCTGCCTTTCAAATACATAAATAAATCTTTTAAAAAAAATACCCATGTTGCATAGCGAAGTACCTGGGGTTTGATCCAGCTCTGGCTCCTGATTCAAGCAGACCTTGTGATACAATGATGGTGGCTCAAGTGATTGGGTTGCTTCCTCCTGCGTGGGAGACCTGGATTGATTTCTTGGCTCCTGGCTTTTCCAGGGTTCAAAGACACAGTGGGCACTTGGACATGAACCAGCAGACAAGAGCCCTCTCACTTCCTTTCCGTAACTCTCTGTATCTCTATCATCTCTCTCCCCTTCCTCATAGATGAATAAATGCTGTATTTCTTGAGAAGAGAGCTCAGGAGAAATCCTGGCTGATGGACCTGGTCAGTCCTTGCCCTGTTCCATCCTGGCGCTTGTGCTTTTTCTGCCACAACTTTGTGACCGAGAAACCACCTGCTTCCTGGCTTGCTTTTGGGCCCTGCCATCTCCCCGCAGCTAGGAACTTTCTCTTTGGTGCCCCCAGGAAGATGGCTCTAATTCAGAAGTTCCCTTTTCTCTAAGCCTGGTCAGTTTGACTTAGCACCTACCTCTGTTCCCGAGAACAGCCAGGTTCTCATCCATGACCCCTCCTGAGCTACGCATTCAACTCTAGTGCACATGTTCTCAGGACCCCGGTCCTTGCTGGCCCTCCAGAGAGCACCCACATAAGAGAGGGCAGACCCGTCGTGCGTGGTGTCATTGCCCCCGATTACCATGACGGAGTGTTTTCATCCACCATGTCACTCTTGGGGGTCTCTCTGCAGGCCGGGCTTGCTGCCCTCTGCTGTCTCCTGCCTGGGTCGGTGACCCCTTGCTACAGGAGCCTTCTGCTCTTTGGATGATGTAGTAGTTGAAGACATGGGTACTAGAGCGAGCTCACTGCATTTGAATCCCAAATGTGGAGCTTTGGGCAATTTACATGGCTCCTCTTCCCCCTGTACCTTGATATCTTCATTTGCAAAATAGGCTACTAATCAGCTCTTTCTCATCGTGTGTTGTGAGAATTAAAAGAGTTCATACGTGTAACGGCTTAGAACACTGCTCAGTAAGTATCAGCAGCCATTATTAGCCCACGAAGCTACTATCGTGTAAGCTCCGTGAAGACGCAGTTGGTCAGTCTCATCGCCTGGCCTGTGGGCAGCTGTGAGTCATTACAGAGGGCACCACTCCGAAGTCTCAGAGATCAAAACTCGGCTCCACCACTCGGCAGCCGTGTGAGCTGAGAATCAGCCTCTTTTCATACGAGTGAAACACTAGGAGCTGCTTTGTGGGATCACTGTGATATTAAGGTCAAGGTCCAAGGACACAGCAACCCTTCAAAGAGGCAAGCTCTTGTGTCATGGCTACGTCCACTGCTGCAGCTGCGAGCCACATGGCTGGTCTCGAGTTCGGGTTCTGCCACACGGTTTCTCTGTGATCCTGACAATTCCCTTAGGCTTGCCAGGGGCCTCAGTTTTCTCCTCCATAATGTGCGAGAAATGGTTGTACCTCCCTCACTGCATTATGGTGGGGGTCAAACGAGAAGACATACTTCTGTCCTCGGTCAATGCCCAGTGCATAGCTCAATCAATGCCAGCTCATTATTGTTGTTCTCCTTTACAAAAGATTGATTTATTTATTTGGAAGGCAAAGTTTTGGGGTGGGGGAGACACAAAGAGAGGGGTGAAGGGAAGAGGAGAAAGAGATTTTCCATCCACTGGTTTCTCCTCTCCAAATGGCCACAGAAGCCAGGGCTGGGCCAGGACAAAGGCAGGAGCCTGGAACTCCATCTAGATTTCCCATGTGGGAGCAGGGGCCCAAACACATGGCCCATCTTCTGTTGCTTTCTCAGGCACATTAGCAGGGAGCTGCATTGGAAGTAGAGCAGCTGGGACTCCAACTGATGCTCATACGGTTTGCCGGCATGGCAGGTGGCAGCTTAACCTGCTGTGCCATAACACTGGCCACATGTTTCCTTTTTTTTTTTTAAGATTTATTTATTTATTTGAAAGTAAGTTACACAGAAAGAGAAGGAGAGGCAGAGAGAGAGAGAGGTCTTCCATCTGCTGGCCCAATTGGCCGCAACGGCCGGAGCTGTGCAGATCTGAAGCCAGGAGCCAGGAGCTTCCTCCCAGTCTTCCCATGCGGGTGCAGGGGCTCAAGCACTTGGGCCATCTTCTACTGCTTTCCCAGGCCATAGCAGAGAGCTGGATCGGAAGTGGAGCAGCCAGAACTTGAACCAGAGGCCATACGAGATGTGGGCACTGCAGATAGAGGCTTTTACCCACTATGTCACAGTGCCAGCCCCCACATGTTTTCTTGATAAATGAATAAAGTGGAGCCGGGGCTGTGGCATAGTGGGTTAAGCATCTACCTGCGGTGCCAGCATCCCACATGGGCGCTGGTTCAAGTTCTGGCTTCTCCACTTCTGATCCAGCTCTCTGCTATGGCCTGGGAAAGCAGTAGAAGATGGCCCAAGTGCTTGGGCCCCTGCACCCACATGGGAGACCCAGAAGAAGCTCCTGGCTCCTGGCTTTGGATCAACCTAGCTCCTGCCATTGCAGCCATTTGGGAAGTGAACCAGCAGTTGGAAGACCTCTCTCTGTGTCTCTTCCCCTCTCTCTGTAACTCTGCCTTTCAAGTAAATGCATAAATCTTTAAAAAACAATAAACAAATGGATGAACTGTAAAGGTCTTCAGAAATGCTTTTGCTCATGGGCAGAATCAGTGCCTTCCATAATTGGAGAGAGCCATTCTGAAATCTAACTCAGATGAGCCAAATCAGTGAATGCAAGGAGATCCCTGAACCAAGCCCCTTTCTGGTACAGGACTTGTGGACAGTTAGTGCTTGCGTCTCAGGCTGCTAGACAGGGGAGGGTCTTTGTGGCTAGATCACTGTTTCCTGTTTCCTCCCAAACCATAAAATCCCAGAGAGGTCCAATGATCTCACCCTTTGTTGTGAACTGAGCCTGCATCGAGACTCAGGTCGGTCTTTCACCACTGCAACAGGTTACTTTTCTTTTCTGCTTTTTTTTCCTTCTTCCTGTGACAATGGAGCTTCTTGCTGCTGCCCACTGCCTGTTCCAAGAAAGCGTGAACTTCGAGCTGCTCCTGGGCTAGCTAAAGTTTAGCTGGAGCAGTAGGAATCGAGCAGGAATGGTGTAGAATCTACTCTCTGCCTGTAGAGGGAGCTCTAAGCACAGGCGGGGAAGCACCAGCCTGGAGAAGGCCGGCTCAGCCCTTCCCTGCTTGCAGCAGCCGGAGCAGTGAGCCTCCCCAGGCCTGAGTCCAACAGACCCACCCCTTTCTGAGACACTCTGGGAGAAGCTTAGGGCCTGGGGGCAAACACAAGGCCTTCAGCCCTTTTCAATTCTGATCGGCTGAGTGCGATTGTGCGTGTCCCTTAACCCTGCAGCGTTCCACCTGTGAAATCTGAAAGGTTCCATTTGCCCCACTCATGCCACTTATTAGAAAGAGACTGACCCTTTGAAAAAAAAGTCTAACGATTTAGCTCAAATAAGTAACCAGAGACAAGCCTAGAAATTTGTGTGCAACCGCAGATGCCACATCTTTTGGCCCCACAACTGCTTTCTACTCCTAAAATAAATAAATAAATAAAATTGAGGATCTCAAAGAACCTTTGCTTGGATCGATAAATACTTGCCATATTAGGGCTGGCATTGTGGTGCAGTGGCTTAAGCCACTGTAACGTCAGCATCCCGTATCGGCCGAGTGCCCATTCCAGTCCCTGCTCTTCTGCTTCTGTTCCAGCTTCAAGCTAACGGGGCCTGGGATGGCCCAAGTACTAGAGCCCCTGCCACTCATGTGAGAGACCAGGATGGAGCTCCTGGCTCCTGGCTTCAGCCTTGCCCAGCCCTGGCTGTTGCAACCATCTGGGGAGTGAACCGGTGGATGGAAGATCTCTCTCTGTCTCTCCTTTTTTCTCTACCACTCTGCTTTTCAAATAAATATTTAAAAAAAAAAAAAAGAAGGTTTTTTTAAGTGTTAGAAGTGTTTAAAATATATACTCATCTTAAAATAGCAACAATAAGTCTTATATTTGCATAAATGGCATTTTTGCAAGAAAAAGAAACCCAAAGCAAAAAAAAAAAAAAACAAAACATTTTTTTCCAAATCTCTTTCATGTCCATCTTAATAGAAGAGACCTGAATTTTCCTTTTGCGTTATCTCTTATGTCATGTAGCCTCTGAGAAACTCTGGCCTGCACTGTGAGAAAAGTAGAATAAAAACAGTTTTAACCTTGAGGGTCTAGTGACAGTGTCCTGAGGACACATTGAGAATCACTGGTGGACAAGAAGGCTTACCTGCGTGTTTCTTGTGGCAGACTACACTCTTGCTTCTTGCTGTCACCAGCCTGGTTCAGACTCGAGTTATAAGGACAGGCTGATGTCCTTGCCCCTGTCCCGACCCTCGTGAAGTGTTGCATTGCCTTTTCCAGCTTCTAGGGCCCCCCCACTTCTGGGCCCTTCTTCCAGCTCCAAAGAGCATCACTCCGACCTCTGCTTCCTTCCATTCTCACAGCCCTCTCTCGGGCTTCACCTGCTCACCTTTTTTTTTTTTTTTTTTTTTTTTTTTTTTTTTTTTTTTTTGACAGGCAGAGTGGACAGTGAGAGAGAGAGAGAGAAAGGTCTTCCTTTTGCTGTTGGTTCACCCTCCAATGGCTGCTGCAGCCGGCGTACCACGGCCGGCGCACCGCGCTGATCCGAAGCTAGGAGCCAGGTGCTTCTCCTGGTCTCCCATGGGGTGCAGGGCCCAAGGACCTGGGCCATCCTCCACTGCACTCCCGGGCCATAGCAGAGAGCTGGCCTGGAAGAGGTGCCCTGACCTGGACTAGAACCCAGTGTGCCAGCGCTGCAAGGCGGAGGTTTAGCCTATTGAGCCGCGGCACCGGCCACCTGCTCACCTCTTACAAAGACCCTGTGGCAACACTGGCGTCCTCCGATAACCCAGGGAAATCTCCCTGTCCCAGTGTTCTCGCCTTCATCCTGTCCTCGAAGTCCTTGTGATGGCATCATAGCCACAGATTCTCTGGATTAGGATGCGTGCATCTGGGGGAGCCCTTATTCAACCCGTCATCTTTGCTAATGGTGGGCAGGAAGCGAGACCTCAGCCTATGTGTCTGAGAAGGACAGAAGGACAAAGATGGGCATTGGTGTGGTCGGATGAGGGAAGAATCACAGAAGCCAGCTTGGAAGGGACCTGCATTTGTATATCAAAATTAGGGAGGCCAGGGCTGTGGTTTAGTGGGTAAAGCCACTGCCTGCATGGCCAGCATTCTCTGTGGATGCCAGTTCAAGTCCCGGCTGTTCCACTTCCAATCCAGCTCTCTGGTATGACCTGGGCAAGTGGTGGGAGATGGCCCAAGTGCTTCAGCCCCTTCACCTGCGTGGGAGACCCAGAAGAACTTCCTGACTCTTGGCTTCAGACTGGCCCAGATCTGTCTGGCCTTTGAGGCCATTTGAGGAGTGAACCAACGGAAGGAAGACCTTTCTTTCTCTGCCTCTGCCTCTCTGTAACTCTGCATTACAAATAATAAGTAAATGAATCTTAAAAAAAAAAAAAAAAAAAAAAAAAAAAAAGTTGTGTCGCAGTCCCCCTCAGGGGACAGCTTACCGGAATCTTCCCCACCTTGCCCCAGGGGGGCATTGAGTCTAATCACACCCTGTTGATAAAGCCCCTGGAGGAATTTCATGAATTCCACACCAAGAAAGTTCCCCACCCACCAATATCCCAGAAGAAGAGGGAGGCGGGGAGGAGGGACCGCGGTCCTTTGGCTGCCAAACTCCAGTGTGAAGGTAGACCAGGCTCTCAGCTCTTTGCTGAGATGCCCTCTTGGACTGTGTGTTCGCTTCACGAGACTTCACTGGCATACCCATGGCTACTCCGGGTCTCACATCTGGAATTTTTTTTTTTTTTTTTTGACAGGCAGAGTGGACAGTAAGAGAGAGAGAGACAGAGAGAAAGGTCTTCCTTTTGCCGTTGGTTCACCCTCCAATGGCCGCCATGGCCGGCGCATCACGCTGATCCGAAGGCAGGAGCCAGGTGCTTCTCCTGGTCTCCCATGGGGTACAGAACCCAAGCACTTGGGCCATCCTCCACTGCACTCCCGGGCCACAGCAGAAAGCTGGCCTGGAAGAGGGGCAACCGGGACAGAATCCGGCGCCCCGACCGGGACTAGAACCCAGTGTGCCAGCGCCGCAAGGCGGAGGATTAGCCTAGTGAGCCACGGCACCGGCCAACTGGACTCTTCTTGTGGGAAGACAAGAACCTCTGATCCAGACTCCTCCCATGTTGCAAGATGAAAATCAGGATGCAGCCTCCCCGAGTTGTGCAGCCTTTGCAGTCTACCGTGCTTTCCCATGCGGAGAGGATGCTCATCCAGTGGATGGCCTTGAAGGGTGAGATGAGAGAATCCACTTGAAGCTTGGCAGCGGCGACACCGTGATCAGTTGCCAAATGTCTGTGACTATTTTTATTAGCCAATGGGTTGGCACTTTGCCACCAGCTGACTTAAAGTCCCCTTCACAGCACTTGTCACACTCCATAACTATGTATTTATTTTGGGTGATGGTTTGGCACGCGACGATCTTTTTAAATTAATTTTTAATTATGTAAATATTACACTAATACATTCTCCTTATTAAGAAAAATCAGCTTGTTTAATCTCTCTCATATTGCATCATGAGCTCCAGCTGGCTAAGAGCTGTTTCACACCATCAAATTCCCAGATTCTCCTCCGATAGTGAATACCTACATAGTTAACACTCAATAAATATTTGTGGAATTAATGAATCAAATCTAACTTTTGAAACACCTCTCTGGTTTCCCATTGCCTTCAGAGTGAAGTTCAAGTCTTTGCTTAGCATGATGAACAAGTTTTTGCAAGATCTTGTCCTAACTTGCTGCAAACCTCACTTCCCACCACTCCTTCCTGGCCTTGTACTCTACCCACCAGCAGTTCTGAACTTGACCTGCTCTCTCAGCCCCTGGCCCCTTTCTTGTGCTAGTTCAGCTTTCCTTGCCTAGAAGGGCCTCTCCTCACCCTCAGTGGCAGAAACACACACACACACACACACTTACTACCCTCTGCTTGTCACCCAAATAGTTCCGACTTGCCCCTTTACAACCTAACACTTCATCCAGGACAGCTCTGCCCTTGCATTCTGGGTTAAGGGGGCCCACCAGATCTCCATAGCACCTTGAGCTTCTGCCCACCCTAGCCAGAAGCCTACCCTATTGTAATAACCTGTCCTACCCCACCCACACCAGCCACACTGCCCTTTTAGGGCAGGAACTAGGTCTTACTCCCTGTTAAATCCCCAAAGCCTAGCGGGTACCTGAGCAGCACAGTTACCCTGTACCTAGAGGGTACTCAATTCCTTTTAGCTGAATGGCTGCCTCTGCCTCGGCCTCGGCCTCTGCCTCTGGAATAGAAGCTCCTTGGGATCAGGACTGCTTTGTTTGTCTTTGTATCCTCAGACTCTCCAGCAGGGTGCCTGGCAGGGACACAGGGGCACTCAGCAGATGTTTGCCAAATGGCCTGGTCTCTCTACAGGCTGCCCTGCCAACACTAACAATAAATTACAGAGTGTGTGTCGGTCACATGTGCTAGGCTGGGAGAGGGACTGAGAATCAAAACAGCACAGCTCAACACGCCGTTCTTCCCCCTGATGCTTTTGGGAGCTCACAGTGGGCAGCACCCAACAAAGCGTTCATGGATGGCTTCTACAAATGCTTCTCAGGGGAGCCCACCGGTTCCTCTTCTTGCCAGGAAGTGTATCTCACAGTGAGAGAGGGCACGACCTCCCTACCTTATCAAGGCTTCTCCCCATCTCTCCTCCACCCTCCAGCTCTGCACCTGACTGCACCTTGCCATGGACAACACCCGGCTCCCGCAGCTCTCTCAACAAACCAGCCAGCCCACCGCCACGTGGCCAGCGTCTCCCCTCCTCCTCTCTTTTCCACCTCAATGGCCCTCTCTCCAGGATCTCAGAGGGCGTCCGCTGTCCCCTATCTCACTGAGCAGTCCTCAGAGGCCGGGAGCTCTGGGCCTATCTTCTGAAACAGAGCAAGGCCATGGCTCCGATGGCAGAAGAGAACTGTTAGTGGCAGGAAAGACGCGTTAGCAGAATGGCTTCCAGAACACTCGGACACACCCAGCGAAACGGCAGCCACAGCTTCGTTTCCTGTTAGGGAGTGCATGCCTGACTGTGCACCTGCATCCTGATTGACCAGCCTCTTGGTAAGCATGCATTAAGCATCTACCTTGAATTGGAGAGAAAAGGAAAGAAGAAGGGGAATTAACATGTAAGAGACTGCCATGAGCCACACAAGCCCCTTAATTTGAGGGGCCTTCCAAAACCTTGTGTGTTCTCTCTCCCTCTCTCTCTCTTTCTTACCCTCTGCTTTTCAGGTAAATAAATAAAATGATTAACTAATTAATTAATTTTGGAGGGCCAGTGTTGTGGTGAAGTGGGTTAAGCCACTACTTGGGACACCGGCATCCCAAATCGGAGAGCCAGTTAAGAGTCCTGACTGCTCCATTTCTGATCTAGTTCCCTGCAATGCCCCTGGGAAGGCAGTGGAGGGTGGTCCCAATACCTGGGCCCCGGCACCCACATGGGAGTCCAGCATGGAGCTCTGCTCTAGGCTTTGGGTTCAGCCTGGCCCAGCCCCAGCTGTTACTGGGGAATGGAAGATCTCTCTCTCTCTTTCTCTCTCCCTCTCTCTCTGTCACTCTATCTCTTAAATAAATAAATAAATCTTTAAAAATTAATTTTTTGCGAGTTTGTGGGAAAATGGAATCGAAAGATATATCTGGGAGCTGGAGTTCCGGCACAATGGGTCAAGCTGCCACTTTCGGTGCTGACATCCCATATCAAGGGGCCAACTGGAGTCCTGGCTGCCCTGTTTCTGATCCAGCTTCCTGCTAACGTGCCTGGGAAAGCAGCAGCTAACAGCTCAAGTACTTGGGTCCCTGCCACTCATGTGGCTACCCAGATGGAGTTCCTGGCTTCTGGCTTTGGCCTGGCCCAGCTATTGGGGATATTTGAGCATTTGGAATAATTAAATAATGGAAGATTTCTTTCCCTGTCTTTCCCTCTCTCTGTGTCACTCTTCCTTTCAAATAAAAATAGCTCTTCATTTAAAAAAAATGTTTTTTTCAAAAAAAAGATACTTTCAAAAACTTGAAATCCAGGCATGGTTTTTCATAATATGCATTTTCCATGAACTTTCTGAAAATACCTTGTTTGTGCAATTCTAAAATTTTTCACACCAAAATAAACTTATTTAAAAAAAAAATGTTTTTAGCAGCCGGAGCTAGGGTGTAGCAGGTTAAGCCGCAGCCTGCAGTGTAGGCACCCCATATGGGCACCAGTTCCAGTGCAGGCTGCTCCACTTCTGATCCAGCTCCTGTTAATGTACCTGGGAAAGCAGTGGAAGATGGCCCAAGTGCTTGGGTCCCTGCATCAACATGGGAGACGCAAACAAAGCTCATGTCTCCCGGCTTTGGCCTGGCCCAGGCCTGACCACTGTGGCAGCAGATGGAAAACTTCTCTCTGCCTCTGTCTCCCTCTCTGTAACTCTGCTTTTCAAATAAATATTTTTTAAAATGTTTTAAAAACTCTTAGAAAATTGTTTATTTATAAATATTAACAACAATAATAAATATAAATTATATTATTAATATAATAATTAATACATGATCATATAACATATAATGTAATAGTATTAATATATCATTACAATGTATTAATTATATTATTAATGTTAATATTTATGAATAAATCCTTTTTCTAAAATTTTTAAAAACATTAAAAATTTATTTATGTATTTGAAAAGCAGAGTAACAGAGAGACAGAAAGAGATCTTCCATGTGCTGGTTCACTCCCCATATGACTGTTGCATCCCGGTTTGAGCCAGGCTGAAGTCAGGAGTCCAGAACTCCATCTGGGTGTCCCACATGGGCAGCAGGGGCTCACATACTTGGACCGTCATCTGTTGCTGTGCCAGACACATTACCAGGAAGCTGGATTGGAAGTGAAGCAGCCAAGACTAGAGCGGGCACTCGGATATGGGATGGGGATGTCCCAAGTGGCAGCTTCACCTGCTGTATGACATCTCTCCATAAACTTATCTTTTTATTTTTTAAGATTTTATTTACTTATTTGAAAGGCAGACTTACAGAGGCAGAGGCACAGAGAGAGACAGAGAGGTCTTCTATTCGCTGGTAGGTGCTGCAATGGCTGGAACTGTGCTGATCTGAAGTCAGGAGCCAGAAGCTTCTTCCAGGTCTCCCACGTGGGTGCAGGGGCCCAAGCACTTGGGCCATCTTCTACTGCTTTCCTAGACCATAGCAGAGAGCTGGATGAAAAGTGGAGCAGCCAGGACTCAAACCAGTGTCCATATGGGATGCTGGTACTGCAGGCAGTAGCTTTACCTGCTGTGCCACAGCGCCAGCCCCCATAAACTTATCTTTAATTTTATTTTTTCCATGAATATTTTGAACTCACCTCATATGTGTTAGCTCTTTAATCCTCACCTAAACATACTCAAACCAAATGACCATGCAGTAGTAGGTGTTTTATCAGCTATTTCTCCCAGGGCCTCAGCACATTTTAAGTGATCACACAGCTAAGAAGCAACCTGCCATGACTTGAACCCAGTTCCTACAAAGCACAACACAGTGTTCTGTGGCTGAGCAGCCAGTCTAGGACAGGCACCTTGCAAGTGAAATGTCACAACATCTTCCCCACTGTGCTGTGGGAAGTGCTTTCATCTTGTCATTTTATTTTAGTTTTTAAAAATTTATTTATTTATTTGAAAGTCAGAATTACAGAGAGAGAGGGAGAGACAGAGAGAGAGATCTTCCATCTGCTGGTTCACTCTTCAAATGACCATAATGGCCAGGGCTGGGCCAGGTCAAAGCCAGGAGCCAGGAGCTTCAAGCATGTCTCCCACATGGGTGCAGGGCTCCAAGCACCTGGGCCATCTTCCACTGCTTTCCCAGGTGCATTAGCAGGGAGCTGGATCGGATGTACAGCAGCCAGGACTCAAACTGGTGCCTATATGGGATGCCAGAGCTGCAGGCGGAGGCTTAACCCACTACACCACAGCACCAGCCCCCATATTGTCATTTTATAGGTGAGGAATCCAAGGCTAAGAAAGAAGAGGCACCTTGGCCAAGTCTATATTTACAAATCAGAAGATTTCATATTAAAATATTGATGGGCTGGCGCCATGGTGAAGCGGGTAAAGCCGCCGCCTGCAGTGCCGGCATCCTATATGAGAACCGGTTTGAGTCCCAGGTGCTCCACTTCTGATCCAGCTCTCTGCTATGGCTTGGGAAGGCAGTGGAGGATGGCCCAAGTCCTTGGGCCCCTGGACCTGTGTGGCAGACCTGGAAGAATCTTCTGGCTCCTGACTTCAGATCGGCGCAGCTCCAGCCGTTACAACCATCTGGGGAGTGAACCAATGGATGGAAGACCTCTCTCTCTCTCTGCCTCTGCCTCTCTGTAACCCAGCCTTTCAAATAAATACATAAAACTTAAAAAAAAAAAAACAAAAAAAACTAATATTGAAAAAAATGAGAAAGAGAGCTCTAGCTGTGTGAAGCAGCAAAGGAGGACAGGAAGTTGGGTATTGACCACAGTGGTGGAGTGGCTGGGGGAGCAGTCTAGGCTGGGCCCCAGCCATAGCATCAAGAACACCTCCCATGGCCAGCGCTGCTGCTCAATAGGCTAATCCTCCGCCTGCGGCGCTGGCACACCGGGTTCTAGTCCCGGTCGGGGCACCGGATTCTGTCCCGGTTGCCCCTCTTCCAGGCCAGCTCTCTGCTGTGGCCCGGGTGTGCAGCAGAGGATGGCCCAAGTCCTTGGGCCCTGCACCCGCATGGGAGACCAGGAGAAGCACCTGGTTCCTGCCTTCGGATCAGCGCAGTGCACCAGCCGCAGCACGCCAGCCACGGTGGCCATTGGAGGGTGAACCAACGGCAAAGGAAGATCTTTCTCTCTGTCTCTCTCTCTCTCTCATTGTCCATTCTGCCTGTCAAAAAAAAAAAAAAAGATTAAAAAAAAAAAAAAAACACCTCCCAGATCAACTGGTCAAGCTTGCCTTCCGCTTGCCGACTCCAGCCCCCACCACTGTCACCAAGATCCTGGGGCAGGGAACAGCCACTGTCAGTGTTGGCTCTGCTGTGGCCGGACCTACAGCACCAGCACAGTGACCCCGGGTGGTCCCACCTTCATCCCCACTTAAGTCTGTTCTAAGCGAGTGTCTCCTCTGGGTCCATCTGAATGGTGGGCTCTAAAGACCCCCAGATCCAGTAAAGGAGGCTAAGAATGGTAGATTTTTACCTCTCCAGTCTCAGCAATTCAGGAAGACATGAGGGAGGAGAGACAGATGCCAAGCTAGTCTGTCTGTCTGTCTGTCTTTCTTTCTTTTTAAGATTTATTTTATTTATTTGAAAGACAGAGTTACAGAGAGAGGCAGAGACAGAGAGAGGTCTTCCATCCGCTGGTTCACTCCCCAGATGGCCGCAATGGCTGGAGCTGCGCCTATCCGAAGCCAGGACCTAGGAGCTTCTTCCAGGTCTCCCCTGAGGGTGCAGGGGTCCAAGGACTTGGGCCATCCTTCACTGCCTTCCCAGGACATAGCAGAGAGTTGGATTAGAAATGGAGCAGCCGGGTCTTGAACCGGCACCCATATGGGATGCTGGCACTTCAGGCCAGGGTGTTAACCCACTATGCTACAGTGCCAGCCCCTCAAGCTAGCCTTTCTACTCTGTTTGCCATGATCTGCATTCCCACAGGGTGGCTGTCTGCTGATACTCAGACCAAGTGCACCTACTCACGCTGGCGAAGTGTGCACTAATCTGTCGCTGTGACTTTTATGTCATATGCCGTTGTGTGGGTCACCACTTGTCCCCCAGTCACTGCAACAGCACTGGAAACCCAAACTGCTTTGTGGACCTCCCTGGGAATTTGCCTCCAACATCTGGCCATCTGAGCTTGCATCATCTGACTTCAGCTCCATCCACTGTAGAGCGGGGATGACAGCCCAACGATAACAGGCATGAGGCTGTTACTCCAGGTCGGCACTCTTCTACACACTGTGTGTATGCCCACTCATGTAACATGCTCCTCATGGAATTGTCACAAGGAGGAAATGAAGTAACATGAGTATCCCATGCCTTGCGCTCAGTAAGTGACAGTCACTGTCACCAAGCAGTAGGTCAAGGGCTAGACACCAAAGCCTGGCCTTAGCCTGACCCAGCCAGAAATGCACTTCCAGTTCTTCCCAGCACTTCAGTTTGTCTCTGCGCACCCACCCTGTGGCCTGTACAACTCTCATTCTAGTCCCTGAAACACAGATGGCACTAACTCATTTATCTCCTACTCCTCCCAAGGTCAGGATGCCCTTGGGGCCGGGATGGATCTTAGACACCCAAGGCAGTGACTGGCCCATGTAAACATTCAATCCATGGCTGTCAGATGAAGACATTAGTGTGTAAGGGACTCTATTACTAGGCCTAAACCTTGTAAGATAAAGATCCTGGTGGGTACAAATTCTATTGGAGTTACAAAGAATATGGACACATTGGCCTCCAAAGCTCAACAATGGGTATATTGTAATATCCTGGTATTTTGTAGTATTGCCTTGCAGGGTGAACCACTGGGAGACACCAAAATCCACAACTGTTTGCTACATGTCTGAAAGGAGTTCTAGTAGGGGTGAGTAGTGGGAAGAGGGGAAGAGGGAAGGCAGTGGCTTTCACTATGCCTGGGGAGGCCTGCTAATATCAACAATAGGCCGGTGCCGTGGCTCAACAGGCTAATCCTCCACCTAGCGGCGCCAGCACACCAGATTCTGTCCCGGTTGCCCCTCTTCCAGGCCAGCTCTCTGCTGTGGCCCAGAGTGCAGTGGAGGATGGCCCAAGTCCTTGGGCCCTGCACTCCATGGGAGACCAGGAAAAAGCACCTGGTTCCTGCCTTCGGATCAGCGCGATGCGCTGGCCGCAGTGCGCCGGTCACGGCAGCCATTGGAGGGTGAACCAATGGCAAAAAGGAAGACCTTTCTCTCTGTCTCTCTCTCTCACTGTCCACTCTGCCTGTCAAAATAAATAAATAAATAAATAAATAAACAAACAAACAAACACTTTGTTGCTGCACATCAGCATCTCCCAGGGTCTGGTCGTGTTGCCAGGTGCTGATGTGGTCGAGGTCCACGACACAGTTTTACCAAACCAGGACTGATTGTGGCCCCCACGTGGAAGAGACAAAGAACCCCTCTTGAACTGCTGCTGCCTGCAAGGCGTGGGAGGCGCTTCCACCTACAGCGTTCACTTGAGCCCTCCGCGGCCGCCATGGGTGGGGACTGGTGCTGTCCACATTCCACATGGGGCAGCTGACGCTGGAAGAGCCTGAGAGACCTGCTCAGGGCCTCCCACCTGACAGGTGGAGGAACCAGGCTCTGAACCTCAGGCTGGCAGACCGCACGGCAGTATGCTCATTGCAGCGAGAGCTGGTATCTGGGCCTTGTCCTCGCACAATTGTCACTCATCCCTCGTGTCCCTGAGCTGCTTGTCTGCCTTCCTGGCCAGACCCTCTGCTCCAGGAGGGTCAGAGCCATGCCTGCGTTGCTCATACTGTGTGGCCTGCATCAGCACAGGATGGAAACCCACTTCCAGTCACTGAAGGAGGTGTCTGGCTTCTGTTGTTGAAGGACTGGTTTATTTACTTGAAAGACAGAGTTACAGAGAGGGAGAGACAGAAAGATAGAGATCTTCCATCCACTGATTCACTCTCCAAATGGCCACAATGGCCAGAGCTGGGCCAGACTGAAGCCAGGAACCAGGAGCTTCATTCAGGTCTCCCATTTGGGTGCAGGGGCCTAAATACTTGGGCCCTCTTCTGCCCTCTTGGGTTCCTGCCACCCACATGGGAGACCTGGATGGGGTACTTGGCTCCTGGTTTCTGCCCAGCTCAATCTCATGTAGGCACTGGGTGGAGTAAACCAGCAAAATATTTCGCTCCATCTTTCTGTGTCACTGTCTTTCAAATAAATAAATAAAACTTCTATTTATCTAGGAAGTGAACCAGTACTTGGAAAATCTCTCTGTCTCTCTGCCTTTCAAATAAATAAAGTTGCAAAAGGCTGTTGGAAAAGACATTCAGAAAGGTGCCCAGCACACAATAGTGCTTATTAAATACTGACTTGATTATGAAAAACAATGATATTTTGTTATGATGTCATCCATGTGAAGATTTTTTAAAAATATTTATTTTATTTATTTGAAAGACAGAGTTACAGAGAGAAGTAGAGCCAGAGAGAGGGCGAGGTCTTCATCCCCTGGTTCACTCTCCAGATGGCTGCAACAGCCAGGCTGCACTGACCAAAGCCAGGAGCCAGGACCTTCCCCCAGGTCTCCCATGCGGGTGCAGGGGCCCAGGGACTTGGGCCATCTTCTACTGCTTTCCCAGGCCATAGCAGAGAGCTGGATTGGAAGTGGAGCAGCCGGGACTCGAACCAGTGCCCATATGGGATGCTGGCACTGCAGGCAGCGGCTTTACCTGCTGCGCCAGCCCCCTATGTGAAAGTTGTCAGCGCCACAGTGGAGTCCCTTGTGTCAAACCCTGGCAAAATGGAGCCAGGGATGACCAGGAAGGCAGAGTGCTCATGTTTATTTGCCTGATAAGAGGAACTGTCAGAAGACTGCCAAAACCACAGCCCTGCACACACAAACTCCTATGAGCGCACCAGCCCGGTGATTGCCCGATGAGTCTCGGCCGGCCACCACCCTTGCTGTGGATCCTTGCTGCCAGGGATCATTGCTTCAGAACAGGTTGTGGAACACCCCATGCTTTACCTTCAAAACCCCCTGGTCCCCCGAACACACCCATGGTTCACTGTTCACTACGGCCCCTGTGATCCGCATTGAAGTGCCTGCTC
This sequence comes from Oryctolagus cuniculus, assembly GCF_051225735.1. Lineage (NCBI taxonomy): Eukaryota > Metazoa > Chordata > Mammalia > Lagomorpha > Leporidae > Oryctolagus > Oryctolagus cuniculus. Next base: position 105,690,068 of record NC_142873.1, read on the forward strand.
CTTCCTGAACAAATTCGTGCTTTCCTTAAAGAGCCTTCCTCTCCATTATTATTTATGCTGGCATTCACAACAGAGGTCAGGAAAAATGGGCTGATGGCCTATTAAGTGGGAACAAGGTAACAGCATGGGGGATTTAGCAAGACTTCTCAGAGGAGGTGGGAATTGAACTGGACAACTGGGCACTCAAAGAGTAGATGTGAGGAAACACAGTGAGGACCGAGATGGAACTTAGAGGGCCGGAGAATGAGATTTGGGAGAGAGAGCAGCAAGCATAGTCCAGCAGGGAGTGGCCGAAGTGGAGGGTGTGGGGGCTTGTTGGTAGGAGGCAGGCCTGGAAAATTAGATTGGAACCAAGCCGTGGTGAGTCTACAGGCAGTGAGGAATGATGAAATGTGGAAATGAAATAGGAAATACTCAGAAGTAGCAGATCCTGGTTCAGGAAGATAATGCTAATGGTCACAGGAGGAGACCTTAATATCCGGGGGTCTAGCTGTCAGGCTTGCAAACTCAGCTGCCTACCGAGGCCTGGCAAGGAGCTCAACCAGTGAAGACGGCCGGAGGAAAGAAGCTGCAGGTGTCTGGCCCACCGAACCCCAAACTCCTCACGGTGGGCACCGCTGCTCAGTTCAGACACTGCTGCCGTGTAGACTGGGAGGGTCCATTAAACCAGATTTTCCCAATTTTGCTTTCTCTTTTAACAGTAAGGCCTATTGTATATTATTTAGGAAGTGACACTATCTCAGCTTTCCCCCCAACGTCTTAAAATTTAAAGGTTCCCCCTAGTAATGACATTATTATTCCTTTTCTCCTTAGAAGGTTTTGAGTTTAAAAAACACAGTTATCACCTAGAGTCATTTCCTTCAAGGTAAAGTCACTTTTCCCAATGTATTTCCCGTTCTTTCACATTCATATTCCTGCTTTTTTTTTTCTATGAATGCGGCAATTTTCTAATGTTTCTTGTTGGCAGCAGCCACCTGTCCAGAGTCTGTCCAGATCTCTTTGTGCCTGAGGTGTCAGTTTGTGGCTCCTGGTCCTGGTCCATCTTCGGCCCCTCCAGGGCTTGCAGGATGCGGCAGATCATGCTGTTGGAGCCGCAGCTGAAGTAGCTGGGCATGACACCATTCCTCTGTTGTCCCGGTAGAGCATGATCATGGAGCCAACCCCAGGTACAGGTGCCACGCTGCGGAAGCAGCTTGTGTGTGGAACCAGTTCTCACTGAGGCAGGCGCACTCCTTATGCTGGGCCAGCTTGGCCCTGTCCACCCTTTCAGGGACATTTTGAGGAAGGCTGCCAGAGCTCTGAGGAACTCCTGCCGGTTTACGTCTTATGGTAACTACAGGCATCCCGTGGCCTCCGGGCTGCCACCCAGCGGAAAGGGCTCTTTTTCTCTCTAAGATTTATTTATGGCCAGCGCTGCGGCTCACTAGGCTAATCCTCCACCTTGCGGCGCCGGCACACCGGGTTCTAGTCCCATTTGGGGTGCCGGATTCTGTCCTGGTTGCCCCTCTTCCAGGCCAGCTCTCTACTAGGGCCTGGGAGTGCAGTGGAGGATGGCCCGAGTACTTGGGCCCTGCACCCCATGGGAGACCAGGAGAAGTACCTGGCTTCCGGCCACGGCAGCCATTGGAGGGTGAACCAAGGGCAAAAAGAAGACCTTTCTCTCTGTCTCTCTCTCACTGTCCACTCTGTCAAAAAAAAAAAAAAAGATTTATTTATTTATTTATTTGAAAGAATTAGAGAGAGAGAAGAAGACAATACACACACACACAGAGATATTTTCATCTACTGGTTCTCTCTGCAAAAATGGCCTGGGAAAGCAAAGGAAGATGGCCCAAATGCTTGGGCCCCTGCACCTGTGTGGGAGACCTGGAAGAAGCTCCTGGCTCCTGGCTTCAGATTGGCCCAGCTCCAACCATTTCACCAACTGGGGAGTGAACCAGCGGATGGAAGAACTCTCTCTCTCTCTCTCTCTGCCTCTGTGTAACTCTGCCTTTCAAATAAATAAATAAATCTTAAAGAAAAAAAAAGTTGCACCGTTCCTCATCCTATCCTTCTGACCCTGCAGTTGTAGAAACAGGTCCATCATGATGCAGACATTTATATCCGTGACTCTCAAGACCTTCTTCGGCTGCTGCCGTGGCTCAATAGGCTAATCCTCTGCCTTGCGGCGCCGGCACACCAGGTTCTAGTCCCAGTCAGGGCGCCGGATTCTGTCTTGGTTGCCCCCCTTCCAGGCCAGCTCTCTGCTGTGGCCCAGGAGTGCAGTGGAGGATGGCCCAAGTGCTTGGGCCCTGCACCCCATGGGAGACCAGGAGAAGCACCTGGCTCCTGCCTTCAGATCAGTGCGGTGCGCTGGCCACAGCGCCCCGGCCGTGGAGGCCATTGGAGGGTGAACCAATGGCAAAAAGGAAGACCTTTCTCTCTGTCTCTCTCACTGTGCACTCTGCCTGTCAAAAAAAAAAAAAAAAAAAAAAAAAAAAAAAAAAAAAAGACCTTCTTTGTCGAAATCTTCACAAACATCCGTTTCTTTCAAAGATTTCTGAAGGTGTTTTTCATACTTCAGCTTTTCTTTATGCCTTTTAATTTATTTGAGAGGCAGAGAGACAAAGATAGAGAGCTCTCACCTAACTGGTCACTCCCAAGATGCCCACAACCACCAGGGCTGGGGTGGGCCAGGCTGAAGTCAGAAGCCCAGAACACAATCCACATCTCCCACACTGACCGCAGGAACACAGCTACCTGAGGCATCACTGCTGCCTCCCAGGACCTTCATTTTTGGAGAGCTAAAGTCAGGAGTGGAGCTGGATGCTGAACTACTCAGGCCTTCTGATGTGGAACAAGGCATCATTAACTGCATCTTAACCGCTAGGCCAAATGCCCAGCCCCACGTTTCAGTTTTTCAATGTGATTCTTTAAATCCTCCTGCACTAACTTTGCTCAAAGACTAAAATCTTCCTCTGAGGATTCTCTGATTCTAAAGATGGGAACCAGGTTCTTTGTCTTTAAATTGATTCTTACCTACTTGTCGTCTTCTCATATTTCTCCTTCCTTTGGTCTTTCTTGTGGTCTTCCTGTCGTCCGCATCTCTTTTTCCCCCTTTACATTTCTTTCTCTGAGTCTTTCAAATTCAGCTTTTAAAGTCCATGTTTTTGCAATTGTTTTCCCTATCTTTTGGGGAAAAGCCAAATGATGGAGATTTTTAGGTGACTAATTTTAAATATAATTCTGAGAGTAGAAATGGCCTTCGGGCCACCCATGTGGGGTCTCAGAAAAGAGTAAGCTAGCTAGTGAGCCTTTGGCCTGGCTGATAAAACCCCCACATCCCAATCAGTGAGCCTGGGTTTGATTCCCTGCTCCTGATTCCAGCTTCCTGTCAATGCAGACCCTGGGAGGCAGCAAGTGATGGCTCAAGTTGTTGGGTCCCTGTCACCCATGTGAGAGACCTGTATTGAGTGTCCAGCTCTTGGCTTCAGCCCTGGGTCAGCCCTGGCTCTTATAGGTACTTGGGGAGTGAACCAGCAGATGAGAGCTCTGTGTGTGCACGCACACGTGTGTGCACCTCTTAAATAAAGTTTTAATGTAAAAAAATTAAAAAGAGGACTGGTGTCATGACGTAGAGGATTAAGCCACTGGCAGAGACATTGGCATCCCATAGGAACAACAGTTCACGTCCCAGATGCTCTACTTCTGATCCAGCTCCCTGCTAGTACACCTGGGAAAAGCAGCGGAAAATGACCCAAGTAGTTGAGTCCCTTCTACCCGTGTGGGAGACCTGGATGAAACTCTTGGCTTTAGCCTGGCCCAGTCCTGGCTGATGTGGCCATCTGGGGGAGTGAACCAGTGGAGGGAAGATCTCTCTCTCTCTCTATCTTCCCCTCTATCTGGCTCTCCCCCTTTATTAGTAACTCTTTCAAATAAATAAATAAATAAATAAATCTCAGGCCAGCGCTGTGGCTCACTTGGTTAATCCTACATCTGCGGCGCCGGCATCCCATATAGGCACCGGGTTCTAGTCCCGGTTGCTCCTCTTCCAGTCCAGTTCTCTACTGTGGCCCGGGAAGGCAGTGGAGGATGGCCCAAGTGCTTGGGCTCCTGCACCTGTCTGGGAGACCAGGAGGAAGCACCTGGCTCCTGGCTTCGGATCGGCACAGCGCCGGCCATAGCGGCCATTTGGGGGGTGAACAAATGGAAGGAAGACCTTTCTTTCTCTCTGTCTCTCTCTCTCCCTCCCTCCCTCTGCTTTTCCCTTTCTATAACTCTGCCTTTCAAATAAATAAATAAACTTTTTTTAAAAAAAAAGGCCTGATGTTTCCATTCTGTATGATTTATAGGAAGCTGATGCCCCAGGCAGCATCATGTAACAGAACAAGAATAGCTGTTAGAACAGATGGAACCAGTTCAAACCCAGCTCTGCCCCTTACCGTCTGTATGACCTTGAGCGTGGTACTTAAACCCTCTGAGCCTCGTTTCCTCATCCGCTGTATGGGAGTCACACTAATACACATCTCCTGGGGTTGTTTATGAAGATTACTTGGGATCATGCATGTAGCAGGCCAGTACAGAGTTGTGTGCAGAGTGCGAGCCCAAGGGTTTGTGGTTGGCATTGATCGGCAACGTCTCTTCCTTCTTGCAGCCAGTGAGTCTCTGGCTTTCCTGTGGCAGCCTCTACTCTCCCCCATGCCCTTATCCAGGAAGATCATGTGATCCAGGCCCGGCCAGTGAGAACACTGCATTCCTCCTGTGCTAGGGTCAGGTCCAGGGACCTACTCAGACAGTCTGAGGATGAAGTCAGTACGGACTAAGCTGGGTTAAGCGATGAAAGAGAATTCCAATCCTTCTGGAAGATTTTACTTTCTGCATCAGGCTACACCTGAAACCAACTGCACTTGGACTTTTCAATGAATGCCCCTTTAGGTCATGCCATTTTGGCATGTGTCACCAAGAACCCTAACTGATTTTATAACTATAACGTCTGTTAAGGTGACTTTTAAATTTAGAGTCCATATGGAAAGACTTTGCACAATACGTGGCCAACAGCCTCAGGGAAGACTGTCTAATCATGATTCCCTGAAATGAGGTCCTGCTCTTAAAACTCTCTGACATGGGAAGAATCTGTAAAAGGCCCAAGATACCCCATAAAGCCATCCCGCAGTGGGACCTACCCGTCATAACTCAGCATCTACACACATTAAAATGCACAAACCCTGTTTGAGAGTGAGGTGACACGCAGTGGGGTGCTGTCTTCTGTAACTTCAAATGTTCGTGTGTGGTTACTAGAGGAGAATCTCAAGTTGAACATAGGCCAAGCAAGAAGAAAGTGAGTAAGACCTACAGAAGCCTGAATATGCAGACAGAAAACCTTCACCTTCACCTTGATCCCAGGGATGTGATATCAAGGTCTTGGCCAACTCTGCTCTCACATCCTGGGGAGGTAAGGAACGTGGTTCCGGCTGGTACCTAAAAGATAGAGATTTTAGCAGTGCCTTCAAAACTCGGCAGCTCTCTGATCTGGAAAAACACCAGCTGCTTCTCTGATCCTTGTTTTCCTCATCAGTAAAGCAAGGATGATTATAAGTAGGCTAGGACAATTTAATAAAACAGTACAGCCAAGGCATTTAGCACAGTGTCGGAAACATGGAGTGTGCGTTCTTAGCAAATATTCCTTTTTCCCCTTGGTTCTCAAGTTGCTCATCTTTACAGCAAAGGAGAAGAGGCTAAAATCTAATTACTGGATAACCCAGGTGGTTCTTTCCAGCTTGGATATATTCTGATATCGACTATTTATTGAGCTAAAAGTCATAAAAACCGTGCTGAATTTTGAAAAATAAGCTGTCTTTATTTTCTTAATTTTTATTTACTTATTGTGTGTGTGTGTGTAAGAGAGATAGAGGGAGAGAAATCCCCCTACCTGCTGCTTTACTTCCCAAACGCCTGCAACAGCCAAGGCTGGGCCAGGAGCTGAAAACTTCATCTCAGTAGTTGTCAGGGGCTCAGATACCTGAGCCATCACCCGCTGCCTCCCAGAGTGTGCATTAGCAAGAAGCTGCAATCAAGGGTGGAGCTCAGACTCATACCCAGCATTCCAGTTTCCTTGGCCATGCACCAAGTGCCCAGCCTCACCCTGCAAGTTTATCAGGACACTGCAGAAACACGACCCTTTGTCTAGAACTTTCATTGCTCAGTGTAATTTGCAACTATTGAGTGATCTTGATTGAATTCTTCAGGAGAGTAATACTGCTCCATCCCACAAGAGGCATGGGTAGCACCCCTGTGGTGTGTTAAAATACATCCACAAATTATCTTTTTAAAATGTATTTATTCATTTGAACAGCAGAACAACAGAGGGACACAGACACACAGACAGATCTTGCATCTGCTGATTCTTTCCCTAAATGCCCACAATAGCCAGGGCTGGGCCAGGTCACAGGCAAGGGCCTGGAACTCCACCTGGGTTTCCCACATGGGTGGCAGGGACCTAAGCACTTGGAGCATCATCCGCTGCATCCCAGGGTGTGCATTTGCAGAAAGCTGAATGGGAAGCAGAGGCAGGACCTGAACCCAGATCCTCCAATATAGGCTGCAGACATCTCAAGTGGCAGCTTAACCCACTGCACCACAATGCCTACCCCTCCACAAATTCTTTGACACTAGTGTCTGCAAGTAGGACATCCTATTTCTCTTCTTCTTGTGTGTGGACTGAACTCGGTGACTCTTTCCTAAGACACAGGCAAAGCAGAAATGAACATGTGAAGCTCTGGAGACTAGGACATCAAAGGCATTGCCCTCTCTCCTGCCCACAGCCACTGAATGAGTCGTCTTCCAAGGGAATCCCTCAGCCCTGGTGAAGCCTTCGGATGATCACAGCCCCGGCAACAGGTTGACTCCGCGAGACACCCTGAGCCAAAGCCAGTCAGTCAAGCCCTGCTGAGTTCCTGACCCACAGGAACTGTGAGATAAAAATGGTTGTTCACTGAAGCCACAAAGTTTGGGGGATAATTCATTATGTAACAATGGATAATTTATTAATTCACTGATTAAAAAAAAAAACACATTTTTAGAGGCTGGCACCCCATATTAGAGTAATAGTTTGAGCTCTAGCAGCTCCACTTCCAATTCAGCCCCCTGCTAATGCACCTGGGAAAGTAGTGGCTCAAATAGTGGCTCAAGTACAAGGGCCCAGCCACTTACATGGGAGGCCTGGATGAAGTTCCAGGCTCCTGGCTTCAGCAGAAGCCCCAGCCATTGTGGTCACTTGGGGAGTGAACCAGCAGATGCAGATGGAAGAACTCTCTTTCTGTCTCTGTCACTCTGCCTGTTAAATAAAGTAAAATAAATCTATTTTTAAAAACCATGCTTTTATATTTATTTTCATGCCTTTCTTGACTAAACTGTATAGCTGGCACATAGGGACTCTCTCATCTTCACAGATTTGGCAGCCAGGGAGAGCCTTAGGGATCATCTGAGTCTGGGCCAGACACACTGAGTCAGACTCTCAGCAGTGGGTGTAGCAATAAAAGCAGCTTCCTGGTGTTGGAGAAGTTACACAGCAACCTCAAGCCTCAGTTTCTGCATCTATAAAATGGGGACAATAACACTTGCTTCTTAAGGTTGCTGCAGGTTCAAAGGAAATGATATAAGTAAGTACCCAAGGCAGTGCCTGGTGTACAAATGGCTTCTGGAATGAATGATAGAATCAAGGCTATCATTAACTCCAGGCAGAGCAACGCTGCTTTGGGAATGCATAATACCCCCATCGCAGCCGCCCAAGCTGTCGGTGTGCTACAGCAGCTTTGGCACAATAACAACATGGCTGTTGAATGTGTATGTGCCCTACTGCTCTAAGCACTTAACTAACATTAACTAATTAAATGCTTTAACAGTTCTGTAAGATAAATGCTTTAAAAGAGCCCCATTTTCCAGATGAGGAAGCTGAGGCTCAGAGCAGCTAACCTGCCCGAAGTTACAGATCCCAGGCGACATAGCCACAGTCTAAACGCATTCATTCTGGCTCCGGAGAACCTACTTCATTCATAACAGTAAGCTTTGCCAATGCCTGCTCGCACTAAAATAAAAGATCTCCATGGGGCCTGCGCTGTGGCGCAGTGGGTTAACGGCCTGGCCTGAAGCACCAGCATCCCATATGGGCGCTGGTTCGAGACCCGGCTGCTCCACTTCTGATCCAGCTCTCTGCTATGGCCTGAGAAAGCAGTAGAAGATGGCCCAAGTCTTTGGGTCCCTGCACCTGCATAGGCGACCCAGAAGAAGTTCTTGGCTCCTGGCTTCAGATCTGCACAGCTCTGGCCATTGCGGCCAATTGGGGAGTGAACCATCGGATGGAAGACCTCTCTTTCTCTCTCTCTGCTTTTCCTCTCTGTGTAACTCTGACTTTCAAATAGATAAATAAAATCTTAAAAAAAAAAAAAAAAGATCTCCAGTCTCAAAGGGTTCTCCTTTCTTTTTCTTTTAATTCTTTTTTTTAAAAAAAGTGATTTATTTATTTGAGAGCATTACTGACAGCAAGATGGAGAGAGAGAGAGGTCTTCCATCTGCTGGTTCACTCCCCAAATGGCTGCAACTGCTGGAACTGAGCTGATCTGAAACCAGGATCCAGGAGCTTCATCCGAGTCTCCCACATGGGTGCAGGGGCACTAAGACTTGGGCCATCTTCCACTGCTTTCCCAGGCCATTAGCAGGGAGCTGGATTGGAAGAGGGGCAGCCAGGTATTCAAATCATCACCCGCATAAGATGCTGGCACCACAGGTGAAGGCTTAGCATACTACACCACAGCACCAGTCTTCTTTTAAATTAAAAAGAAAAAACAACTTATTTTTTGAAAGGCATAGAGAGAGGGAGAGGGGTCTTCCATCTGCTGGCTCACTCCCCAATTGCCTGCAACAGCTGGGATTTGTCCAGGCAGAAGTCAGGACCCAAGAACTCAATGTGGGTGTCCCACAGTGGGCTTGAGCCATCACCTGCTACCTCCCAGGATGTGCATTAGCAGGAAGCTGGGCCAGAAGCATAGAAGCACTTGAATGTGCAAGGTGGGCATCCCAAGCAGCGTCTTCACCACCCATTCTCCTTTTCTGATGCGTGTCTGCTACTCTGTCTCAGAGATACAAAGACACTACAAAAAGTACGTGGGGAAAATAGAAGTAAAAACCAAACTTATTTTGGTGAAAAGAGGTGTTTAAATCCGTGCAGTTTTTTTCCATAATATTCATCTCCCCTGAACTGTTTGGTGAGTCCACCTACAGCTAAAGCATGGATGAGGCCCCAGACGAACTGTAGATCCCAGCCGGACTGTTCCTTGTGCTCTCATCAAGATGGAGTTTGGATGAAACAAAGGAAGGCACCAGTGGGCACTGCGCCCGGGACAGAGGACACTGCGGAGGAAAGCTGTAGGGGCAGGGACCTGGGCGCTCCCTGCGAGCAGGTGCGCTGACTTCAGCAGTCAAGCTTTCAAGCAACCCTTGGCTGCAGTAGCCTTGCAGGCCATTGTCCTTCAGGTTCAATGCTTTATGTCCTCACAGAGGCTTTGTCTGCTTAGCTCCCCCCAAATAAATGTCCTATCCCATCCTCTGCTATTGATTACTAGGCATAATAGCCTAATTTTTATTTTATTTTATTCCTAGCAGCACTTACTATAATTCGTCATCACATTATAGTATTTGTTTTTCAGTCAAGGGAGGCAGAAAAAGTCTCTGTCTTCTTTGCTGTTTGAAACTCCAGGCAGCAATGGGAAGCAAGGCCTGTCAGACACTTGCTTCAATTAGCAGGGGTGGAAAATGTTGAGAATCACAAATGGATACACTGGCCTTTCCCTCTCTGGACCCCTTGGACACCGCCCCCTCTTCCTCCTCCCTGCTTCACCCTGACCTGTGCCTGTGAAAGAAATTGCCAAGCTAAGGCAAGAAACACGCCTGCTTGCAGCATCAATCATTGCCCTCAGCAGGTGCTTGCTCGCACCCCAGTCGCCGTCTTTTCCACAAAGCACCTGTGTCTTTTGAGAGGAAGGCCACCCCAGGCAGAAATCCGTACCAAGCAGATGAATAGCTCTGAACCCACTGATGTTTTATGAAAAGGAACAAGCTTTGGAGCCCCAAAGTCATCATTCCTAGAGAGGAACACAGAATGGAATGACGCGATTCGCCCTGCAGGAAGCAATGGATTTTTGTAAGCCTGCTCCAGCATCTTTAACTACTGTGCACGACATCTCTTTAAACCAATCCATGAGATGACACCCACGGTTAGAACAGTCTACTTCACAGTCGCCGTCACAGCTGGAGACAGCTGATGGCAGAGAGAAGGCACCAGGGCCCCATGCTGCCGTCCCAGCTGCAGACAACCCATAGTCCCATTGACCTTGGCAAGAAAAACACTGAAGTGCGGTTGGGGGCAGGGGATCAACTTCCCTGTTGAATGCGTTCTTCCCCTGGCAGAGCCCTGAGAAAGCACAATTGACAATGCAAGAGGACTTCAAAGTGGCAAATGATGAAACCAGGCTCACCTCATCCTCAGAACCGCAGAATCTCCCAGAAAGCAATCCCTAGAAATAAGATGCCACGCATACTCCGAGTCATCAGAAAGCCTCTGGAGCAGGAATTTCCAGCTCGACAGAAACCATCCACTTAGTGTTCAAAGAGAAAAGAAGAGCATTACCTCAATTCCCTACACTTGTGTCCTTGCTGAGCCTTGGCCTTCACTGGCAGCTACATAGTTGCTCTGAAATTTCTACAACGTTTTCTAGCTCTGTGACCCTAGGTGAGTTACCTGACCTCAGAGGCTCTCTAAATCCTTCTGTTGAAACAAAATAATTGTAGTATCTGCCTTATAGGGCTGTGTAAAAATGAAGTAACTTACAACACATGTTGGTACTTGGGGCTCTGTCTGACATACAGGTGATTCTCTGGAAAAGGTGAAAGCCTTTTTTTTCTTTTTCTTTTTCTTTTTTTTTTTTTTTTTTTTTTTTTTTTGCAGCTGGTTTTGTGATTTCAGCAAATATGTTCACAATGAGTCATGCACGACCTCCATCATATTGTGTCCTAAGACCAGTTTGTTTTTCATTTCCATCTTAGAGCAACCTGAAGGGCAGCACTCAGTCTTTCTCTGGGTGTACCCCAGGGTCGGTAAATTGTATGACAAATAAGAGGCATTCAAGAATCCTTTGTGATCTGTAATACAAGTATGCAATTATCCCTTGGTATCCATTTGGGAATTGGTTTCAGGATTTCCCGCAGATACCAAAATCTGTAGATACTTGAATCCCTTCCATTAAAGAGTGTAGTGTTTGTAAATAACCTACACACAGCCTCCCATGCTCTTAAGCCATCTCTAGAAGATGCATAATGATCACACAATGTCGATGCTGCATTCATGGTTGTTATGCTATGTTGTTTAGGGAACAATGACCAGGAAAAAGTCTGCACATGTTCAACACAGACACAAATTTTTCTCCCACATCTTCTACCCTTGGTTTGTTAAATCTGTAATTTGGAACCCATAGCTATAAAAGGCCAACTATTATTATTCTGAGCTTCTAAAATGAATAATACAGTTTTTATCCTTGAAGAACTCACAGTCCAATGAGAGAGAAAGACACTAAGACATTAAACAGCTCATAGGCGAATGAGGAAGAATGACACTAAAGAAAACCCCATCGCATGATCGGATGATCGGTTAGAGTTGTGAAGAGGTGTGAAAACCTCACTCCCAGAGTCTGCTTAGATAGGGGGATGCGGAACGGTGATGTACAAGCCAACCCTGAAGGAGAGAAGGGGGACCTTGAACCACACCGAGATTTAATGGGTGCGGAGGGGTTAGCCCGATGCAGAGGGCAGGGAAGGCAGATGAAGGCACTGGCGCTCTTGTGTGGGGGAGGTGTGAGTCTCCAGGAGACTGCAATTCCTCCTTGGGAGAGGCCAGCAAGCTCTTTTTGTAAAGGGCTAAGAGCTAAACATTTTAGCCTGGTGCCCTCTCGTTCCTCTCACAACTCCTCAGCTCTTGCACTGTAGTGGGGAATCAGCCATAGACAATAGGTAAACGAACGGTGTGGCCAGGTATAGCCCACCGAAGGCCATATTTGGCCTATGGGTCCCCATGTGCCGAGCGGACAAGGCAGCTGCCTTTCTGGTATCCCAAGGAGGCAGTGCACAGGGGTGGGTGTCCACGCTAGGGAGCCCCTCACGTGAGCTGACCTGCTTCTGCGTTGGTTATCAGTTGCTCATTACAAGTGATCTCAAGCCTTAGACGCTTATATCAAAAGTGCGTCTCCCGGTTTCTGGCTCAGGAAGCACCTGACTGTGCTGTTGCAGCTCAGGGTCTCTCACGAGGCTGTAGTCAGGACACCAGCTGAGGCTGCAGGCATTAAAGACTCGACTCAGCTGGGCTGGCGCATATATTCTCAAGGTGGCTCTCTCACGTGGCTGACAAGTTGGTGCTGGCAGTTGGCAGGAGGCCTCAATTCCTACCCCCACGGGCATCTGCACAGGGGCTACTTGAGTGACCTTCACAATACGGTGACTGGCTGGCTGGCTTCCCTCAGAAAAGTTGATCCAGGTGGAAGTCCCAGGGCTGGTGCTGTGATCATTGGATGAAGCTGCACTTGCAATGCCAGCATCCCATATGCACTCCAATTCAAGTCGCAGCTGCTCCACTTCTGATCTAGCTTCCAGCTCCTGCACCTGGGAAAGCTGCAGAAGGTGGCCCAAGACCCCAGCCACCCACATGGGAGACCCAAATGGAGTTCCAGGCTCCTGGCTTTGGCCCAGACCAGCCACAGCCATTGTAGTCATTTAAGGAGTGAACCAGTGGGTGGAAGATCTCTCTTTCTCTTTCTCTATCCTTCTTTCTCTGTAACTCTGCTTTTCAAATAAATAAAATTAAGCTAAAAAAAAAAAAAAAAAGAGGTGGAAGCTCTGACCTAGCCTAGGATGTCACACACTGTCACCTTTGCCATATTATATTGGTCATCCAGACAAGCATGGGTTCCATGTGTGGACAGACACAATGCAAGACATGGATATGCAGAGGCAAGGCAAAGATGACTGGCGGCCATTTTGAGGCTGGCAACCTCATCTTTTCTTCACCAGCACAGGGAGGTGTGCCTCAGTCTTATCCCCCTCCCTCCTCTATTTCAGTCCTGCATGATTGTAGATCCCTGAGAATGAATGTCCAAAGCAACACTCATGTTAATCATACAAGACAAGACGAAAACCCCTTGGTTAATCTGGAGACATTAAAGGGTTAAAGAAGTCACACTTCCTTTGTTGTTCAAAAGGAGATGAGAGCCTGGGGTACAAACACAGGAAACATGATTCTGGAATTCTCCCTCAAGGAAGAGCTGATTGGATAGAGTCATTAGTTGCTCCCTAGTTCCCTCACTCTTTATCTTTGATAAATGAAGTGGACTCCAGAAATTGATTAAAGCAAAAACAAAAACTAAGACCTTTACCTACATATGGCGTACTGTTCCCAAAACAAACCCCACGGGAGCTGCTTTAGCAAACAGCCCCTGAGCCGTTCCCGCTCCTATCGAACCATCTGGGACATGGGACTCTAACATTTTGGCATTGAAGAGCCCTTACTCTTCTCTGTGGCCTGCAGCCTGCCATAGCACCCATCTCCCCACTGTCTCTGACCACCAGGCCTCCTGGTCCTGCTTCCAGGTGGTGCAGATCCTTTGCTGCGGGCCAGGGCTGGGGAAAAGTGAGGCAAACTTTCTTTTTTTTTTCCCCAAGATTTTTTTTATTTAATTGAAAGAGTTACAGTGAGAGATAGAGACAGAGAGAGAGGGGGTCTTCTACCTGCTGTTTCACTCCCCAAATGGCTGCAACAGCCAGAGCTGGGCTGATCCAAAGCCAGGAGCCAGGAACTTCTTCAAGGTCTCCCACACGAATTTGGGGACCCAAGCACTTGGGCCATCTTCCGCTGCTTTCCCAGGCACATTAGCAGGGAGCTGGATAGGAAGTGGAGCAGACAGGACTTGAACCATCACCCACTTGAGATGCTGGCGCTGTAGGCTGGGGCTTTAACTCTCGGCACCACTTGCCCCACAAAGCAACTTTCCTTCACAGGGTCTCCTTGCCTGCTACATGGAGGCTTTGTTTTTGTGTCTGGGGGACAAGAGAGGAGTTTGGTTTCTGTTTTTGCCTTTACATTTTTTTTAAAAAAGGTTTAGTTTATTTATTTGAAGGAGAAAGCAGCAGAGAGGGAGAGACAGAGAGAGAACCTGCTGCTTCACTCCCCAGATGGCTACAATGGCTGTGGCTGGATCAGGCAGAAGCCAGGAACTCCATCCGTGTCTCCAATGTGGGTGGCAGGGGTACAAGGACTTGGGCCATCTTCTGCTGCTTTCTCAGGCTCATTAGCAGGGAGCTGGATCAGAAGTGGGTCAACTGAGACTTGAACTGGCGTTCCAATATGGGGCTCCATCATCGCAGGTGGCAGCTTAGCCCACTGTGCCACAACACTGAACCCTTGTTTTCGCTTTTTAAGTTATTTTGACTGTCCAGGCAGCACAGGGGGATAATATGTCACATGACCCAACTCCAGCTGGGAGATTGTCTTTGCAACTCTGTCACCAGGGAGATGAGGACCAGTAGCTTAAGAAAAAAAAGCCTAATGTTGAGAGATGGCAGACTCTGCCCAAGAGTATCTCTGGACTCAGATGACAAAACATGGCTCCACTCAGACCCCAGCAACACACAGGCACCCAGAGGCCTCAGCTAGGCGCACATGGCAAGGAGGCCCCTGTGCACAGACGTGGGAGTCCTCACAATGAGTGTCATTGGCAGAGGCACCAGCAAGGCTTTTTCAATAGTGCTGGCAGTAGAAACATCACTGAGAGGGAAGCCACAGTGCACGGCAGGGGCCTGTGTCTTAGCTGCCTGGTTGAAGGCATAGGGGTGCATTCCATCCGGACTCCTGGAAAAGACGGCACATCTCTGGGTCAGAGGGTAAAACCCTAGGATTTGATGTGCAGGGGCCTACGGTCATATCTTTGGGGCTTTTAAGATCTGTTAAGAGCATGGATTTTGGGGCCAGACTACCTGGATTTGAGTCACCCTGTGGCCTTGGGCAAGTTACTGAACCTCTCCAGGACTTAGTTTTCCTCACTTGTAAATTGGAGATAATAAAGCAGTTACTTTCGAAGGTTGTTGTGCCTACCCCCCGGAATGAGTCTATATAAAGCTCTTAGGACTGTAGCTGCTGCATGATAAGGACCACCCAACTGTTGGAAAGTGTTTCACACTCTTTGGTTGATCACACTCAAAATAAGCTTAGTGTGCAGACCTCCATGGGTGGGACTCACCACCTTAGTTATGGAGACAGCTGTGTCCAAAAGCACTAGCTGCTACGGTTTCTCTCTGATGCTAAGGCAGTTTGCTTCCTTGCACCCCCTCACATTGGCTCCCTTTTTCCTCTGACTTCTGTGTGAACAGCTCACTGAAACAACCTTGAGAATCTCTTGACATTTTCTCTGCTCCAAGCCCAGCCGCCCAGGCCCTGGCGCCACCCCTCTGTGCACTGGCCCCCAGGCCTCTCTGTGTCCCCCTCCTGTCATCTGTGCTGGAGAGTGCTGTCTCCAGGCCACCCACTCTCTCTCTCTCTCTCTCTCTCTCTCTCTCTCAAAGGAACACATGCTCCTCAAAGGAAAAGTGTCTGATGAATCCAACCAGTTCAAATCAAGTTTGTCTGAGAGAGCAAGGGAAAGGAGATATCCAAACAGAGCCAAGGACTTTGTCAAAGCTGTTCCTCTAAGACAGATGGACAACTGCTGGCCCGGAGAGAGACAGCAGGTGCACAAGCCAGCACTTCTCCTCCACTGGGCAGGCAGGACAGAAAAGTTAGTTTTCCCTGAAGAGAGAAGTTCAGTCTTCCTCCGAATCTGTGGGGGATTGGTTCCAATCCAGATGTTCAAGTCCCTTGTATAAAGGGCTATGGTATTCATACATCCTCTGGTACACTTGGAATCACCTCTAAATTACTTACAACACTTACTAGAATGTGAACACCGTGCCAACATTCGTTATACTGCCTTGTTTAGGAAATGACAAGGGAAAAAATGTGCACTCATTCAGTATAGATACAATCATTGTAGACCGAATTATAGTTTTGGTCCCTGTTGGGTTGAATCCTCACAAATGGATTCCATGGACATGGAAAGCTGCCTGCACGTAGTGTGTGGTCATGGAAAGAAAGTAGCACTCCTCCTGGAATCAGGCATGGGTCAGGATTCAGGCCACCCTGGAAGCTACAGGCCTCCGTCATTCCACTCTCACTGTTAGGACCCCTGTGGCAGCTGTCTGTCCCTCGCCTCCGGGGCCTGCAGCTGCCAGACGTAAATGCAACACGTTTCCAGATTGCACTTGCTCAGGACCTTCTGAATCATTTTCTTTTATGGGTCTGAAGGGTGGAGGAGCAGGAGGTAGGAAGGAGTGTGCAAAACGTCATTTCTGGTCTCCGTCACGCTGTTTGCTGCAAAACTGCAGTTGAAATTCTCTTTGGCTGCCTCCTGTTTGACCATATTTAGTAGGGATTACAGCCAAGAATTACTTTGGAAATAAGGTTTCCAAATTTCTTTCACTAAGAAAAAAAAATGTTTCCCTCACTATCAAAGGAAAACTTGCTCATCAAAGGGAAAAAAATATATGTATCAACCATAGTCTACCACACAAAAGCAGTCTTCACTAACATTTCAGTGAATGTTTTGCCAGAATTTATGCCAAAGCTTTTTACCTCTTTTCTAAATAAATATATAGCTTGTACTACACAATTCTGAATCATTCATGAATATTAACATTTCTTCCATTTGTATGTCCTTAACACAAATTAACTTTTTAAAAGATTTGTTTATTTACTTGAAAGGCAGAGTGATGGAGAGAGGGAAAGACAGAAAGAGAGAGAGATGTGCTACCTGCTGGTTCACTCCCCAGATGGTTGCATTGGCCAGGTCCACACCAAGCCAAAGCCAGGAGCCTGGACCTCCATCCTGGCCTTCCACATGAATGGCAGGACTAAAGTACTTGGACCATCTTCCATTGCTTTCTCAGGTGTGTTAGCAGGGAGCAGGACCAAAAGTGGGGCAACCAGGACTCGAATCAGGACTCTAACAGGGGATGCTGGTGTTGCAAACAGTGGCTTACCTGGCTGCACCACAATGCTGTCTCTCACAAATTTAGTTTTTTAAAGACTTATTTATTTATTTGAAAGTCAAAGTTAAACAGAAAGAGAAGGAGAGGCAGAAAGAGAGAGAGGTCTTCCATCCGCTGCTTCACTTCCCAATTGGCCACAATGGCCAGAGATGAGCAGATCCAAGGCCAGGAGCCAGGAGCTTCTTCTGGGTCTCCCACGTGGGTGCAGGGGCCCAAGGACTTGGGCCATCTTCTACTGCTTTCCCAGGCCATAGCAGAGAGCTGCATCGAAAGTGGAGCAGCCGGGACCTGAACTGGCACCCATATGTGATGCCGCACTGCAGGCAGCAGCTTTACCTGCTATGCCACAGCGCCGGGCCCCACAAATGGAATTTTTAATATTCTTATTGAGATGCAAGTGTGCATGGATTTTGACTTATTTTTGCACCAAAATAAAACTATCTTCTTCATCTCATTTTCCCTGAACCACAAACACACACAAAATTATTTACAAGTCAGAGAGACATACGGACAGAGATCTTCCATCCACGGGTTCATTCCCCAAACGCCCGCCCTCCTGGAACATTTTGAAGTATCTTTGTACTCAAGGCTGTGCAGCCATCTCTGTGATCAGTTTTTGAACATTTTCATTATTCCACAAAGAAACCTTGTACCCGTTAGCAGTCACTCCCCATCCCTTTCCCCAGCCCTCAGCAGACACTAATCTACTTTCTGTTTCACGGATTTTGCCAACATTGGACACTGCATATAAATGAAATTACATGATGTGTGATCTTTTGTGTCTTGTTTCTTTCACTTAGGATAACTTTTTCAAGGCTTATCCATATATGGATCAATACTTCATTCCTTCTTCCAGATGAATAATATTCTATTATGTGGATAGACATTGTTATTTGTCCATTGGTATACTGATAAACACTTGAGTTTTTTCCACTTTTTAAAAACTATTATGATTAATGCTGCTGTGAACATTTGTGTACAAGTATATGTTTTCATTTCTCTTGGGTATTTATCTAAGTCATATGGTGACTCTCTGTTTAACCTTTTGTGCATCTGCCAAACTGTTTTCCAAAGTGGCTGCAGGGTTTTCTATTTCTACCAGCAGCATATGAGAGTTCCAATTTCCCCACATCCTTGTTAGCACTTACTATCAGCTGTCTTTTTAAGTATAACCATGCTAGTGGGTGTGAAATGACATTTCATTGTGGCTTTGAGTTGCGTTTTCCAAATGGCTAGTGATATTGAACATGTTTTTATGTACTTATTGGCTATTTTTTGCATTTTTAAAATTTTATATAAGGAATGCAAACTTCATGGATTTAATACATACAAATTAGGAATACGGTGATTCTTCCCCCTACCTCCCTCCCACCCATACTCCTACCCTTCTTCATCCTCCCTGTTTCCCACTCTTATTTTTTGCAAAGATCAATTTTCAATCAATTTTATATTATTGGCCATTTAAAAAAAAGATTTATTTATTTATTTATTTATTTGAAAGGCAGAACAACACAGAAAGAGGGGGAGACAGCGTTCTTTCATCTGCTGGTTCACTCCCCAAAATGGCCGCAACAGCAAGGTCCAGACCAGGCTGAAGCCAGGTTCCAGGAATTCCCGCTGCCTTCCCAGACAGACACATCAGCAGGAGGCTGAACCGAAGCAGAACTGCACATGGATATGGGATGCCAGTGTCCAAGGCAGCAGTTTAGCCTGCTGTGCCACAACACTGGTAGTCCTTATTGGCCTTTCTCATATCTGCTTTGATGAAATGCCCATTCAGATCCTGGCTCATGTTTGAATTAGATTATTTGTCTTTTCATTTGATGAGCTGGAATTATTTTTAAACACTTTGTATATATAAGTCCCTTGCCAGTAAGTGGCTTGTAAATATTTTCTCCCATTCTGTAAGTTGTCTTTTCACTGTTTTGATGGTGTTCTTTGAAGTATCACTTTTTTAATTTTGAGAAAATCCAATCTATTTTTTTTTCTGTTGCTGATACTTTCGGTGCAATATCTAAGAAAGCTTTGCCCACCCAAGATCATAAGCATCTACTCCTGTATTTTCTGCTAAAAAGTCTATAGTTTCAGTGTTTACATTTGGATCTATGGTCCACTCTGAATTAATTTTACATTTGACACTAGAAAGAGGTCTAATGTCAGTGTTTTCCATGTGGATACAAATGTCTTTTTTATATCTATTTTTATTTATTTGAAAAGCAGAGAAACAGAATGAATGCCCATCTGCTGGTTCCCTTCAAAATGCCCACGACATATAAGGGTGGGCCAGACTGAAGCCAGGAGCTGGGAGCTCAATTCGAGTTTCCCATGTGGTGGTAGTATCCCAACTACTCAAGCCATCACTGGATGCCTCCCAGGGTGTGCAGCAGCAGGAAGCTGGAATTGGCAGCAGAGCCAGAACTCAAACCAGGCCTTCTAATATCAAGATGCAAGCGACCCAAGCAGCATCTTAACCACTAGGCCAAGTACTCACCCACAAAATATTTTAAAATGTGTGTGCCGATAATAGAAATATCCACTGACTTGAAAATATTTAGTGTTTCCAGTTACTACAATAAGTTCAATGAACACTATGTATAAAATTAATTTTTCAAATAAATCAATAAAATCTTTTAAAAACCTATAAATTGGTACATAACAATCTAGAAATGAAAAGGAAGTATTTTAGATGAAAAGGAAGCATTTTAAAGGGGCTTAGTCTGTGCCAGCATACTGCTTTCTCAAATGGTTTTACTGATTTAGTTGGCTCAATTTTGTTGTCATAATTGCAGAGAGTTGGTATTATTTTCTAGTGCTTCCTAATTGGTTAGCAGTTTCCTCACTGGTATCTCCAAGTTGTGTTTCCCACTTTACAAATTTTCTGATTTTGCCCTTTCACAGATTGACCTGTTTTCCTTGCCTATTCCTTTATACTCCTTGTATGGTGCATTTCACCTTTAGCTCCTCACCGTTCATCACTCTGCAGCATAGCTTTCAAAACTTCTTGCTGGATTATTGAATCTTCTGCCTACACTGTGAGAACTGGCAAAAAATTAAGTCAAAAATTAAAATTTTTTTTTCTTAGCATCTTTTGACCAGCTGTCCCCAATCTTGAATGTACTCTTCTTGAATAATTTTTGTGGCTGATTCTTTCTTGTCATCAAGGCTCAGTTTTGACCACCCAAACTCACATGGGAGGCATTCCTCTTTCCAATTCATTCTGATTATTTGGCTTGGTTCTTTATGAACCTCCCGGCTCTTATCCTTGACTGAAAGTCTCTTGCTTCCGTATTCATCTACTTGCTTATTGTCTGTTTCTCCCCCTAGAATAGAACTTCCATGAGGGTAAGGATGTAACCTGTCACATTCAGTTCTTTGTCTGTGATGCCTGGTGCATGGAAAATACTCAATAAATATTTTGCTAAATGATTAAATGAGGAAGGGACTAGATGATAAATGAAACATAATCATAGATACCTGTTTCTCATTTTTGTAATACCGATGTTTTCAAAAATGAGCTCAGTGTAATTTTTAAAAATTAAGCTATGATGGGGCTGGCACTGTGGCATAGCGGGTTAGGCCACCGCCTGAAGTGCCAGCACCCCATATGGGCACTGGTTTGAGACCTGGCTGCTGCACTCCCAATCCAGCTCTTGGTGTGGCCTGGGAAAGCAGTGGAAAATGACCCAAGTCCTTGGGCCCCTGCACCCACGTGGGAGACCTGGAAGAAACTCCTGGTTCCTGGCTTTGGATGGGTGCAGCTGTAGCCATTGCAGCCAACTGGGGAGTGAACCAGCAGATGGAAGACCTCTCTCTCTCTCTACCTCTCCTTCTCTCTGTATAACTCTTACTTTCAAATAAATAAATCTTGAAAAAAAAATTAAGCTATGAAAGCATAATTAAACCATTCTAAACCAGATTAAATCACCTTAATGCCCTATAGTATCCAAAATGGTAGTCACTAACCACCTGTGCCTACTGAACACTGGAAATGTGGCTAGTCCAAATTATCATGTTTTGTGTGTGTAAAATATACACTAGATTTTGAAGACTTCTTGTGCAAAAGGTTATAAAATATCTCAGTAACTTTTATGTTGAAATGATATTTTGGGTATACTGGATTGCAACATATTATTAAAATTAATTTCACTTGTTTCTTTTTACCTTTCTAAGTATAGCTACTGGAAAATTTTAAATTACATATGTGGCCCACATTATATTTCTAATGGACAGCTCTACTCCAGGGTAACTAACCATTTATAATAAACTCTATTGTGAGTCTTTGACAAGCAAATCTCTACCTGTACCTTTATCTTTTGGGGAGAGGTAGAAAAGCAAGGCAGAATTGACACTGGGTAAGGAAATAAGGCAGGCAGGGTTTGGTCCCCGCATGACAGTAACTGTTAGTGCAACCAGGAATGCGTCTTTGAACTTCTCCAGGGCAAGAAGTTCCTCACCTGTTCAGTGAGATGATTGAACTCAGGAGCTCCAAGGGCCCGATGAGCACCAGTGCTTCTATTTTTAACCTTTCTTTCCTGAACTCATCAGCGTGGCTTAAAGCAAGGTGCACAAGGCACCGGAGATGGAGATTGGGTTTCTTCAGAGAATCAAAGGCCTGTACCACACTCAGGTGCTTGAGCATGGAGATGCTATTTTGAGAGAAAGGATCTCCGGCAACAGTGAGAAGCCGGCAGTATTACTTGTCCTTGCAACTCTTTTTTTTTTTTTTTTTAAGATTTGTTTATTTATTTGAGAGGCAGTTACACAAAGAGAAGGAGAGGCAGAGAGAGAGGTCTTCCATCTGCTGGTTCACTCCCCAGATGGCTGGAACGGCTGGAGCTACGCCAATCCGAAGCCAGGAGTCAGGAGCCTCTTCTGTGTCTCCCACATGGGTGCAGGGGCCCAAGGACTTGAGCCATCTTCTGCTGCCTTCCCAGGCCATTAGCAGGGAGCTGGATCAGAAATGGAGCAGCCAGGACTTGAAGCAGTGCCCATATGGGATACTGGTGCTGAAGGCAGAGGCTTACTCTATGCCACAGTGCCGGCCCATCCTTGTAACTCTTTCAACACCATTTCCCCTCTTTCATTTGTTTTAGTGCTTGATTATATTCATCTAATTGAAAGGCAGAGCGAGAGAGAGAGAGAGAGAGAGAGAGAGAGAGCTCTTCCACCCACTGGTTCACTTCTCGAATGTCTGCAATAGCCAGGTCAAAGCCAGGATCCTAGAGCTCCATCTGGGTCTTCCTCATGCGTAGCAGGGTCCCAAGCAGTAGCTTACCCAGCTGCACCACAACATCCAACCCTTCCGCACCATTTCTATCTCTGTCCCTTTGCCTTAGATTAGAGAGACTTTCCCCAAGGTGCTTATGGTTTCTGCTTGGCACTTGACATTCTCTGTAACATTTTTCTGCCCTTTGTTTTCTCCTGGAAACTCATAGGTCCTGTGTGCCACTCTTCAAAGCTCTCTGGTAATTAACTGTGCAAATGCATACTTATGTCTAATAAGGAATTTTCCCGTATTGCCTTGCTTTACCTCACATAAACCCTAATGGACAGTCATCACTAAGGTAGTGGTGGGACATTGAGGCACAGAGACTTTCAGTACCTTGTCCAAAGATACAAAGCTGGTTCATCATTCAGCCAGACTTTGACCCCAAGGTGATCAGACTGCAGTGTGATTGGGAGACTGGTTCATCTGACCCATGAAATCACATCAAGGTGAATAGGCCCTGATGTTACCAACCCAGGTTAAGATGTGCACTTCAGTAATGACCTCAGCCCAAAGCTGTGGTGCTTTGGGCATCATACCATGACTGGTACAGGTGTCAGACCCATTAGCTCACGCTCAGCATACTACCTTGTTCTATATTCATGTATACAGGCCTGGGGCAAGTGTTTAGCACAGCAGCTGAACCACCGCGTGGGATGCCCACATCCTGTATCAGAATGCCTTGGTTCAAGTCCCAGCACAACCTCCAATGCCAGCTTCCTGCTGATGTGTACCCTGGAAGGCAGCAAGTAAATTAATTGTTTAAGAAAATAAGTCACAGGAGCCAGCATTGTGGCATAACAGGTTAAGCCACCACCTGTGATGCTGGCATCCCAAATGGGCACTGGTTCAAGTCTCAGCTACTCCACTTCCAATCCAGCTCCCTGTTAATGCACCTGGGGAAGCAGTGGAAGATGGCCCAAGTGCCTAAGCCCCTGCATCCATGTGGGAGACCTGAATGAAACTCTTGGCTCCTGGCTTTGGTCTGGCCCAGCCCCGACTGTTGCAGCCATTTGGGGAGTGAACCAGTGGATGGAAGACCTCTCTATCTTTCTCTTCTTCCATAACTCTGCCTTTCAAATAAAATAAATAAATATTTTTTAGAAAAGAGTATGATTTAGGCCGGCGCCGCGGCTCACTAGGCTAATCCTCCTCCTGTGGTGCCGGTACTCCAGATTCTAGTCCCGGTCGGGGCGCCGGATTCTGTCCCGGTTGCCCCTCTTCCAGGCCAGCTCTCTGCTGTGGCCAGGGAGTGCAGTGGAGGATGGCCCAAGTGCTTGGGCCCTGCACCCCATGGGAGACCAGGAGAAGCACCTGGCTCCTGCCTTCGGATCAGCGCGGTGCACCAGCCGCAGCGTGCCGGCCGCGACGGCCATTGGAGAGTGAACCAACAGCAAAGGAAGACCTTTCTCTCTGTCTCTCTCTCTCTCACTGTCCTCTCTGCCTGTCAAAAATGAAAATTAAAAAAAATAAAAGAGTATAATTTAAAAAAAGAAAAGAAGACACAGTTAAAAAATGTGTGCAGGCCTGGTCCAGAGTAAATACTCAAGAAACACTGGTTTCTTCTTCTGGTCTCCTTGAGCCCCAGGTGCTCTCTCATCAGCTTCACTGGTAGCATGACAGTAAGACTACCCCGGCGTGCAATCTGTTGCCAAACACTGGCCTAAACACCGCACACACTGTGCCTCACAGACTCATGCCAATCTCACCACACTCCTGCAAAGTCAGTCCTGAAACACACAGCCAAACCACATGTGAAAACAACCTGGAGAGCAGATCCTGCTCCACATACGGATCATGTTACTACCCTTCTGCTCAAATCCTCCTGTGGCTTCCAGATCATTTAGAGCAAAATCTGTCAGCTTTGCATAGGTGAAACATTCCCACCGCCTTGGACTTTCCACTCGCCCTCCAATATTCTTTCCAAGCATACGCCCACCTTAACGTGTTTGCACCTGCTCTTCCCCCTACCTAGACTCCTCTTCCCTGAATCTAGTTCCCATCTCTGCTCCAACTGACCTCATCAGAGGAGCCTTCATTGACCACTCCTTCTCGATAGCTTCCCTCCATCCCTCCATCCCTCACGTCTCTTATCCTGCCTTGAAAACCGCATTTGTCACTTCACACTCATAGTATTCATCAGTTATGTTTCATTCAATCAGATTGATAGGTACCTAAGGAAATGACATTTATCTTTCTTTGTTCACTTCTGTTTTTATTTTACAGCCTTGAGTTGCATGTTGCATGAAAAGTATTTGTCAAAGGACAGAAGGAAGGAAGGGATGGAGGGAGAGAGAGAAAGGAAGGAAAGAAATATTAATATCTTCGTTTTGTAGGTGAGGAGTCAGAGAGGTTAAGTGACTCGCATAAGTTTACATAGTGAGGTAAGTGGCAGAGCAGGGATCTAATTCTTAACCACTGCATGGCTTTGTCACTGTATCACCTCACACGTGCATGAGCATTTGAGAGCTTATTTGCAATGTGGCATGACTTTTAAAACAAAAGAGGCCCAAGTGAATGTAATTTAAAAATGACTCCCTTTAGCAACACCGAAACAAACACACACACACACACACACACACACAAAACACATGCATATGTTCTCTGGATGAAAACACAAATGTTAGAACTGCTTGAATACTACAGTTGGTTTTAGTTCGGTACCTTATTTTCATTCCTTCTCATATACACACTCAAAAAGCATGGAATTATCTTCTTTTCTGCAACATGGGCAGTTGTTGCAAATGCCTAGACGTGGGGTTTACCTAGAAGGCTGCCATCTGGGCATCTCAGAATGCTGACCTATCCTTTTCATTTAGTCCAAGGAAGCATAAGCCTTTAGACAGCAATTGGTAGGTCAACTGTAACATGGTTGAGAAATTGGGGGCTATATGTTACCCCCTCCCACTCTTTTCAGCTTATAGTAAACAAAAAGTGAAATATGATGCCCTGAATACATAAACCTGAGAAGCCAAGTGTTAGAAAGTCCCTTGGGGAGCATTTGGTCTACGCCTTCATTTTCCAGATGAGGAACAGAATCCCTGGGAGGTAAATTCCTACACATATAATAATTATGTTTGACATTTGCCTTTAAATTTAGCATGGAGATATGCCAAATGAATCAAAAAGCTGCGAATACATGGCCAAAAAATTCCATGCGTTTCCTCAGGAACTGCATTGAATCATAACATCAGTTTTCAAGTTTCTAAAATCTGGGTCCCACTAGAGATGATCTCACACCTTGGAAGGGAATTGTAAGCTACTTAGTGGTGTGTATCCAGACTAGCCGAATAATGGCACTCTCCGTGTATCTGGAACCCCTTGATTCAGTCCACCGGTCCCTACCGGGCTCCATCTCAGTTCCAGCATGCTGACCACACACAGCAGGCAGGAAGGGTTGGCCTTCAGCCAGGGAAGAATTCAAATCTGTGCCCAGTGTTGTGGAACAGCAGGTTAAGGCGTCACCCAGGACACCAGCATCGTTTATCAGAGTACTGGTTTAGGTCTCAGCTGCTCCGTTTTCCATCTAGCTCCCTGTTAATGCACCTGGGAAAGCAGTGGAAGATGACCCAAGTACTTGGGCCCCTGCCATCCATGTGGGAGACCTGGATGGAATTCTTGGCTCCTGGCTTAGCCTGGCCCAGCCCCAGCTACTGCAGTCATTTGGGGAGTGAACCAGCGGAAGGAAGATCTCTCTCTCTCTCTCTCTCTCTCTCTGTCTCTCAAGTAAAATAAAATGAATCTTAAAAAAAAAAAAAGCAACAATTCAAGTTAAGGGATGGTCTATTTGATACAGCAGATCCTCTGCATGGAGAGCTTCATAGCTTGGATAGCCAGAGACAGCCTAAACAATTTCTTTTCTTCCTCATTTCTGCTTTGATTCTCTACTTTTCCTCTTGTATTCCTCCTTTGTGATGGTAAAATAAATCCATACTTAATGCAAAATAATTGCAAAGGACAACTAAGTAGTGACCACATTATAACCCCAAACATTAACACTTTCATATGTGGCATTTAAAGTCCATTAATTGAAAAATAATCCTGGAAAAACTAGGGACCTTGAATTGTTGTCATTCAGAATCTCCTCCAAGGTTTCCAGAGTTAATAACAAGAAAGAATTGTAGTGTGGAGAGTTGGGTCCATGGTGGAAAATTTTTTGTAATGATGACCCTGAAAGTCAATCATTGTCAGGCTACCTTGAGACTTAACTCATGGTAGGGGAGATGTGAGGGTCAAGGTTATGACAGGATGGTCATGGGTAAGCTCCTTGAGGCTTCAGAGCCCGGCTACTTGGAATAGAATTCCATCTCCACACTTTAGGCAGATGAATTGCTCAGCCCTGCATAGCCTTCTTTAAAAAAAAGGTCAGACAGTGACTGGGCTTTGGCATAGCAGCTAAGCTGCCCACCTGGGACATCCACATCCCCTATCAGAGTACCTGGGCTTAAGTTTCAGTCGGCTCCTGATTCCAGCTTTGTGTCAATGTGCATCTTGGAAGGTGGTTGTCACAGATCAGGCAGTTGGAACCTACAACCCATGTGGAAGACCCGCATTGAGTTCTTAGCTCCTGGTTTCAGCCCGGCCCAGCCATGACTGCTCTTGGCTATTTGGGGAATGAACCAGTGGATGGGGTAACTCTGTCTCTCTTCCTCTGCTTCTTTGCTTTTCAAATAAATACTCAAAATGGAGACAATAATTCTTTGTAGGAAGACTGCAGGCATCTTATGGAATGGCCCTGGAGAGGGCCCAGTACAGAGTCAACACATGGTGATTCCCCTCAGCACAAGCCACTCTGCCATGATGGCCTTTACTGCTGTGTCGTGACAGTCAGAATTGAAGGTGAAGTCAGGGGAAGTTGGCTCTCTGCTCTGAATCCTCCACACTTTCTGCTGGTAACGTCGTGGTAAGCTGGGAAGCCAGGGCAACAGCGGGCTGGGTCAAAAGCTACATCAACGGGCAGCCCTAGCCCAGGCACCTCCTCCTTCACTGCAGTGTGGTGTTTAGATGAAATCAGGTGAGAATGAGAAGTATGGACACCAAAGGAGAAAGAGGAGGACCAGAGGCCACAGATGGGCAATGTGCAACCTGGGAACAGGGTGTGTGGCACCACCTCCATTGCTCTAGGAGTCAGGGCAGGAGAGAGAAACAAAGCCAGTCAGCAGGTTCCTACGATGGGAAAGGGGGCTTCCTAAGCCAGAAGGTTTGGGAAATTAGTTTAGAAAATCAGGCAAGGATTAATATGTTAAACAATTAAAAGGATAAAGATACCGGGCAAGGGGTTCCACGTGCCTTAGGAGGAGGGACAATGGGTGGTACATCCTTTGCAGGGAGAGATTAAAAAAAAAAAAAAAACGGACTGCTTCTTCTGCCCTCTGTTTTTCAGTGGAAATGAAAAACAATACACACCCTCTCCTCCATAATAAGAGGTTTGGTCTGTGCCTCTCAGCAACTTCCTCACAAACAACCACGGGGAACCGACAGACTCCTCAGATTACTCTTGACCTTGGGAGCTGACCTTTAGAAATGCATTCTGCTTCAAGATCAGAGAAAATCAGACCAAACCAAACTCAATAACCACTTAGGAAAAATGGCTTGTTTCTGCTGGGGGCCCTGTCCCCCTCTCTAATCCATAGCCACGCCATTTAACTTTATAAAAGATCATTTTTACAAACACATACATCAGGTCACTTCTCCTCTAATTAAAACTCCATCGTCCCAAGATTAAAGTCAATAAGGCTTTTGGACAATGAGGTGTCACACAATCAAGTCCTTGCCTACTTTTCAGAATTCACTGCACACCGCCTTCTGGCTGGCTGTTGTATTCCAACTACCCTTAGCCGCCTTCTTCCTGCCAGGTTTGTCCCCACAAGGGTTGCTGCACCAGCTGCTCTGTGTTTGAAGTACCCACCCCCACCCCGATTTTTGTATGGCTGACTCCTTGCCTTTCCTACCCTACCTGAATGTCACCTTCTCACGAACGTCTTTTTGTACCACCTGATTCAAAACCCCTGCCCCATCAGGCGAGAGCGCTTTCTGACATGTTTCTCGTGTACTCGCTCATTGATTATTGTTTGTCTCTCCTACAGGACGTAAGCCCCAGAATCACAGTGCTCTGTCCACTCTCTGCCTTATTGTAGCTGCGGACTCTACAGCACTGCCTAACACTGTAGTTGGGCTCAATTTCCTGTTGTGGATGGAAAGACTGAAGCTCTTCTGCCATCTTTGATGACGTCACCATCTACTTTCCTTCTCATCTCCCTTCCAACCACCCAGGTAGGACCTAGCCACATTCTAGCCTTCATCAAACTTTGGGGCTCCCCCTCAACCATCTCCACCTTGAGATCACCCCGTTCTCTTCAGAACCTCCGTATCTTCCAAGTCTTTTCCTCAGCTCCACAAAGGTAGGCAATTCAATGGTTCAACTCTTCCCAAATCCACAAGCTGTTAGCTTTCTCTCAACTTCATTCCCTGCACAAATCTTTGGCATCATGGCCAAGAATATAGGGCTGCAGTCACACAACAGTGAGAAGGGTTTGAGGGTTTTTTGTTTTGGTTTTGGTTTTTTTTTGTGAGCACTAAATGAAACAACACAATACCTGGCACATTAGAAATGTTCAATAAATATTAGCAAGTGCAAGTCCTATGACTATCAGTATTATAACTGAAGTTTCTTCTTTGCTTGGCTCTTTGACCTTACTTTTCATCCTTTCCTTTCATTCACATTTGGCTCATTTTATCTTCCTCAATTCACTTTATGCGAGGAAGTAGCAATCGTGCCAGGTCTTCTTGGTGGTGACCCAGAGCTTGACAGGTGGGAGCAGTTCAGTGCAGAGAAAAGCTCAGAGTTTTCCAGGTTCCCTAGAAATTTGTACACCAGCCAGTTCAAGGGACTTGGGCTCTAATTGTCTGGTGTCCATAAGCAGGCCTCTAACGCTGTTGAGGGGGCAGAGACTCCCTGAGCAATGTGGCTTGGAGTGAACTCACCTGTGTTTTTGCTTATAGGTGCTTAACAAGACAGTTTCTGCCCTCCTGGGTCATTAACTCAGATTTTGCCATCATCCTTTGAATGTTATAGACTTTCTCATTCAAGGCCTCAGGCATCCGGAGAGGCAGTCCTTGGAAATGATCATGACTAATTCCTGGCCTGGTTCCCTGTAAGGAAGAGGGCTGGGGTGAGCACAAACAGAGGAAGCTGCAGGCTTTCTGGCTGTGGCTCTGTGACCCAGGCAAGCTGAAATCCTGAGACCCTCTTTCTTGCTCTTCAGAGATGTGTCAGGGTCCAACTGTGGGGAAGTATTCCCATAAGAAAGCCCAGATTACTTCAGGGTGACTAGTATCCATCACCTACCATAGTCTCAAATATTTGTTGGGAGAATTTACTAATGAATGAGTAAGGGAACTTGGAAATAAATGTGACTGGAGACCCAGCTATGGTGAGGGATTGGTGAGTCTGGGGTAACTCGGGTGACTTTAGGAAATCAGCTAATGATTGCCACAAACACAGTGGACTATACTACATGCCAGACATGTGCAGGATCCCGAGGACACAGGAAAGGTCTGGGCAGGTCCAGTCCCACTCCTGTGGAGCTTCAAGCCCAGCAGAGTGCAGGGGTAAGGATGACACAGTGTGACAAATGCTAGCACTAGGAGGGAAGGGTGATCTGTCTGGAAGCACTGGAAAGAAGGTATGTTGGGACAGGTGTTGTGGCACTCCAGGTTAAGCCACTGTCTGAGACACTGGCATCCCAAATGGGTGCCGGTTCAAATCCCAGCTGCTCTACTTCTGATCCAGCTCCTTGCTAATGTTCGTGGGAAAGCAGTGCAAAATGGCCCAGGTCCTTGCACCCCTGAACTCACCAGCGAGGCCTGGAAGAAGTTCCTGGCCCTTGGGTTGTTGCAGCCATTTGGGGAGTGAACCAACAGATGGAAGATCTCTCTCTGTCTCTCCCTCTCTCTCTTTAACTCTGAATTTTAAATATATAAATATATATATTTATATATATATATAAATATATATATTTAAAAAAATAAGAAGATAATATGTAACCCAGAGCTGAACACTAGGGTTGGAGAGGGTTTCTTGGAGGACAACGTGATCCCCAGTCAAAGCTTGAAAGACAGATGAGTCAGCCATGTGGTAAGAGGGGAGGTGAGTACAATGAAAGTGTTTCAGACAAAGCCAAGAACATGCACAAAGGATAAAAGATGAGAGAGTGTGTGATGCTGTGCAGGAAGTTAGGAGCAGCCTGGTGTGGTTCAAAGCCAGAAGGCTTCATTTCATTGGTTTTGGACAGAGCCCAGGCTTGGGGATGCTTTAAAAGTTTCCCACATGACTTTCTCAACCATGGTTGAGAGCCTGAGAGCCACAGGCATTAGAACCTGGGTAAAAATGAGGGTGTGGTAAGAGCTAAGAGTGGAGGGATAAGCTAGACAATCACACAGGACCCCAAAGACCATGTCAAGGAACTTGAGTCTTCCTCTCTGAGCACTGGGAAGCTATTTAAACATTTGAACAAGAGCAAATGTGTGGCGTGATCAGACTTGCAGACTTCAGAACACCCCTGTTATGGAAGATGGATTGGGAGGTGGGCAGAAATAGAAGTAAGAAAACCAGTTGGGAAGCTCTTGCAATAGTTCAGGCGAAAGATAATGACAGTCTGAAGTTGACTAGTGGCAGCAGGGATGGAGAGAAGGAGATGAATTCCAGAGATATTTAGGAAGTGGAATTGCTAGGGCTTGATGAAAGATTGGTTGTGGGAGAGAGATGTCAAGGACCATGATTTGTTTAGACAGTTGGGTGGAGGAAGTGCCATTCACTGAGATAGGCATCACCGAAGGGAGGAACCAGAAATAGGTGAGCCGCTGGTTTGTGGATGAGGACATTAGCCTGTTGACTTTGAGGTGCCAGTGTGATATCTAAGTGAGACTTGCAGTCAAAAGATGGTGGCTTAGACTTCAGGTGAAACTTTTACACTGGGGACAGAGATTTAGAAGTCACTAGAAAAGGTTGGGGGTGGCTAAGGTCACCCAGGGGAAGAGAGTGTAGAGTCAGAAGAGGAAAATATTTTCACAGGGTCTTGCAAGTTGTTCTCTTTCTCCAGGTAGACAGCCCTAAACCCATTAAGGGTAATTACACTAAGTGGTAGGATGACTTGTTCTAGCTAGTCCTTATCCAGCATGTGAATTGGCTTACCTGAGCCAATGTGAACACCCGCTGCTGGCCTATATTTGGCCTGTTGCTGTCAGTGCAATCGGATCCAGCTGATTTGCAGTGAAAGGTAGCTGGCAGTTGTGTCTTGTACCTATGGAGCTTGGCTGCGGGAAGCAGTTCTAAATTCCATGGCTCTGCTTAGAGGTTTCTAAATACAGCGGTAGTTATGTGTTAGACATCCGAGGCATTTTAAAGGAAGCAAGTCTGAATCATCTGAGAACGACAGTGCTCAACAACTAACTCAGCACAAAGGTCCTGGGAAGAATTTGCTGTGGAGAAGGGAAGGGTGGGCAGGCAGCTAGTGAGGCTTTTATTCTATGCTCTGTGTAATTGTGATGATATTTTTGGTTTTTAGTGGATGGACTGCATGGATCCAGATGCCCTGTTGTGCCTTCAGATTCCAGAATCAACTGCTGTTGTACAGTCAGTGATCATCACAGTCAGTGATGATGACAAAGCACTTTCACATTGAGCAGCTTCTTTTACTTCTAACAGCTTTTAAGTAAGTAGGGCAGACATTAGCCCTATTTTAAAGATGAGGAAACTGAGTCTTGAGCTAATTAGCCTGCCTGAAATTGCAGAAAATACAAATGAGGCTGAGGATTCAACCAAGTTTCTCAACCCAAATCAATTCCAATCTCCCAATTCTGGTCTCTACCTCTTCTTCTTATTTTTTTCTGTAAGAGTTTATTTAATTGGGGCCAGTGCTGTGGTGCAGTGGGTTAATGCCCTGGCCAGAAGCGCCGGCATCCCATATGGGCAGTGGTTCTAGTCCCGGCTGCTCCTCTTTCTATCTAGCTCTCTGCTATGGCCTGGGAAAGCAGTAGAAGATGGCCCAAGTCCTTGGGTCCCTGCACCCACGTGGGAGACCGGAGGAAGCTCCTGGCTCCTGGCTTCGGATCAGCGCAACTTCGGCCATAGCGGCCACTTGGGGAGTGAAGACCTTTCTCTGTTTCTCCTTCTCACTGTCTGTAACTCTCTCAAATAAATAAATAAAATCTTAAAAAAAAAGTTTATTTAATTGAAAGGTAGAGTGACAGAAGGAGAGAGAGAAGGAGAGACAGAGAGAGATATTCTTCGCTCCCCAATGGCCACAATGTCTAGGGTTGGATCTGGCTGAAGCCAGGAGGAAGTCTCCCATGTGGTGACAAGAACTCAAGTACATGGGCCATCTTCTGCTGCCTTCCAAGGCTCATTACAGGGAGCTGGATCAGAAGTGGATCAACTGAGCCTCAAACTGGCACTCCACTAGGGGATGCCAGCATCGCAGGTGACAGCTTAACCCACTGTGCCAAAACACGGGCCCCATCTACCTTTTTTGAAAAGAGCTTTTTTGATCCACTCTAGAACAAACCAACCACACAGAGGGGAAGAGGATTTGGAAAAAAGCTTGGCAGGTGCCTCTGTGGTTACTGTGTTCAAGACTTTTTATTTTCCTGTTAATCTCATCCCAGGAAAAATTGCACATGCAAGCTATAAGAAAGTTGTCTGGAGTGGACAAAAGGATCAGGAATCCTAGTTCACAAACAATTAGGCCCTAAAGACCAGAAGGGACCAATGGCTCTCGTACTTTAATCCCTAATTTACAGATGGGGAAAAGTGAGAGTCGGAGAGAAACTCATGTGTGATTGCTTAGCCAACCGTGGCAAAATGGAGACCAGACTGCTCACTTGCTGTTATGTGCCCACCCGACACCGCAGACTCGGAACACTATGAGCAACAAATGAGCAAAATAGAAAACACATGGAGGAATAAAGAGCTGACCTAAAAGAAACAGTGACACTCTGCTACACATCTCTCTTTTCTTTTGGATCCAGAGCCATAGAGCTCTGATTGAGAAAGTTAATTAGGAAAATTATTATGGTACTCTCTCTCTTGTCTTTTACTGAAGTCATAGGAGGTAGGTGGAAGTGCCTAGAAGGTAGAGTGGGTGGAATTGGGAAATTGCTCTGAAAGATTTAGCTTAGTGACAATGGGATTGTTGGTTCCACCAGTTTATTATTCACTAGTCACTGGAATTAACCATAATAATAGCTTGCATTTGTACAGTATATTCTAATTTATAAAGGGCTTTTATGACATTATCTCATTTGATCCCACTGACAACTTTGTAACATAGACAAGGCAGGTATAATTATCCTACTTTATGGATGAGAAAACTGAGACTTAGAGAAATTAAATGACTTGCACACTCAGTTATTAAAATACAGTCTGGAGCAGAAACCAGGTGCTCATACTTGGAAAACTTAAACCTTACAAAGATAAAGCAGCAAAACAGGACTTGAAGCCCTATGTGGCCACCTCGAGAACCGATATTTTAACCATCATGTTCTGCTAGTCATTCAACAGACATTTATTGAACATGTCATGTTTTCTTAGTTCCTTGTTCATTACAAATATAAACCACGTGTTCTTGCTGAGGCAGGTACTCATTAATAAATGTTTGCTTGATAAAGGCTTCCAGAACCTTCTCCATACCTCAGGAACTCATCTGACCATGGAAGCAAACACAAGCCTGTAGCCTAATCTCAGAGACCCCCCTGGCACTAATTGCAGGGGAGATGAACCCTCTTGAGACTGACTTGCAACCCAAAGACTACTACTCAAGTTCTCCCAGCCCCAAGAAAACTGGCATGGCTCATTACCAGCCTGGTCTAATGGAAAGGGAGTGACCAAATGAAAACTTATTCCTAGGAGTCTCTGTATTGGTCTCTCCCTGTTAGCTCACCCTGTTAGCATTTCTTCTTAAAAACTAGGAGCAGCTGTTGGCTTAGCACAGCGTGTTACAGGCACACGAGGCCTCCTTGAGGCTGGCTCTCTGAGGCAGGCCACTCACCCAAGCGGTTCCATAAATAGCACCTGTGATGCACGAAAGGGGAGGGAGTTCAGGAAGGCCTGCTGGCTCTCCTCAGTGACGTAACTCCGTGAGTCTACACAGTTCATTTTGAGAAAGAGACTGTTTCCACTACACGGGCCTATCCTTGCTAGGAGTCTTCGTAAAAAATTATTCATGTTATGAGTGATTTAATTCTTTTCTCTCTTTTTCCCATTCCTTCACACACACACACCCCCTTCTTTTTCTCAGACCTCTGCGAATATGCTTTTTCTGTAGTGTCTGTCAGGGGATATTATTTAAGAATCCAGACTGAGTTTTCCTGACTATTTATAGATGACAGTTGTGCCACTGTAGTCACTGCAGAAACTAAAGTGTGGCCCCAGGTCATGTCACATGTGAGAATTGTACAGAAATGTGTTGGCTCTCCCATGTGCCTAGCCCTCCCCGTCCCATCACATCAAAGTGTCCTTTTTGAATAGTGCGCCCCTTTCCTATGTCCTTTTTCAATTAACCTTTTTTTCTGATTATACAAGCTGCCCATGCTAATTAAAAAAATGTCAAGGACTGGATAGCTATCACCCAAAGATAACAACTCTTAACAGTTAACTTTTTTTTATTTTATTTTATTTTTTTTAGTTTAGATGCTTTTGAAATGATTCATGAGAAAGGCAACTAGTACTGATGGTAGGTGTGTGGTGGGTGCACATTCAAAAAAAAAAGTTCTAAGTAAAATCAATGGGATGGTAGGAGAAGAGGAAGATGAAGAAAAAAGTCCCAAATGTTCGGCCTGGGTGCCTGAGAAGCAGGCGTCTGTGGAAGAACCCCTGGGTCACACACCACTGGGCAGAGCTAGGAAAGCTGTTTAGGCTGCCAGACTTGGCGGTCACCCAGGGTCTGTGATTATCAGTCTATTAGCTACAGTTATAGATGCTTCAAGCCTACAGTTAGCCTCACAGATGCACTGTGCAGTATCAGCATCAGCATCTCAACAAGGAATAGAAGCAGAGAGAGAGAGAGGAGAGGGTGGAGATTCAAATGCAGGAGAGACTGACCCACCTGCTGGGCTTTCAACTCTCACCTCTCCCAGCAGCTGCTGGGAATGTTTTGGCTCTGGAATCCTCACTTTCTGTAAATCCATCCATAACCTTCTCAAGGTTGAAACACTCCCTAATGTAAGCAAAATCTGGAGTGTCGAGCTTGAAGCTAAGGGAGGAGATAGCCCACTTCTGAGCTAGAAATGTGACTTAGCCCAGTCATTTTGGTACTGCATCACCTAATAACTACAGCAGGCCGAGAGTCAGACTTTTGATCCTGTCACTCTCGCCACTATTTAATGCTGCTGAGACTCACTGCAGTATGTATAAACTGGAAAATTCTAGTTTGAGGATCTTGATGAACAGGTCCCACTGGTCTGTCCCTTGCTTAATGCAGAATCCAACAGGTAGCACTTGCTGTGAAGTAGCCGGGGATCCTGGGCACCCTGAGGGAGGCCGCCCAGGCTGTCAGCCCTCAGCCCTGCGAACTCCAGAGGGGAGGGTAACTGCCTCTCACTCTGAGACTGAGCCCCCAGAGGCTCTGACCTCCAGCGCGTGACTCTCTGGTGAGGTTTCTGGGGGGAGAGGTGATCGCTGCATCTGCACATTTCTTGCTTTTTAATTATCACAAAAGAAAAATAAAAGTGAGGTGATAATGCTATTGTGGCTACTCTGTGGTTATTTTATTTTAGTTTGTCATTTTAGGTTTTTAATGTTGGCTTGACTCAATGAAGCTTAAATTTTTCTGTCTCCAGGAAGTAGAATGAGGATCAGTGAAAAGAAAAGGAAAAGGAGGCAACCTTAAGTTTTCCTAAAGGCACCAAGCGAAGTCCCAAAGAGCAACTTCCGGAACACTGAGTTGCCACTGTCCAGCAGAATCGCGCCTGTGCCGTGGCCCTCAGCAGGTGAAGATTAACCTTGCTCTGGGTCGCTAGAAGCACCTTCCAGCCTCACCCAGGCGTTGGCTTGGTCTCCAGTCCAGCCAGCTTAGTAACTTGCTCTGTCCAGCCATTAATTTGTTCAAGTAACTTTCCGTAGATGAAGATTTAGTGTCTCTGTAACTCTGACTTTCAAATAAGGAAAATAATTATTTTTTAAAAAAATTTTAAAAAGAAAAAGAAAAAAAAAAGGCTGGCATTGTGGCTAAGTGGGCAAAGCTGAGACCCCAGCATCCCATAGGAGCACAGGTTTGGGTCCTGGCTGCTGTGCTTCCGATCCAGCTGCCTGCTACTGCACCTGGGAAAGCAGCGGGTCCCTATGACCATGTGGGAGACCAGAATGAAGCTCCTGCCTTCAGCCTGGCCCTGCCCTGGCCATTGAGGCCATTTGGGGAGTGAACTAGCACATGGAAGATCTCTCTCTCCCTCTGTCTCTCTCTCTCTCTCTGTACCTCTGACTTTCAAATAAATAAAATACATCTTTTAAATCTAAACGACAGAGGTACAGAGAGGGAGACAGAGGAGGGAGAGAGAGATCTGCTATTCACTTGTTCACTCCTCCAATGTGCTATAATGGCCAGGG
The DNA here is from genome assembly GCF_051225735.1 of Oryctolagus cuniculus. Taxonomy (NCBI): domain Eukaryota; kingdom Metazoa; phylum Chordata; class Mammalia; order Lagomorpha; family Leporidae; genus Oryctolagus; species Oryctolagus cuniculus. Next base: position 105,727,090 of record NC_142873.1, read on the forward strand.
CTGGTCCAGCCTGAAGCCAGGAGCCCAGAATTCCATCTGGGTTTCCCATGTGAGTGGCAGGGGCCCAAGTACTTGAACCATCATCTGCAACTTTCCCAGGCACATTATCAGGAAGCTGGATTGGAAGTGGAGCAGCTGGGACTTGAACTGGTGCTCATATGGGATACCAGGGTTTAGGTGGCAGCTTAACATGCTGAGCCATGGGCCTCATTCAAATAATTTTTATGGAGTACTGAACCAGATGCTGGCATAGAAAAATAAATAAGAAATTGTCCACTTACAATCTAAGGAAGAGGAAAGATGCAGAAAAAAGATAAAAAGGGAATGTTAAAACAGTGTTAGTTTTTTGCTGAAGGATCCAGCAAGGTGCTAGGAAATTCAGAGGACAAGGGGAATGACTCCAGGCACTGCTGTAGTTGTATGTCACAAATGTTGATATGTTACATTTTCATTTCTTAAATACATACTCTTTTATTCCCCCTTAAGATTTCCTTTTTGATCCCAGGAATTATTTATGTGGATGTTGTTACATTTTCAAGTGTTTAGAGATTTTTCTGCTATTTGAATTTTTATTTCACTGTGGTTGGAGAAAATACTCTGTATTATTTTATTTCTTTTATATTTGTTAAGGTTTATTTTATGGCCCAGGATATGCTGTAACAGATGTATGGTTCATGGACACTTGAAAAGCTTGTGTGTCCTGTTATGGAATGGAATATTCCATAAATATAGATTATAAATTATTATTGTTGTAAACATTCTGCAAATATAGAATAGAACTTGTTTGTTAGTGGTATTACTGAGTCCTATATCCTTGCTAACTTTATGCCTAATCATCCTATCAAATGTTGAGAGGAGTTATGTTAGTCAGCTTTTCATCACTGTAATAAAAATCTGAGAGAAGCTACTGATGAGGAAGGAGGTTTGCTTTGGCTCTTTCTTGGCTTCAGAGGTTCACGGTCCAAGATCAGGTGAGACTCAATGGTTTGGTCACCTGGTGAAGGTGGGGCATGGCATTAGTGGAGCGTGTGCAGAGGACAATTACGTGGTAAGTCAGGAAGCAGAGTGACTGGGCCCAGCTGGACTTTTATAGTCAGCCCCCTCCCCAGGGCACACCCTCAGTGACCCAAGGACTCCTACTTGGCCCACCTCCGAAATATTGTAACTGGAATAAGTGTTCACCCTCACCCAACAGTGCCACTTTTGGGCCAAGATTTTAACACATAGCCTTTGGAAGATGCCAAAACTAATATCCAAATCATAGCAGAGGTGTATTGAAGTCTCCAAGTATAATTGTGAATTTATATATTTCCCTGTTTTGTTTTATTAGTTTTTCTTCACATATTTTGGTTTTGGTCTGGCCCAGCCCAGGACACTGTGGCCATTTGGGGAGTGATTCAGTGGATGAAGTATCTTTGTCTCGCCCTCTCTCTTTATAACTCTGTCTTTCAAATAAATAAATAAAATCTTTTAAAACAAACAAAAAATTGTCATTTTATTTTTTCTGCTTATTCTATTTTTACTCTTTGTTTTCTTTTCCATGTATTCTCATGAGCTATTTGAACATTTTTGAGAATTCCATTTTTAATTATTTGTAGCATTTTTAATATATTCCTTTATATGGTTTTTTACGATTTATTTATTTATTTGAAAGAGTTACAGAGAGAGAAGAAGAGAAAGAGAGAAAGAGAGATGGTCCATCTGTTGGTTCATTCCCCAAATGGCCACAAAAACCAGGGTTAGGCCAGGCCAAAGGTAGGAGCCAGGAGTTTCTTCCAGATCTCCCATGTGGGTGCCAGGGCCCAATTACTGGGTCCATCTTCCATTACTTGCAAAACTGACTCATTCAAATCTCGTGGGGCTGCTTTGTGGTGCAGCTTGTGACACCAGCATCCCATATCAGAGCACATTTTTGATCCTGCTAAATGCTAATGTGCTTGGAAAGCAGCCATGATAGACCTTGCCACCCGTGGGGGAGACCCAGATGGAGTTCCTGTCTCCTGGTTTTGGCTGGTCCAGTCTTGGCTGTTGTAGCCATTTGGAAAATGTACCAGTAGTTAGAAGATCTCTCTGTCTCTCCCTTCCTCTATCACTCTTTCAAATAAATCTTTAAAACAAAGCAAAACAAAAAAACAAGTTTCACCTGATGATTTTTTTTTTTTGCTAATATTTTATGCAAAGGAAGAAATGGGTCTTAGATGACTTCTACTAGCTCATCAGACTACAGATACTTTGAGCAAAATGGTATGAATTGCCTGTTCAACTTTTTGAAAGATCAAGGTTTGGATGTCAGATACATATGGGGTTGAACTTCAGCTTTGCCATCTACTAGCCATGTGGCACTAGATTAATCAGTTAACTTTTTAGATAGCTTGTTTCTGATTTTAGTGAAGTAGATGAATCATTTTTATGCAAAAGTTTGTTGTAAGGATTAGATAATATATAAGGTATGTAAAATTCCTAGCATAGGAAGGCGATCAACAGAAATGACTCACTTTGCTATGCTCTTGTTGACTCTCACAGAGTAAAAACAAATATCTGTATTTTAGGGGCTAGCAATGTGGCGTAGAGAGTAAAGCTGCCACCTGCAATGCTGGCATCCCATATAGGCACTGATTTGAGTCCCAGCTGCTCCACTTCTGATTCAGCTCCCTGAAAATGGCCTGGGAAACAGCAGAAGATGGTTCGATTGCTTGGGCCCCTGCACCCACATAGGAGACCTGGAAGATGTTCCTGGCTCCTGGCTTTGGCCTGGCCCAGCCCTGGCTGTTGTGGCCATTTAGGGAGTGAATCAGCAGATGGAAGATTCCTCTCTCTCTCTCTCTCTCTCTGGATTTTAGTGTATGTATATTTCCAAACTAAGCGTCTCTCACCAACCAAGGTTTACATTCATTTATATTACGTTGGCTTTTAAGCATGAGGTGACTATCAGAGAACAGAGAGATTCTAGATGGTTAAAATTTTGTAGTGCTGAAGAATTACCTTCCTCAAAAGCTTTGTTAAAAAACAGAACAGAACAACAGTATTTATTGATCATGCGTAGGGGAGTGGGCACTTCAACCTCTGATGCCATGACTTCCTTTCACTGCACCCACTGTGTTATCCTTGAGACCCAAAGACAAAGATGTAAGCAGGAAAGGAGCTGACCTGAAAATTAAAGTCAGGATCCACATTAGAGTTGCCTGGGTAATTGCCTGACCTTGCAGGACTGCACGGCTTCTTTATGCCTCTGCTTCCTCATCTATTAAGTGATGCTAGACCTGTCTTTGGGGAAGTTGTGAGGGTGAATTAGGTCATGTCCATAAAACACTTGAGATCTTTGGAAGAAAAGCATTTACAAACCCATAAACAGCGTAATTAATGTCATCATCACCATTATTATTGTTGATGATGGGGAATAGTTCAATGCACATGGCAACTTCAGAGTTGGGAATATTTGTTACAGAGAATGTGAATCTGAAGACTTTATTACAGTACCCCTTTTTCCCAATCTCTTTTATCCTGGATTAAAACCTCCCACTCCCACAGAAGTACTTTTGCTCATAGATTTGGCAGTTTATTGCCAGCAACAAATGTGTCCGTACGAAGTCCTTTGAGGCATCACCCCGTCTGTCTTTCACAATGATTAAGCATTCTTTGGAAGGGCTTAGGTGAAACAACAAAGATTTCACCTACCTGTGGCCTTCTCTGCAAAGTCACAGAATACCTCCTGCATTCGTATAAACAGCTGCTTACATTTTATACAAAATAAACATGGAGATAGCACCCAGTGCATTCCAGGTGCTGTGCTAACAATTTACCTGCATTAGCTCATTTAAATCACGTGAGAGCTGGAACACTCTTTTGTCCCTCACTTCCTTCAGTCTCTCCTCGAAGTACACATAATTATGAGGTTTTTCAGACTATCCCAAATAAAAGAACAGTCTGCTTCCTCAGTCCCAGTTCTTTTACCTGGATTTATTTTTCTCTCTAGCACAAGTCACCATCTGACATACTTACATTTCTTGGTTTATTCTGTTTCTTCATTACACCACAAGTTCTGATGGGTAAGATTTTGCTTTGTTACCTCTCTGGCTCCAACATCTAAACAGTTCCTGGCACATGGCTGGGGTTCAGAAACAGTATTCGTAAGTGAAATAATCACTTTGTGCATTAGGTGGGAATATGCCATTTTACTGATGGTCAGAGGCTTCAAGATATGTATATGGTCACACAAAAAGTGGCAAGAGCTGGGACTGGAACACGTACTAATTCTAGCCTGAGCACTAACTACTGATCTCATGTTCCACTGCCTTCAGGAAATATCACAAAGATGATTCTTTTTTTTTTAAAAAAAAAAGTATTTATTTATTTGAAAGACATAGTTGTGGGGTGGGGAACAGAGACAAAGATATTTATTTATTTATTTATTGATGGAATATAAATTTCATAAGTACATCTTTAGGAATATAGTGATTCTTCCCACCATACCTGCCCTCCCACCCACACTCTGACCCCTCTTCTTCCTCTCTCTCCCCTTGCCAGTTCCATTCTCCATTAAGATTCATCTTCAATTAACTTTGTATACAGAAGACCAACTCTATGCTAAGTAAAGATTTCAACAATTTGCACACACACACACACACACAAACTGAGAACTAGTTTCATAGTTAATTCTCATAATACAACTCATTGAGGACAAAGGTCCTGCATGGGGGTTAGTGCACAGTGACTCCTGTTGTTAATTTAACAATTAACATACACTCTTATGTATTACATCAGTGACTACCCTAGGCTCTTGACATGAGCTGCCTAGGCTATGGAAGCCTTTTGAGTCCACAAACTCTGTCAGTATTTGGACAAGGCCATAAGCAAAGTGGAAGTTCTCTCCTCCCTTCAGAGAAAAGTACATCCTTCTTTGTTGGCCACTTACAAAGAGATCTTTCATCTGCTGGTTCATTCCTCCCAGATGGCCATAATGGCCAGGGCTAGGTCAGACCGAAGCCAGGAGCCAAAAGCTTCTTCCAGGTCTCCCACAGGGTGCAGGGGCCCAAGCACCTGGGCCATCTTCTGCTGCTATCCCAGGCACATTAACAGGGAGCTGGATCAGAAGTGGAGCAGCTGGGACTCCAACCTGTGCCCATATGGGATGCTGGCACTGCAGGAGTCAGCTTAATCCAGTAAGCCACAGTGTGGCCCTTATTGCTCTGATTTCTGCCGGAAGAGTCTTGAAGGCAATAGAAATGAGGTAAAGGCAAGAGCTGTGTCTAAAGTGTCAGAAAACTAGAGAAAATAATTAGATTCTAGTAAATTGTCTTTTATTCTTCTTCCAACACCATTTGTATCCAAAAAGGGTATCTCAGTCAACCTTCTAGCTAGTTAAATTCTGGCTAAGACCTGTAATTTCAGGAGCCCACCATCTCTCCCCTTCCTTGTCTACCTTCTATAATTTCTCTATCAGTTAGTTGATGCCCCACATTCTATAAGAAGAAGGAAGGAGATAACATTTATTAAGCATTTAATATAAATTTTCACTGTGTGAGGCACACAACATTGTTTGTCCCTGTCACTCCGTGGTGGATTTACTAGCAGAAGGTGTTTTAAATCCACACCTAATAGATGAGAAAACTAAGGCTCAAAAAGACTCAGGATCTACTCAGGATGTCTTAGGCTGATTCTAAGCCCACGCTCTTTATCTGTACAGATTAGTGAAGATGGCCAAAGAGCCTGGGGGATTTGCCTACTGGCACTGGGATGTCCTCCCTGGGATTCGGTGTGTCTGCTAAGATATTGTTGACAAATACCTATGCTTGAGTACCATGAATACCTAAGATTGCAGGGACTGCCACACCAGAGCACAATGATAAAATTGTTATCTCTGTATTCGGCTGGGGTGTCTACACTTTGTCCTCAGTGAGAGCCCAGGGTCCAGGACTGGGCATTTGCAACCCTTGAGGCTTTGCTGTCTCTGGGACGATGCCTTTGCCTAAGGATGAAGGTCTTGATTAAAATAAGTTATTGAGGCTGGCACAGCGGAGTAGCAGGTAAAGCTGCCACCTGCAGTGCCGGCATCCCATATGGGCGCCAGTTCCTATCCCGGCTGCTCTACTTCCTTTCCAGCTCTCTGCTTTGGCCTGGGAAAGCAGTAGAAGATGGCCCAAGTCCTTGGGCCCCTGCCCTTGGGTGGGAGACTGGGAAGTAGCTCCTGGCTCCTGGCTTGGGATCAGCGCAGCTCTGGCCGTTGCTGCCATCTGGGGAGTGAAACCAGAAGATGGAAGACCTCTCTCTCTCTCTCTCTCTCTCTCTCTCTCTCTCTGCCTCTCCTCTCTCTGTGTAACTCTTTCAAGGAAATAAATAAATTAAAAAAAAAAGTTATCTTAGGATTGCCAAAGACCAAAGGGTGGACTGTTAAGGAAATATTGCTGTAGGGCAAAAAAAAAGGTGGCTAGGCTGTAGGGCCAGGATGGGAATTAGAGCTGAACCCTTCCTCTCCACTCTCTGCTTTTTTCCCAATGCCTCTCCTGATCACCTCGGCCAGCACTGCTCACACTCTTTCTGTTCCTCCACCCTCTGCCCCCAACCCTGCATTTTAATAGGGCTTCCGCCTACAGAATGAGGCTCTGGAGGGAACACAAATGCCTAATAAACATAAGAAAAGCTGCCACACCTCTCAGAAACCCTAGGAAATTTAAACCAAAGCCAAGCTTGGGAGAGTTTTTAAACAGGGGAGGAATATGGTTGGGACACTTTTTCAACATATATCTTTGTTTGATTAAAGATTATAATGTTGTTGGGACTGTGATGTGGTGGGCAAAGCATTTGCCTGTGGTGCTGACATCCCATATGGGTGCCGGTTCAAGTACCGCCTGTTCCTCTTCTGATCCAGCTCTCTGCTATGGCCTGAGAAAGCAGCAGAAGATGTCCAAGTGCTTTGGCCCCTGCACCAAGTGGGAGACCAGGAAGAATCTCCAGGCTCCTGGCTTCAGATTGGCCTAGCTCCGGTCACTGCAGCCATTTGAGGAGTGAACCAGTGGATGGAAGACCATTCTCTCTGTCTCTCCCTCTCTTTGTCTGTAACTCTACTTCTCAAATAAATAAATAAGATCTTTTAAGAATTATTTTTTAAAAGATTATAATGTCATGTACAATTCTTTGGCAGCATCTCAAAAAAAAGATTGTTTCAGATTTTAAGAAAATACAATAAACACACTATGATTTAATATTTTAAAAATACATTATTCTTGTATATGGAAAGCTAGTTCCATAATTGTCTATTACCCTTCTTTTTCCAAATCTGAAGGACATCTGTTCTTGAGACTATAAGGACAAACAAACCAAGAAAAAATGATCAATGAAGAAGCAGCAAAATACTAGGCATTCCAACACGAACAACTTAAAATTTCTAAATACTAACACATACTGAGATATGGAATGCCATTTAGTAGGAGACAGGCCCAGCACTGTGACATAGTGGCTTAAGCTGCAGCATGTGATGCCAGCATCCCACATGGGCACCAGTTCGATTCCTGGCTGCTCTACTTCTGATCCAGCTCCCTGCTAATGTGCCTGGGAAGGCAATGAAAGATGGCCCAAGTTCTTGGGCCCCTGCACCCACAGGGGAGACCCGGAAAAAACACCTGGTTCCTGACTTTGGTCTGGCCCATCTCTGGCCGTTAAAACACCTGGCTCCTGACTTTGGTCTGGCCCATCTCTGGCCGTTGTGGCCATTTGAGGAGTGAAACAGCAGACAGAAGATCTCTCTCTCTCTCTCTCTCTCTCTCTCTTTCTGTGACTCTGCCTTTCAAATAAAATAAATAAATAAATCTTTATTTAAAAAAAAAAAAGTGAGAGACATGCCTGCAAAGTCCTATGAAGGTTAACTGCGTCACTCAAAATTATTTGAAAAATTCCAAAACCTGCAAGTTGGTGGTATTTTGTTTTGTTCTGTTTTGAACTCCATTCCATGGCAAGACCTAAACTGACCTGAATTCATTTAGTATCAAAACCTGAGCTGAGCTCATACATTATGTGACTATATATAGTCTTTGTTTCTCACTTAGAATGAATATTCATCCGTTGAACTGCAGAACTAATGTTTGATTATGATTAGGAGTCTGCTCTACACTCACTGGAGTGTTATATAACACACTTTATATGCACATATGATCTTTCTGCAAGTTGAAAAACTATGATTTCTGAGAACCTCGGGCCCTAAGTGTTTTGGAAAAAAAATTGAGGGCCATCTTTCTCTTATCTCAGTTATTAGCAGCTACGTAAAAATGTTGCAGAAGGAAAAATCCTAGAGATCATTAAGTCCAATTTCCTCTCCTCCTTAGAGGGTGAGAACTAATGTTCCTGAAACAAAAGCCTTCAAACACAAATTCCTGCGAAGCTGGAGCGAGCGCCCTGCGTCGCATCTCCCATTCTGGGGAAAGTCAGCCAGGAAGAGAACCCTGTGGTGTCTTGGCCTGAATCAGCTATTTTCAGTCATGATTCTGAGTCTGACTTTCATCTACCTTCTCTCAGATGCTGAAAGAGGCCCAGACCATGCATGCGGATAAAGAATCTTGATACATATATTTAAGCTAAAATAGGATTTGAAAAATTGTGGTAATTCTTACACTAAGTGGATTTTTTTTTAAAAGATGTACTTTATTTGTTTGAAAGGCAGAGTTACAAAGACAGGGGAGACAGTGAGAGATCTTCCAGCTTCTGGTTCACTCCCCCCAACAGCCACAATGGCTGGGGGTGGGCAAGGTCAAAACCAGGAGCCTGGAACTCCATCTGGGTCTCCCATTTGGATGGAAGGGACCCGGCCACTTGGTCATCCTCTGCTGCCTTCCCAGCCATATCAACAGGGAGCTGGATCAGAAGTGAAGCAGCCAGGACAGAACTGGCACCCAAATGGGACGCTGGCATCGCAGGCAATGGCTTAACCTTCTGTGCCACAACATTGGCCCCTTAAGTGGATCTTAGTAATGGTTTTGTTAACATATGATAAAAGGTACATATCTGTCCATGCACAAAATAGTTACAAGACTATTTCATGGACTGTATTAACATTATTGAAATATTAATTGATAACTCATTATAGATGGTGTGGTCCAGTGGTGGAATATGAGCTTCAAAGAGTATAGTGAATATGACCTTTCACTTCTGTATGTATATTTCTAGGATAGACAAATATACACTCTAATTTGGTGATAAGGTCCAAAGCACAAGTAGGAGGGTTTTCAAGGGGAGACCTGGGCCCCAGGGCTTTCTTGCAGGATTGTTTCGGGTCTCCTGGCTATCCCTGGATGATTTGTTTCCTTGTTTTAGTGCTGATTTGCCAACTGCACAGAATTCTCAGTCTCTGAAGCTGCCCCAGGCTGGGTGTTTCAAGCATGGGCTTTCCCTGCATAGTGTATTTCTGCTGCTGAACTTATATTATTCTTGTGTTTTATTTCGAGACCTAAGAGTCATGCAACAAATTCACATATATCTGGGGCCATGACTGTCCCTCCAGTCAAAATCCTCCAAAGGCTCTAGAAGACATTGACTCTCCTCCCATCTATGGGGGAAGGACAGGCTCTTAGGATATTTGTGTGTCAAGTGTGTAGAAAACAGACTATCTCCTGGGATGAGTGCTGCCTGGAAGACCCTCCTCTTTCTCAAAACCTTTTCCTCTTTGGTTGCTTCCTGCCTCTCACTCTGATTGTCTCCCTGGTAGAGGAACCACCTGCCCTGGTTCTCTGGGGGCTGAAGGTCACAGTCAACTGGCCTCAGGTTTTCTGTTTAACTGCTTCATGCCTGTCCCATACAGGTTGTGGTTGAGAGAGGCTACGCAACCTGCCTGAGCTCTTATTGCTAGAAAATGACACAGCCATGTCAGCAAAATCCATGTTTTATTCCACTTCTAGGTGGTTTCTTCCTTCTTAGACAAAACATTTGTAACCAATTACTGAATCAGCTGTAAATCACCAAACTCTACTACCCTATGACTCCCATCTCTCTCTCTTTTCCTCAAGGAATTCAAGAAATGCTTTGTTAAATGCTTCAAATTCCTTATGAAATGTGCAATAATTCCCTCAAAGAAAGAAATATGATTAATTCAGGGAGCAAGTATTTTTTGAATACCTACTTCATGCCAAGCAGTTTGTCTACCATGATTTATCCCTAATGAGTTTATGCCGGATTTCAGTGCTCGATTCTTCCTCTTTTAGTAGTTCACAAACTATCCATTTAAGAGGCTGTTTTCAGAATCCAGCCCAGGTTGTACTGAAGTGTACATCTAAAAGGATGTGTAGCATCCTTTTAGAAAATCAGATCTTTATGCATCTCTAGCATGCCTCCAAAGGATAACCAACAAATCTAATGCACCACACATCTTATTTATATGTCATTTGACTTTTATTTTTAACAGTCATGTGTATTCCTTCAACAGATTCTGAGGAAAGTATACAGCCTGCTTTCTTTTCCCAGGGTCTCCCCAGATGAGACTCTCATCCCATGGGAGCCTTACTCGGGATCTGGGATTTACCTGTTTCATGATTTTAAATCCTTATGTGTATTTGAGCACAGGATCCTTTCGCAGACTTGTTGCTTCTAGTATTGTTTTATTTAGGGCTACCTGCACTTATTTTGTGGAAATGTTCTGATTACCTATGGCACATAACAAACCACTCCAAACTCCAGTGAATTAATATCATAATTTATCATTGATTGGGGCCAGTGCTGTGGCACTGTGGGTTAAAGCCCCAGCCTGCAGCACCGGCATCCGATATGGGTGCCGGTTTGAGTCCTGGCTGCTCCTCTTCGATCCAGCTCTCTGCTATGGCCTGGGAAAGTAGTAGAAGATGGCCCAAGTCCTTGGGCCCCTGCACCCACATGGGAGACCTGGAAGAAGCTCCTGGCTCCTGGCTTCGGATAAGCTCAGCTCTGGCCATTGCAGTCATTTGGAGAGTGAACCAGCGGAATGGAAGACCTCTTTCTCTCTCTCTGGCTCTACCTCTCTCTGCAAATCTATCTTTCGAATAAATAAAATAATTCTTTAAAAAAATTATCATTGAATCTTATGTTTCTATGAGTTGACTGTGCTCAACTGGGAAGTTCTCACTTGGAGTCTTACAACTTGTTGCCGTCAGAGACTGTTAGGGCCAGGGCTGGCTACATAGTTTGTGACCTGTGTAGTCACTTAAAACCCATGCTCAGAAGGGCCTCATGTCGGTTCACCATTCTGCTATCACTATCTCAAATCTCTTCATATTTTTGAATTTTTATTTTGCACTGGCTCTGAAAATTATGAAGTTATCTATAGTCATCTGAAGCCTTGACCAGCTGGGAGTCCAAGATATCTTATGAGGCACAAGGCTGGCAGCTGCTGTTGGTGCTGACTGGGACCTCCACCAGGCTGTCACCCGTCCCCACATACGATTGTTCTATGTTGCTTGGGCTTCCCAGAGAGGGGGAGTGGTCCAAGAGTCCCAAGCAGAAACTGACATGATTCCTGTGACCTTGCCTCAGAAGACCCTAAGTGTCACCGTGTGTCACTCCACCATAACCCGATGAGGTAGGCACTGTTTTATTCCTAATTTCAAGGACAAGAAATGGTTGCTTGGTTGATAGGAATAAACACTTTGTACAAAAATCACCAAGATGGTTAAGTAGTTGGCCAGGATCCAAACTGAGGTCTCCGGGGCTCCAGGGGCTGTGCTTTCCTTTGTGATTTTGCGTTCACCTTCTACTGGTCAAGCAAGTCATTAAGACCAGTCCAGATAGAAGGATAAGAGACTTACACCCTATGTAATTTAAAACACTGATAGACATTGTATATATCTTATTGCATCCAACATGTTGCTTTGAAACATGCATACATTGTAGAACCAGAAAATGGAGCTAACATATGCATTATCTCATATACTTACGAACTCCACCCCTTGATGGCCAAGTTGCAAGATCTCATTGCAGAAGAGCACGTAGGATGGGCATTATTGTGATCCTCTTTGGGAAATACTTTCTGCCACAGGGTTATTTGGGACACATCGTTGCTTTGATTGATGCTCTGCCTCTCCTGCTTCCCTTCAAGCTCTGCTCAATTGGTAGGTATTTATTACCATGTGTGGATAGATAAGGCAGTTTCAAGTGACCAACCCCCTATCTTTTGGCTTCTTTCTAATATGATGAAAAATAGGTCTTGCTCAGAATCTCTTATAGGCACGTGCCTATAAAAAGTGTGATTAAGGAGACTCTGATCTCAAGGTGGGATCAGGGGGGTGCTGGAAAGAATCACTTTTCCAGTTTTTGCCACAGGGTCATGTTGAGTAAAAGTATTGAACCTTTCTAGGTAAATCTTGAGGATTCGAGATCCTAGGCCTTACAGTGGAGATAAAAGAGAAGGTTTAGAGTTTGATAATTCCAGGAATAAACCTCAGCTCCACTATTACTTGGTAGGTAAGCATACAAGAGCCTCAACTTCGTTATTTATAAAGTGGGACTGATGATACTTCTCTAAGATTTTGTGATGAGTAGCTGGGAAATTGCATTCAGTTCTCAAAAGATGATAGGTATGGATGTTATATCACTGGCCTTTGATTCCTGTTACTGCCTTCTGTGGTTCCTTTGCTCTGTGGATGCTCATGGTTATCAACCCAACGCAGATTCTCTGGGATAACAAACTGTGGTAGATGTACTGAAAACAACCTAAGGGTGACATGGTCCAGAAACCTCTGCACTGGAAGCTACAGTATAACGTGTTGGCTTCCACCTGTAGATGTTGAGGGCTGGCAAAGCTAGCAGTAGTGGTAACTAACATTTATAGAGCAGGGTGCTTAACCATGTTAGAAATGGTTAATTCTAGGGGCAGGAGCTGTGGTACAGTGGGTTAAAGCCCTGGCCTGAAGCACCGGCATCCCACATTGGTGCCGGTTCGAGTCCCGGCTGCTCCTCTTCCAATCCAGCTCTCTGCTATGGCCTGGGAAAGCAGCGGAAGATGGCCCCAGTCCTTGGGTCCCTGCACCCATGTGGGAGACCTGGAAGAAGCTCCTGGCTCCTGGCTACTGGCTCCTGGCTCCTGGCTTCGAATCGGTGCAATTCCAGCCATTGCAGCCATCTGGTGAGTGAAAAAATCAGATGGAAGACCTCTCTCTCTGTCTCTACCTCTCTCTGTAACTCTGTCTTTCAAATAAATAAAATAAGTCTTTAAAAAAATGGTTAATTCTCACTACTACCCTGCGAGGTAGGTGCTGTCCTGTTCCTAATTTTAAAGACAAGAAATGGTCGCTTGGTGAGAACAATTTGTGGGAAATCACCAAGGTAGTTAAACAGTCCAGCCACGTTCCAAACTGAGCTCTGTCAGGCTCCACGGCCTGCTTCTTCATCCTGATTTGGCCTCCCAGATAGATAAAAATATTCACATTTCTGAATCCTTTGCATGTGACCTGAGATCTTGGGCTTTTGTTTAGTGACTCATTTGGGAACTAAGGCCCTAATATGAGAATTCTTCAAAATGCCTGTGAAAATGGAACTAAAAATAACCTTATTTTGGTGTAAAAAGTTTTTTTATATTTACAGAAGGAGAGAGAAAAAGAGAGAGAGAGACAGAGAGAGAGAGAGAGAGAGATAATCCATCTACTGGCTCACTCCTCAAATGGCCACAACGACCAGGGCTGAGCCAGATTGAAGCCAGGAGCCGGGAGCCAGGAGCTTCTTCCAGGTCTCCCACATGGATGCAAAGGCCCAAGGACTTGGGCCATCCTCCACTGCTTTCCCAGGTGCATTAGCAGGGAACTGAATCAGAAGTGGAGCAGCCAGGACTTGAACTGGTGTCCTTACGGGATGCTGGCTCTGCAAGTGGCAGCTTTACCTGCTACACCACAGTGCCAATCCCATGGTGTAAAAATTTTTGAAATCCATGCATATGAGCGGTCTTTAAAAGCGGAAAATGTATATTATGAAGAAACTATGCATGGGTCTCAACATAGCTTTGCACCAAAATAAACTTACCTCTTAATTCTATTTCCACGAAAGTTTTGAAGGACCCTTGTATTTTACCACCAAGTCTGGTCAGGGGACCATGTTGGGAAAGTAATTCCAAAGCCACCCACCTTTCAGGCTGTTGGCATAAATCCCTCTGGGGGCTGTGTGGCAGCAGGCCAGTCCCTCCAGCATGTCGCTGGGTAGCTTTCAACCAGGCCCCTGACATTTGGCATTTTTCCTGGCAGTCAGCCAGGATGACAGTATTTCTGTGTTTTGTTTTGTTTTTACTTTCATTCTAAACTGTTTCCTCTCAAAATAAACAAAAAGGAATTCAGAAGTTCTATTGATGCATTGAATGAAGCTATTTGTGATGAAAAGTTTGTAGCTGGGGAGGAAAAGAGGGAAAGAGATGGTTGAGGGAAAGGAGGAAACCCAACCCTTGAGGCTGGTCATGGAATTTAGAATTCCCTGGAGCGGAAAAGTTCTAATTTTAAAAGCTGCTTGGGGCTGGCACTGTGGCACAGTAGGTTAATCCTTCACCTGCAGCGCTGGCATCTCATACCAGTTCAAGTCCCAGCTGCTCCTTTTCTGATCCAGCTCTCTGCTATGGCCTGGGAAAGCAGAAGATGGCTGAACCACTTGGGCCACTGCACCTGTGTAGGAAACCCAGAAGAAGCTTCTGGCTCTTGGCTTTGGATCAACTCAGCTCTGGCTGTTGTGGCCATTTGGGGAGTGAACCTGCGGATGGAAGACTTTTCTCTTTGTATTTCTCTCTTACTGTCTGTAACTCTACCTCTTAGATAAATAAATGAAATCTTAAAAAAAAAAGAACTTTATTTAAAAAAATCTGCTTAAGTTTCTCAAAAAAGAAGTGCGCTTGAAGTATAAATGAAGTATAAATATATGGTCAGGCCCCTCTTAATGAGCTGTGGAGAATTCCTAAGGTAATTGTTTATTTCTGTCTAGCAAATGCTTCCTTTAGCAAACGTTTACAATAGCCTTCTTTTGCTTAACTCTGAAGTCCCAAACATGCTTGAAATGTAGCGAATTGGCCTAACGTGGACCATTCTCTTACTTTTTCTCTCATTTGGAAGGGTGCTGGCAGCTGTGCATAAACCACTGATAACATGTTTAGGCCCTGGTGCTCCTCCTCATTGGGGAAAACTTTTCCTCCCGACTTTCCTTTATTTGAGCATGTACCTACACCCCTGCTCTGTTGTAAGCATTGTACATGTGAGCTCATTGAGTCTTCACAATTTTAAGATTCCTAATAATTACACCACTATTT
Organism: Oryctolagus cuniculus; assembly: GCF_051225735.1. Lineage (NCBI taxonomy): Eukaryota > Metazoa > Chordata > Mammalia > Lagomorpha > Leporidae > Oryctolagus > Oryctolagus cuniculus. The sequence continues at coordinate 105,742,313 of NC_142873.1, forward strand.
AACAGATAAGGAAACTGAGGCTTAGAGAGGTTCAGCCACAAGCCCCAAGTGACATGGCTATGAAGTGTGGTGATGGTTTGACAGGAGAGTCTTTATTTCATAGCGGCATGGAAGAGTCAAGTTTACCCAGCCCCCGGATCAGAACCCAGCTCTGCCACTTTCCAAAATGATTGGCTGGCCAACTCACAATTGCTTATACTACCTGTAATATGCCTGAAATTCTCGCAGTAGTTCATCCATTCTCATGAAATCTATGACATTATTTCTATGAGAAATAGATGCTCTTATTGCATCTTTACACTTGACCTTAGCCAAAAGGCTGAGAAGTGGTTACTTACTGCATATTTGATCATCCTTCCTTGAATAGGCTCAGGACTTCTACTCCTGTCGAAGTTGGAAAGGATCCTATTTATTCATTCTCCTGTTTGAAAGCACTTACAGACACACAGGCAATGTGGCATAGTGTTAGGAATGCACACGCTGCAACAAGACTACTTTGTTGGAATTGTGGCTTTGCTAATTATTTGCTCAAAGTCATGTAATTTGTTTTTTAATCTTTCTTGGCTTCAGGTCCCATAAGTAAAATGGACTATTGAACTCATGTATGAGTTTTAACTGAACTAATCATATGAAATACAGTGCCTGGCACATGGCAAATGCTCAAAAAGCATGCGGTATCACCAATAGATATCAGTAGATGCTCTTATGTGCTAAGCACTTGGCACTAGGAGAATAACAGCCACTCAGACACCCTCATTGCAAATATTTATAGACTGCTGGAGGAGATTGAGAGGAACAAAGAACGACAGTGTCATGTGATAAATACTTCGATTGGGGTAGCAGGGGGCCGAGGTAGAGTGCATGGGGGCAGGGATGTTTGGGAGTCAGAGGAAGGCTTGCACAGGAAATGAACTCATGGTGTGACCTGCTGGATGAGAAGGAACCCGTCACATGAATTATTCAAGCAGGTTGTGAATTATAAGGTAGGTAAAGGGTATGGAGCAAGTGCACATTCAGTAGAAGAAAGCGGTAGACTGTTGTATGGCTTGAGGGTTAGGGTGCATGGGCAGGGATAGGAAGAGGATGAAGAGGCTGGGGCTTGTTAAAGGCGTGGCAAGGATTTTGGACTTATCTCCATGGGAAGCCATGGCAAGCTTTACCTCCAGGAATGGTATGGTCAGATGAGAGCTAAAGTCCAGCCAGCTGCAGCAATACTGTTTGTGAAGAATTAAGAGTGCTGGCCACAGGATTGAAGAAGGGAAGATGTCTAGAAGATAATAGGAAGAAGAATCTTTGGAACATAATGACTTATTAGAATGGAATGGAAGGGTGGTGATATCCTGCATTGCCTTTGAAGGTTGAGTCTGTCTAACCATTACAGGCACTTCGTCAGAAAAGTTTGAGGAGTGTTGTAATCCCCCCTTATCTGAGGGTGATACCTTCCAAGATTCTCAGTGGATGCCTGAAACCTTGGATAGTGCTGGACCCTATGTACAAGCAATGTGATGCTGAGGTAGCTACCATGTGACCAACAGGTAGGTAGTGTCTATAGGGTGGATGTGCTAGACAAATGGACCGGAGGGATGATTTATGTACTGGGCAGGATGCAGCAGGACAGATCACACTGTTCAGAACATCACATAATTTAAAACTTGGGAATCATTTCTGGAATTTTCCATTTAATATTTTTGGACTGAGTTGACTGTAAGTAACTGAAATCAGAGGAAAGAAAATCGTGCATAAAAGGGGACTGTTGTACTGGTAGTTCATGGAAAAAAATGAGTTTTTTGAACTTCATGCGATTGAATTCAAATCCAGTCTCTGCCATTTGTTCACTTCATGGCCCAATGAGGATAATAATCCTCCATCACGGTTCATGAGGATTAATGATGTGAAGTGCATCGTAGAGTGTCTGGCACATAAAAAACACTCAACATGTGATAGCCATGCATATTCTGGGATTAGAAAACAACACATGGTTAGAGGTTCATACCGGACAGAAGATTTTGAATGTCTAAGATGCTTTTTATTTAAATATGCTTTTCAAATAAATAAATCTAAAAAAATTGCAATTTATTATTACTTAATATATTCACAGAGCTGGGGCCGGCACTGTGGCGTGGCAGGTAAAGCCGCCGCCTGCAGTGCCAACAACCCATATGGGTGCCAGTTTGAGTTCTGGCTGCTCCACCTCCAATCTAGCTCTCTGCTATGGCCTGGGAATGCAGTAGAAGATGGCCCATGTCCTTGAGCCCCTGTACCTATGTGGGAGACCCAGAAGAAGCTCCTGGCTCCTGGCTTCAGATTGGCGTAGCTCTGGCCATTGCGGCCATCTGGGAAGTGAATCAGCAGATGGAAGACCTCCCTCCCTCTCTCTCTCTCTCTCTCTCTGCCTCTCCTTCTCTCTCTGTGTAACTCTTTCAAATAAATAAATAAATTTTTAAAAAAATATATTCACAGAGTTGTGCAACAACCACTACAATCTAAATTTAGAACATTTTTTTCATCCAGAAAAGAAATCCCATACTTACTAGCAGTCATTGGCTATTCTTCCCCACTCTTCCTCCTCAGCCCTAGGCAACTGCCGACCTGCTTTCTGTCTGTAGATCTGCTGTTAGATCTTTCTGATAATCTGCTCAAAGTAATTTCTACACTGGAAATACATGCAACTTTCTCAATTTCTAGGAAGTCTGAGACCCCCAAGATTGAAATTTACAAAAGAATACCTTTAATCAATTCAAACGCAGTCTCTACAAAGTTGGCACTGAAGGGAAAAACTTCCAGAGGTGTTGGTGGGCAGTGAGATCCTGTAGTCTTCATTTTTTTTTTTTTTAAGATTTATTTATTTATTTGAAAGTCAGAATTCCAGAGAGAGGGAGAAAGACAAAGAGATCTTCCATCAGCTGGTTCACTCCCCAGATGGCCGCAATGGCTAGGACTGGGCCAGGCTGAAGCTAGGAGCCAAGAACTTCATCCAGGTCTCCCACATGGGTGCAGGGGCCCAGGCATTTGGGCCATCTGTGGAAACTGCTTTCCCGGGCACATTAGCAGGGAGCTGGATCAGATGTGGATTGGTGGACTTGAACTGGTGCCCATATAGCATGCTGGCACTATAGACAGCCACTTAACCTGCTACACTACAGCGCCAGCCAGTCCTCACTTTAATATCTTTGCTGGTCTAACATCTCCCCACATACACACAATCCCTAAAATTTCTACAGGTAATCTCTACTCTGAATGTCAACCAGAGGGGTGTCATCTCTTTCACCCATACCATTTGCTGCCTCTGGAAGCTGCAGAAACTTAAGAGATTCCAGCCACCAATCAGGAGCAATATCTCTGAAGATTAGTTAAAACTATTCCGATAATAGTGACCACTTATAAGGTGCTCACTACAGCTGAATGTTGGGATTGCAATGGATCTTCTCTCTCAATTTTTCAGTTCTAGAGATACTACTTGGGCTGGTCTCAGTCTCAGCTCTATGGTTAACAACATGGTATCACCATGAAGAAGGCTTCTGCCAACAACTTTTGTTTGTTATCACCAACAATTTTTGTGGGTTATCCTTGCTTCTATCCACTTCTAATCCACTTCACAGAAGCCTAGAACAATTTGAGTATGGAGAGGAAACTCCTATTTTAGGGAAAAAGAAGCAATGTTCGGGCTCCTATGGATCAAGTAGGAATGCCTTTGCCCTCACAACGCCTAACGTATCAGATTAGAGGTTCAGGAAAATGTTGGTGTAGCCTCCTGTAGAATAATCAGTGAATTTTTTGATTACAGAATACTTTCTTTGTTTAAATTTTAAATGTTATTACCATGTCAGTTGAAGCATCCCTCTTTAAAAGGAAAACCTGAAAGCAGAGCACACACAGATCATTATCTTGGCAGTCACCACAGCTCACTTCCCTGTTTGCTTATTTGGCCAGAGACAAGCAGAGATTTTTAGTTTCCTTTTTTTGTCTTGGAATCTATATGTGCCTCCTTACCTCATAGTCTCTTGGTGGTGTTTTTTTCTGCTTTTGCTATATCTTTGCAAGGCTGGTTTCTTATGACTTAGGCCTCAGCTCAAAAGGCTTTTTTTTGGGGGGGGGAGGGGAGGGTATATATTTGACAGGTAGAGTTATAGACAGTGAGTGAGAGAGACACACAGAGAGAAGGGTCTTCCTTCTGTTGGTTCACTCCCTAAATGGCCGCTACGGCCGGCGCTGTGCCGATCCGAAGCCAGGAGCCAGGTGTTTCTTCCAGGCCTCCCATGCGGGTGCAGGGGCCCAAGCACTTGGGCCATCATAGGCCATCCTCCACTGCCTTCCTGGGCCATAGCAGAGCTGGACTGGAAGAGGAGCAACCAGGACTAGAACCGGCGCTCATTTGGGATGCTGGTGCTGCAGGTGGAGGATTAACCAAGTGAGTCACGGCGCCGGCTCCTCAAAAGGCTTTCTCACCATATAGTCCAAAAAAAGTTGTTCTTCCTCACGTCACACTGTCAGAGTACTTATTACCTTCTGAAAATGATCTTAGCGATGTATTTATTTACTTGCTTCCTCCTTGCTTCTCTCTGCCAGCAGGTAAATTTCATGAAAATAGGGGACTTATTTGTTTTGTTTACTACAAAAGCCTCAGGGCTCAGAATAGTACTTGATACACAGGTGAATCTGAAACAAATAGCTGTTGAATTAAATGTCTATTATCAGACGAGATAGATAAATAGTAGTAAGTATGAAATATATTTTCTATTTTCAAAAGTTTTGATAGATATATTTGGAATATCATTGTATGTATTTAAACTGAAAAATTTGGTACTTAATGTAATGGCCAAACTATAATGTCTTAAAAAGATGAATAAGTCCTGAACTCTTTTTCTTGCCTTTTATAGTTTTTCTTGGTGCTAGTGTTGTGGTGTAGCAGGAAAAGCTGCTGCCTGTGATGCCAGCATCCCTGGAAACACTCAAATTTCCATCAACTAATGAATGAATAAAATATAGCCTTCCATACCATGAATATTATTCAATCACGATAAGAAGCAGCATACTGATATGTGCTATCACATGCAGGAACTGTGAAAACATCATGATGAGTGAAAGGAGCCAGATATTAAAGGTCACACACTGTATGATTCCATTTATATGAAATGTCAGAATAAGCAAATCTATGAGACAAAAAGCAGATAAGTGGCTACCTAGGGCTGGGAGTAGCGGGGAGGAGGAGTGACTGTATAACTGAATATACTAAAACCATGAAGTAGTACCCTTTAGACCAGTGAATAATGTGGCATATGAATTATATATTTTAAAAATTGTTTTTCTGTTTCTGTTCTGTTTTAAAGAGAATTATGTAATAAAAAAAGAAAGGGAAATTTAAAATCAAGAGGCTCAACCTTTAAAGTCAGTTTGAGGTAGCAACACAGGGAATGAAATATTTCTATTTTTAGTTCTGATATTCTAACTATAATATTGCAAGAGCCCAGACTTGCAATATCATACTTAGCATTCCATCCACAGAAACAGAGGGTTTGTCCTTTTCTTCCGAAGAACTACCTGTGTTGGTCTTGTTTTAAAAATATACTATATAAAAGTACTTCAAAAAAGTTCATGGAAAATGAAATTAAAAAGGTAAGCTTAATTTGATGCAAAAAATTTTGAAATTCATGCATATGAGGGAGTCTTCAAAAAGTTCATAAAGGTGCTGGTGCTGTGGCACAGTGGGTTAAAGCCCCGGCCTGCAGTGCTGGCATCTCATATGGGCACCGGTTTGAATTCTGGTTGCACCACTTTGACTCCAGCTCCCTGCTAATGTGCCTGGGAAAGCAGCGGAGGATGGCCCAAGTCCTTGGGCCCCTGCACCCACGTGGGAGACCCGGAAGAAGCTCCTGGCTCCTGGCTTCCCATCGGCACAGCTCTGGCCATTGTGGCCATTTAGGGATTCAACCAGTGGATGGAAGACCTCTCTTTCTCTCTGTCTCTACCTCTCTCTGTAACTCTTTCAAGTAAAAATAAATCTTCAAAAAAAAGTTCATAAAATGTGCATTATGAAAAAATTATGCATGAATTTCAAAATATTTTGCACCAAAATAAACATCATTAATTCCATTTCCATGAACTTTTTGAAGGACTCTTGTATGCTGAGTACATTAAAAATTAGTCTCTTATTTACATTTATGTGATGACTATATTCAGTATCCCCAAAGTGTTCAAACAAAATAATAGCTTTGTGTTAGTACCTGTGTCTCTTTCCTCTTACCATGTTCCTCACAAATACATAGTTGGATATTCAGGCTAAAAGATCAGACTGCCTTCCCTCTTTCAGTCAATTTGAATTTGGGAGTGGCACAAGTCAGGTAGAGGTAGTAATTTTATCTAGTTCACAACAATGTTCTGAGAAATAAGAGAAATAATGCATGTGAAATATGTAGAATAGCTTCTAGTGCTCAAATTCTAGCAATTGTTAGTTATAGCAGCAGTTAGTAACTGACGGTGGAGATTATTAAGAAGTGGATGAGAATAAGGTTGCAATGTGGTTGAGAATTATTATATCCTTATAAATATATAAATATTAGTGTCTTTAAAAATAAGTGAGAGCTGCGAAAATATATAACATTTTCTGTCTCAGTTTTGTCAAATTAGACAAGTATATTGGATATTTAATCAAGGTATTTGGATAGTTTCAGCATTTATTGCTAGAAAGCTTTAGAGAGGCTTGCTGTAGATAAGACTGTTTAGTTGAATTAGTATTTTTCAGAGAATAAGATTCAAATATTGTGACAGTGATTTGATATTAAGGCCACATTTCTAATCAGTGGTATCTCATGATACTTGCTTTTATAAATCATGTCATTTAAACATTTTATTTACTTATTATTTGCCAGGCAGAGAGACAGAGAAATGTCTCCCATGCACCGGTTAACTCCCCAAGTGCCTGTCACAGCTGGGGTTGGGGCAGGACAAAGCCAGGAGCCAGGAATTCAGTCTGGGTCTCCCTAGTGCTCCTTATCTACTGCTTCCCATGGTGCATAGCAGGTAGCTGGACTCAGAAGCACGGCTGGGGTCTGAAGCCAGGCACTTCAATAAAGGACGCCGGCATCTCAAGTGGCATCTTATTCATGGTGCCAAGCACTTGCCCCAGATCATGTCTTTGATTTGAATAACAGTATGCCAGAATATCACCTGTTCTCCTCCATGAGGTTAATTTGGCTAATATTTTCCTTTTGAGAGTGGCAGGAACTTACTTTTTAAGAACTAATTTCTTAGTAAAAGGTGAAAGATTTATACGATCTGAATAGAAACCAGAGTATAGGGGACTAATTTCTTAGGATAAAGGAAAGAGCATGGGAGACCTGAAAGAAGCTCCTGGCTCCTGGCTTCGGACTCGCGCAGCTCCGGCCATTGCGGCCATCTGGGGAGTGAACCTGCGGATAGAAGACCTGTTTCTCTGTCTCTACCTCTCTCTGTAACTCTCTTTCAAATAAATAAAATAAATATTTTAAAAAAAGATAAAGGAAAGATTAGTAAAAATAATTAGTTATAAAATAATAATTGATGGTGAGATATATTAGACTTGCAATCTTGAATTTTACTTGTCTCCTTTAAAAATAAACCTTAAAACTTTTCTGGATTAATCAAAATTCTAGAAAAGAAAAAAGAGAAGGAAACAAAATGTTCACAAAATTCTCCCATTTTTCTCGAACATTTTCTCCAATGTTTCTTTCTTTCAATATTTATTTATTTGAAAGAGCTACACACAGAGAGCAAGAGAGGCAGACAGAGAGTTTGAGAAAGAGAGAGAGAGTCTTTCATCCACTGGTTCACTCCTCAATTGGCTGCAACAGCCGGAGCCCCGCTGATCTGAAGACAGGAGCCAGGAGCTTCATTCAGGTCTCCCACATGGGTGCAGGGGCCCAAGGACTTGGACCATCTTCTACTGCTTTCCCAGGCCATAGCAGAGAGCTGGATTGGAAGTGGAGCAGCCGGGACTTGAATCGATGCCCATATGGGATGCCGCCACTGCAGGCAGCGGCTCTACATGCTATGCCACAGTGCCGGCCCCTCTCCAATGTCTCTTCATCATGTTCTTAAGTTATCTTGAGAGGTGACTTCTCTGAAGAACTTCAATGATCCTCATAATTTCATAGCCAGACAATGCCCTATATACAGCTTATCTCCAAATACTCTTATTATAATAATTTTTGATGGTCATGAATATCTGAGAAACCAGAGATCTGTAATGGAGGAGAAAAATCACTGAAAATAAGCCTGTCTCACTCCTCAGTCAGTGATGGGACTGGCTAAGTTTACTCAGCCTCTTGTGCTATATCTTCCAATATTTACTTATTTTATTTTAAAGAAAGATTTATTTTTTTAAAGGCAAAGTTACAGAGAGAGGGAGAGACAGAGAAGAGATCTTCCATCTGCTGATTCACTCCCACAAATGGCTGCAATGGCTGGAGTTAGTCTCCCACGTGGGTGCAGGGGCCTAAGGACTTGGGCCATTTCCATTGCTTTCCCGGGAGCATTAGCAGGGAGCTGGATTGGAAGTGGAGCAGCCAGGACTCCAACTGGCACTCATACAGGATGTCCAGGCTGCAAGTAGCAACTTTACCTGCTACGCCATAGCGCCAGCTCCTCTTCACTTTAAAACAGGAATAACTCTCAGAGCTCAGGCGAGCATTAAATGAGACCACACATATAGAGATCACCAAGCACATAATATAATATCAAGTTTTCCTTACTAAATATTGTGACAGCGGCCAGAAAGGTAAGAAGAGGCACTTTTAGTACATGCTCTTGGTGAACAGAAACAGTTGGTTTAAGTATGAGGCTTTTCCAAATTGCAGTTGAACCATTCTCAAGGGTAGGGTGGGGTTGGGTGGAAGTATGGTCTGACATTTCTTATCTTTTGTCTTGGTAGGAGCAACAGTAGTCAGAGCCAGTGGGAGGGAGGCTGAAATGGGGGTGGGGGTGGGGGAGATGGATACTGAGACTGAAGCAACTTTCAGAGAAATAAGGCACTTCGAAGAGTAGGGAAAGATTTAGAAGAAAACCAGGAGGCTTGCTGCAACATGCCTATACCACTCTCTCCTCTTTTCCCTGTGAAGGAATCCACTTAAGCACTGCTCAGAAATTAAGACTACATTCAGCCATGTTAGGTACCCTAAACCGATATTCAACCACGAGTAAGTCTTCTTAAATAGAAGCACTTTACTAATTGACATCTATCGCGTCAGTCTGGATCAGAGCTGATGACAACCATCTCACGGTGGAGTTAAGAGACTGGGTTAACGCCTGGCACTAGCACTTCCATAGGTGTGAACTTGGTAAGTCATTTCACCTCTGCAATGATTTCATCAACTGTGGACAGGCAGAAACTACTTACCTAACAAGATGTTATTGATATTAAGGTTACTCACAGCACCTGCCACCGAAAGATGCATTTTCTATTCTGTCTAGAGTTTAAAAGTCATGATCAACAGTGTTTCCAAATGCGCTTGGAAATACACTGACAATGTATCTCCTTGGAGCTTGATATTCGCCATTCATTACTAATCGGCTGACGAATTTTCCTCCTCTCACACAAATGCTCAGGATGCCCCGAAACGGTCATTCTCGGGCACATTCGACCGCCACCACAGTCACCCCAGCCTTGGCTTGCCGGATACCACTGGTCAATTAATTGGACCGATTCGAAAAACTGTTCCTACAACAGAGCTGGTTGGAGGCTCGCCCAGTGTCTGGCGCTGCACTATCAGGAGCCAATCCCTCTTAAAAGCGCCACAGGCATTTCTCGCCCAAGAAAGGCGCGTAACACGCTCATGTGACAGCCCAACGTGTCTTGGGTTAGTTCTGCCACCGAGTTTATGTCCCCGCGAGAGGAAACGTGTTCTGCCTCATATTCAGTGGAAGAGCCCCGATTCACCAAGGGAAGGGAGAGGAGGGCGACCCCAGCAACCCGGGCACCTAGGGAGCAGGGGACAGACCAGTCCAGCCTACCCGAGGCCGGCGGGCAGCTCCGCAACAGCTCCCCCCCGGAAGTTTTGAGTCTCTGGTTATAAGATCTGGGAGTCACCTTGACCCTCCCAGAGACGAGGGGGAAAGTTAGCCCGGGCAGGAGGCAAGGGTGGGCGAAACCAAAAGAGAGCACTTTCGCGAACGAGATTCGCCGTCACGTTTCACTGTTTTCAGGGCAGCCGGAGACGGAGTTGAAGGGTGGCAAGAGCAGGTGGCCGGACTCCGCCCACCACCACGCTTCCCCTCCTTCGGCTCGCACGCTTCGCTCCTCCGTGGGGTCCCGCCTCCTGGGCGCGCGCGAAGAGTTGAGGCGAGAGGCATTCTCGGGATTGTAGTCCCAGCGCGGGGAGCCAGCTAAGGAGAAGCAGCTCTGGCCTACATTCCCCATGGTGCCATGCGGCGCTGACCGCTCCCGGATGTGTGCCTGGCGCCGGAAGAGAAGACGGCCCCCCTCTCTCGGCCCGGCCATCTTGTGGGAAGAGCTGTAGCAGGCGCTCTTGGCTCGGCGCGGCCCGCTGCAATCCGTGGAGGAACGCGCCGCCGAGCCACCATCATGCCTGGGCACCTACAGGAAGGCTTCGGCTGCGTGGTCACCAACCGATTCGACCAGTTATTTGACGACGAATCGGACCCCTTCGAGGTGCTGAAGGCAGCAGAGAACAAGAAAAAAGAAGCCGGCGGGGGCGGCGTTGGGGGCCCCGGGGCCAAGAGCGCAGCTCAGGCCGCGGCCCAGACCAACTCCAACGCGGCAGGCAAACAGCTGCGTAAAGAGTCCCAGAAAGACCGCAAAAACCCGCTGCCTCCCAACGTTGGCGTGGTTGACAAGAAAGAGGAGACGCAGCCGCCCGTGGCGCTCAAGAAAGAAGGTAAAGCTGGGGTGCGAAGGTGCAGGAGCCCCGGGATGGAGGGAAGGAGCGAAGGGACTTGGGGCTGCCACTTGCTTCCAAGCACCAAGGGTCCGCGGGAGAATTTGCCGCCGATTTCCGCGCGCGACTAAAAGCCAGGCTCTGCGCAGGTGCTGGGAGCTTGGTACCCTCAAGTTGAAGCCACCGCCTGCACGGTTCCCGGAGCCACCTCCTTCCCGCCCTGGGCTCCGTGCGGAGGAGCGAGGTCGGGCGATGAGCCGCTGCGGCTCGAGCCGGCTCGGGGTCCAGGGAGGCTGCTGCCTTCCCGCCCGGGTCCTCGGCGGGCGAGCGCGTGGACCGAGGCGCGGCGCGGCGCGGCGGGCCACTTGCCGAAGCGCTCGGCACTTAGGGGATGCGGAGCGGAGCCGCCTGCGCGTGCACCTCTCAGGTGCTCGGGTCTGGTTTAGGCTCCTGTCCTGCCATCTTGTCCCACGATGGCGCAGGCCACCCCAGTGAAGGGCCGGGGGTCGGAGCTTACTCCTGAGCTGTGCCTGAGCCGGAGGCTGTCGGGGGAGCCACATGGGCTTTACGGCCCCCCACCCCTCCACAACCAGGATCTTGGTATATAACTTGCTGGAGTGAGATAAGATGTGCAGGAGAGGAATTTGGCCGCATGCGGTTAAGCAGAAGCGGGGATTCTGTGTGGAGACTGTGGTTATGGCAGGAAGTCCTGAGGCTCGTCCTTGGGCCGCGGTCCTTTCTCCCGACTCCCCGTGGCTCAGTGTTTTGGGGGGTCGGGCCTGGGCCTCGTGGCGGAAAGGAGTGCAGAGGCTGTCAGAGCGCTCGCCGCGGCAGATTCTCCGTCTGCCGCTTATTCTCCACGTGTGCGTGAAGCGTGGTCAGGATTTCACTGGCGGCTAATAGCTGCGTTCCAGGCGCCGTGTGTTGTCAGAGTTGGCCTGACTTTTGCAGCCTCAGTCGTTACTGACTATGAAAAAGTAAAAACTATTGGGGGTAAGAAAGTGTGCGATCGCTTTGAAATTGCCTTCCTGTAGTTGAAATTACGCCTCACTGCCACGTGCTCCTGAAAGGACCTATTTCTCTTACACATTCATATAGCATGCAACTAACTTAACAAATCAAAATAATTTACAGTGATCGGCTTTGTGTGCGTGTTTTTTTTTTTTTTTTTTTTTTTTTTTGAGAGCTGCTGTGAGGCTCAGACTGAAGAAGCTGGGACCAGTGTGGTGAATAAAACAATTCTTGTGTTAAAATTACAAGTTTGCAGCAGCGTAGTTGGAGTGTTAGAAAGCATGTGTACGTCATTTAATTTCTGTTGACTACCACTGCCTTGTGTGATTATTTAAACAGTGCTTGAGTTTACCCTCCTGATCATAGTGATTCAAAGAAAAGTTCGTGGAAAAAAAGTGAGTCTAAAGCATAAAGTCTATGCTGTACCAGATAGATGTATGTGTTCACTCTTTTGAATGTTCAAAATTTGAAGCATGCTTTTAAATGCCTTAGTTCCTTTGAGCATGAAGCCCATTTAGAAAATGAAGTCTTAACTGGAAATTAACCTTGTAAGTTTCAAATGGAGAGAATTATTTCATAAATTTTTAACCAGGACTGAGTTAGCAAACTCAGTTAGCAAACTGCTGTGCAGTAAGACATTGTTTCCTTGAGGAAACGATTTTGTGTTAGATACCAACATTTTTCCTTAGGTCGGTATTTCAGAACATTCCTAACCTGAAGTTGCATGAATGGAGTATAATTAAACACAAGGGACTACAACCTGTCAATCCATGTTCCATGTATTAGGGATAGATAGGCCTGTGAACAGAGTCCCTGCCTCTTACTACTGGCAAGTTGTTAACTCCAGTTTTGTTCTGTGCCATTAGTAATCGGTCCTGACACAGTGCTAGATGTACTTTAGCTACATGTTCAATGTTGATTTTGTAGTTGGAAGAACTTGAGAATTGATTCAGCAAAGTCACTGAGGTTGTAGACCAGGTTTTTTTTTTTAAATAATAGTCTGGAATCTAGTGCAGTTAGTGGGCTTGCAGGTATGTATTAATGTATCAGAAGAAACTTTTTTTAAAAAAAAATACCAATTATTTCGCGTTAGATGAGCCTATTTAAATTTTTCTAGATCCTGCAAGATAGTATTGGGTGGGGAAGCAAGTTGTTAATTGGGTGCATTTGGCTTGGATAGCCTGGGAATTGGTTCTATAGCTCCACCCCAATACATTATGCCTCTGATGACATTTATTTAAGTGCCTCAGTGTAAGGTCTGACATTTGTGGTCTATTCTGAGAGTTTATAGGGAATGAACCTTAACATTTTAATAACCAGATTGATAATTTAGTGTTTGGTAACAGGCTGCTAAATGATTGGGTATGCCCTGATTGTGTTCCACTTTCTTAGAAAGAACCCAAGAGAAATAACTTCAGATTTTGTAAAACCAATTTCTTAACTGCTTTTTGACTTTGTCAGAAATTGTGGTTTGGTAATTTCAGCATACCTGAAATTTCAGTCATGAATTTAGCCATCAATCTGTTTATCCTAAGGTCACCAATAATTCATGTTGGTTTGGACTTAAGGCATTAACAGGAAAAAAAACAGTATGGGGGTAGGAAATCAGTAACTAATTCAGATATCTTCCATAGTTTCTGATAATACTGCTTCTGTGTATAAATGTGGTTTTATAAAGATTTTTTGAAAACAAACATACGTGTTAGAGTAAACCTAAAAACAGACTTTCTCCATTCATATTGATAAATAAGCTATTTTCCTAGTGGTTACATGAGAATTTTTTTTTTTAGCTAGGTGTCTAGTGTAGATGTTTGTGCACGCTTTTCATGTATTAGATATTTACAGAAGATAGTACTTTTCTGGTTAAATAACTATTTTAGATGGTGGATTTTTTTAAATAACATTAAATACCATTTGTTTTCCTTTCAGTGTGTAATTTCATAGAATTATGGGTCTTTTTACTCAATTTTTTTTCAGATTATATAGACTAAAATAGCACGACTTTTTTTTTGGTTGATTTAATTGGTTACTTATGAATGACTGTTGGTATTATTTTCTTTGATACTTTAAAGCCAAAATGTATCTCTGGTCTACAGTTTCTTTAAATTATCAATAGGCTGACATCTTGAAAAAGGTGAGGCGGAATGACTGCTCAAATGACTTCAAGACAGTTATAGAGAATGCTTTAATGTGGGAAGATAACTTGGCAAACTAAATAGAAGTTCACAACAAACTTTGTTTTTAAGAATTTCCCTAAAATACTTTGTTACACATTAGGAATGGTTGGTGTTTGCTTTTTCCAATGGGAAATGCTAGTTAGTGGACTGAAAAAGTAGCACTGTGGTTTTTGGATAGCCTAGGACTAAACTTTTTGTATTGCAGAGATAATTTGCTTATACAGGTTATCTAATGTTCTAGGAATAAGACGTGTTGGGAGAAGACCTGATCAACAGCTTCAAGGTGAAGGGAAAATAATTGATAGAAGACCAGAAAGGCGACCACCTCGTGAAAGAAGATTTGAAAAGCCACTAGAAGAAAAGGGTGAAGGAGGAGAGTTTTCAGTTGATAGGTAAGATTTCTTTTTTAGAAAAAGTCTTTTCATGCTTTGTCAATGCATAGTCCTATATTAACACAAAGCTGTCACTTGGGCATCATTGCCAGGTAGCAGAGAGGCTGATCGCATTTACCAGTTTCTGAGGTATCTGAGTATATTGTTATCCTCAGACCTTTGGATAACAGTCCAGACTTAGATTTCTAATGAGGCAGTTTCAGTTGAATTGATGGCCACTGTCATTTCTTTGCTCTCCCCAGATTTTGACTTAAAAGAAAAATGCTCTTTAAATAGTAAAAAAGGTTATTCATTCTGCAGGTTAGTTGTGCTTAATTTAGTTTTTAAATGTATTGGAGAATAATCGTGTTACTTGATTATAATCAGTGAATAATAGTGAAAACTAGTAGTTATGCACTAGTAGTAATGCTTTGGAGCAGGGGTCGGGAATGGCCAACTTTTGGGCTGTGTGAAGTGTAAGAAATTATTCGGTTTGGTCTTGCCAAGGCAACTGCAAGTGGGACTTGAAATTCAGGAACTTTTGCAGGCTAATTTTTTTAAGTTGATAATTTTGTATGACCTGAGAGTGATGTTATAAACATACAAAAGGCCCTTGGCAGAAAAAAAGGTTCCCTACCCCTGTGAGGATTCCAAAAACAGTTTTCTTCTGAGAATGGGAGCTTCCTGGTTCTGATTTCCTTTATGTGTTTAGAAATAGACTAGAATTTTCTAAAGCATGTCTTTAACTGATGATTTATGAGCCAGTAAATATGTGTTTTTGAGTGCTTGAATAGATTTCTCTTACTCCTTTTTTTGGAAACCATGGAAATCTAAATTTTTAAATTTTGTATTGTAGGCCTATAATTGACCGACCTATCCGAGGCCGTGGTGGTCTAGGAAGAGGTCGAGGAGGCCGTGGACGTGGAATGGGCCGAGGAGATGGATTTGATTCTCGTGGCAAACGTGAATTTGACAGGCATAGTGGAAGTGATAGATCGTAAGTCTTAGATTGGTTTTTATTTTATGTTTATATTTTAATGCATTTATTTAATAAACAAAATTTGAATTTCTAGAACTAAAGAGTATTATGTTAACTCAGTTTTGTTAGTTCTTTTTCACATTACAGTGGTCTGAAGCACGAGGACAAACGTGGAGGTAGCGGATCTCACAACTGGGGAACTGTCAAAGATGAATTAACGTTGGTATTCCGATTTTTTTAATAAAATTGATCCTAAACTAATCTAGAGTCTTAACCTATACATTTATTAAATTTTGTTCCTGGAACAAGAATGGATGTTCTTATTTCAGAGATATTGTCTTAAAAGACAATGCCTTATGGGATAGATTTGGGTTACAGTATATCAAATGAGCAATTATTCTATACTTCTGTATACTTGTATATGTTACTAATTTTTTTTCATGTGAATATAAAGCTTTTCTTGATATTTTACATTGAAGTTACTTGAGGATTCTAATGATTTCCTTTGTGTCTGTAATAGTTACTTTTCCAGCTGCTTACATTCTGGTTCTTGTTAACTTGTGAATAAGCCTGTGAATCACCAGTAGTTGATGTTGTTTTCTCTTAGAGCTGTACTGGGGAATAAATTTAGTAGGAAAAGACAAAAGATTATGAAGTTTTTAATTGTTACGAAGAACTCTTTGGCTACACGTAAATGGATCTAGATGCTTTTCTTTTTCTTTTCTTTCCTTAGAGAGTCCCCAAAATACATTCAGAAACAAATATCTTATAATTGCAGTGACTTGGATCAATCAAATGTGACTGAGGAAACACCTGAAGGTGAAGAACATCCAGTGGCAGACACTGAAAATAAGTAAGTGGTTTTGATGTAGCAGTGATGCTTCAGCAGTGAACACAGTTTGGGATTTTACTAGTAAGATGTCATTGACTTCATGTGATTTGATGCATTTTTGACAAGAGACTTATTCAAGTACTGTTTAGAAGGCTGCTTCACACATATATACATTTGTCATTAATGGCTTGGAAAATGAAACATTCTAATATGACTCTTTCTATTTGGTCATTTTACCATTGTCATACATCTTTAAAAGTCAAGAATATACAAAGTTTAGTAAAACAGGTTAGCCCTTCTGGAGTAAGGTGCCATGCATTTGACCTGATTCCCTTATTGAGTAACTGTCTTGTTCTCAGGTATCATAGGTGGGAACAGGAAAATAGTGTTGGAAGTTTCTAAAATGTTGATACGTTGTTAGAGAATATCAAATTTGTATCTCATAGAGTTTTTTGACATTTTACAATGGCAAATTGTGGGGCCGGCGCTGTGGCTCACTTGGTTAATCCTCCACCTGAGGTGCCAACATCCCATATGGACGCCGGGTTCTAGTCCTGGTTGCGCCTCTTTCAGTCCAGCTCTCTGCTGTGGCCCAGGAGCGCAGTGGAGGATGGCCCAAGTGCTTGGGCCCCTGCACCTGCACAGGAGACCAGGAGGAAGCACCTGGCTTCTGGCTTCAGATTGGTGCAGCACTGGCCGTGGCGGCCATTTGGGGGGTGAACCAACAGAGGGAAGACCTTTCTCTGTCTCTCTCACTGTCTATGACTCTACCTGTCAAATAAAAAGAAAAAAAAAAGGCAAATTGTAAGACAGTTTATTTTTTAAAGGTATTATCCTTTTTATTCAGTAATTTAAAAAAATTACTTGCTGTTTGGTCTCGCACATGCCCTAACTTGGCAGGTGATGTTATGCTTAAAATGCACACAGGTATTTCTAGCCAATCAATAGCCATAGTGTAGTTTACATGAGATCTGAGGGCATGGAGCTTAAAACTAAAAATTAATTTCATCTCTTTCCAACAGCATAAAATTTGGAACATAGTATTACTGACTTTCTTTTAAAAAGATTTATTTATTTATTTGAAAGGCAGAGATACAAGGAGGGAGAGATCTTCCATCTGCTAGTTCCCTTCCAAAATGGCCACAACAGCCAGGGCTGGGCTAGGCAGGAGCCAGGAGCTTCATCTGGGTCTCCCACATGAGTGCAGGGTCCCAAGCACTTGGACCATCATCCTCCATTGCTTTCCCAGGCACATTAGCAGGGAACTGGAGTGTCCTTATGGGATGCCAGTGCTGTAGATGGTGGTTTAACTTGCTGAGACACAGCACTGGCCCCACCATCTTGTTTTAAAATGTGTGAGGAACCAAAGATCAGAATGTGTTATTAGTTCATTAGCTTTGTTTTTCTGGGTTAGGTAGAATACCTTATTTAAAGTTTTTATTTTTCCAAAGGTAAGAGATTTAAGCTGAAAAATTGCATAAATGTTCCTTGTAGTTTTTTTTTTTTTTTTTTTCTTTTGACAGGCAGAATGGACAGTGAGAGTGAGAGAAAGAGAAAGGTCTTCCTTTGCCTTTGGTTCACCCTCCAATGGCCGCCGCGGCCGGTGCGCTGCGGCCAGCGCACCGCGCTGATCCGGAGCCAGGAGCCAGGAGCCAGGTGCTTTTCCTGGTCTCCCATGGGGTGCAGGGCCCAAGCACTTGGGCCATCCTCCACTGCACTCCCTGGCCACAGCAGAGAGCTGGCCTGGAAGAGGGGCAACCGGGACAGAATCCGGCGCCCTGACCGGGACTAGAACCCGGTGTGCTGGTGCCGCTAGGCGGAGGATTAGCCTATGAGCCGCGGCGCTGGCCTCCTTGTAGTTTTAATCAGCCCAGGTGGAAGTTATATGCTACTTATTTGTTAAATCATGGTTTAAAGTCTTGGATTTACATTTATTTAGGGCTTTGATTTTGCTTTGAACTTTTTGTATTTAGTTAGAACACGAGTATGTCTGTATGAGGTGCTTTTTTTTTTTTTTTTAATATTCATTTACTTGAGAGACATAGTTACCAACTGAGAAGGACAGAGAAGTCCTCCATCTGCTGGTTCACTCCCCAAAAGGCTGTAATGGCTGTAGCTGAGCCAATCCGAAGTCAGGAGCCGAGAGCCATGCAGTTGTAGGCCATCCTCCACTGCTTTCCCAGGCCACCAACAGGGAGCTAGGTGGGAAGAAAATCCTCTCTACTAGCTATTTTTAAATACATGGTTATTGCCTTATTTTTTTTTAAGATCTATTTATTTATTTGAAAGAGTTACACAGAGAGGGGAGAGGCAGAGAGAGAGAAAGAGAGGTCTTCCATCCGCTGGTTCACTCCCCAGTTGGCCGCAACAGCCGAAGCTGTGCTAATCCGAAGCCAGAAGCCAGGAATTTCTTCCGGTCTCCCACACAGGAGCAGGGGCCCAAGTACTTAGGCCATCTTTTACTGCTTTCTCAGGCCATAGCAGAGAATTGGATGGGAAGTGGAGCCGCCTGGTCTCCAACCAGTGCCCATATGAGATGCCGGTATTGCAGGTGACGGCTTTACCTGCTACACCACAGCGCCGGCCCCATGGTTGTTGTCAATCATAGTAACCCTACTGTACTATAGGAACACTAGAAATTATCCCTCCTATACCTGTTAAACACCCTTTCTCTGTCTTCCCTCTCCGTTCTCTTTCTAGCCTCTGAAAACCACTATTCTACTCTCCACTTTTAGCTTCCACATATAAGTGTTAACAAGGATATTTGTCTTTCTGTGCCTGACTTGACTTCATTTAGCATGTCTTCCAGCTCCATCTTTGTTGGTATGAAAGGAAGGATTTCCTTTTTTTTTATGGCTGAGTAGTATTCCATTTATCCATTTTCTTCATCCATTCACCTGTTCATGGGCACCTAAGATAATTCTGTAACTTGGCTGTTGTGAATAGTGTTGCAGAAAACGTGAGGGTACAGCTATCTCTTCAATATACTGATTTTGTTTCTTTTTGAATTGCTGAACCCTATGGAGTTCTACCTCTAGCTTTATAAGGAACCTGCATATTGTTGCTTTCCGTAATAGCTGTAGGAATTGAATTCCCACCAATGATGTGTGAGAGCCCCCATTCTATGGATCCTCTCCTGTAGTTATTTTTTGTCTTTGGATGATAGCTATTCTGACTGGGATGAGATGTTGTCTCATTGTGGTTTTGTTTTACAGTTCCCTGATGGTTAGTGTTAAGCATTTTTTTTTTTTTGTCAGATTATTTGCCTGGGTTTTAATGATTCGGTGTTTTGTTTTGCTGTTTGAATTTTTTATATATTCTGGATGTAAATGCCTTGTCATGGGTAGTTTACTCTTAGGTCTCCCATTCTATACATTATCTCTTCACTGTTGATTTCCTTTGTGTGTATAAGCTTTTTATTTTGATGTAATCCTATTTCTCAGTTTTTGCTTTTGCCATTGTTTTTCGGGTCATATCCAAAGTATTTTTTCCTAGATCACTGTTCTGAAACATTTCCTGTTTTCTTCTAGTACTTGCAGTTTTGGGTCTTACATTTAAGTCTGATCTGTTTTGAATTAATCTTTGTGTGTGGTGAGAGATGGTACCAGCTTCATTCTCCTGAATATGGATATCCAGTTTTACCAGCACCATTTTTTGGAAGAGACTGTCCATTCTTTACTGTACAAAGTATGGTCTTGGTGCTTTTATCAAAAATCAGCTAAAAATATGTGGGTTTATTTGGGTTCCCTGCTTCATTAGTGTATGTGTCTGTTTTTATGTAGGGCAGTGATAATTACAGAACAAACTGAAAGCAACTAAGGAGCGGATGCTCTTTAAAAAGTTTTCTGTTCTCCAGGCAGAATGGGTGAACCACTGTAAATGGTGGGAGGGAGAATCATTACATGGGTTTGTTTGGCTACGGGAAAATGATTGACTATCAGATAGTAGATACAAATATTTGTTACTCGGAGGTGATGTTTTGCACTTGGTAACATTCATTTATGAGTCTTCATGGAAGCCTAATTTTGTGTGGGAACCTAACTGATCAGTTGTGATTGGTGAGTTAGTGACTGCTATGTAAGCATTTTTGGGCACCAGTAGTACCAAATGTAACACTTTTTTTTTGAGATAAAATTTGTCAAGAGAGAGCTATTTGCACTTCTAAGGCTAACCAAATCACCTGCTATGTTTGGAAAGAAGCAGGGCTCCCAAAATAGTAAATGAGTTGTTTGATGAAAGTTGGAAATTGAAATCAGACTAAAATAGTGGATTCTCAGACCTGTGCATTGTTTCTGTAAATAGAGTAAAAGTTAATATTGAGTAGTTAACTACCTTGAGAATTACATTTGTTTGTAATTAATTTGCTATTAAAAATTGAAGCCAGTGTTTTTTGTGGGCAGTTTGATTAATCTGTTCTTAGACAAATTAACTTGCCATTTTGTGTATGAGGATACTTCAGAAAGAACAGTGGAATTAAGACATAACTTGTGGCCCAGTGTGTTAACCACTGCTTGTGATGCTGGCATCCCATATGAGTGCTGGTTCATGTACTGCCCACTTCATTTATCCATCCAGCTTCTTCTTAGTGTGCCTGGGAAGGCGGTGGAAGATGGCCCAAGTGGTTGGACCCTTGCCACCCACATGGGAGACCCAAATGGAGTTACAGGCTCCTGGCTTCAGCCTAGCCCAGCCCTGGCCATTGCGGCCATTTGGAGAGTTATGGATGACAGATGGGAAATCTTTCTTTCTCTAACTCTGCTTTTCAATGAATCTTTAAGAGAAGCTTATTTTAATGTACAAATTGAAATCTATGCATGGTTTTTTCATAATAGGCATTTTCTGAGAACTTGGAAGATTTATTTGTAGGATTTGTAGAAATACCATTTTTGTTTTGGTTTGTCTTAAGTGCTACTTGCCGAAATAAAGGATAGAGGAATAGTTTATTTTACATTTTAGAATATGAAATCTGGTTGGTCTTCAGGCATTCTGGATGAAATACCTTAAGTCCTATGTGAGTATCGTGAAAACTTAAGTGTTTTAGGAGGAGACAGGTCAAGGATTTTAATTACATAAGCAGGTACAGTTTTTAAATTAGTTTGATTTTAAGAAATGTACATTAAAGGATTGGTAAGACCAATTATAGTTATGTTACTGATGAGTTTTGAAAAAAATTACATATTCCTCAGTTATCTATACTTCAAATCAACAGCTGCTGAATTCTTGGATTCTGTTAACAGCTATAGAAAAAACTGTGATACTCCCATCCTTGGATAATTTTTCTGTAAATATTACCAACCAGTCAAGTTAACTTCTTACAGCTGTAAATTTGAAATACTAATGTAAATCATACAAGTCCTCTACCAGGTATAAATTTAAAACATCTTTTCACAGGGAAAACGAAGTGGAAGAGGTAAAGGAAGAGGGTCCAAAAGAGATGACTTTGGATGAGTGGAAAGCAATTCAGAATAAAGACCGGGCAAAAGTAGAATTTAATATCCGAAAACCAAATGAAGGTGCTGATGGGCAATGGAAGAAAGGATTTGTTCTTCATAAATCAAAGAGTGAAGAGGTAAACTTTAAGTTTGGTGGTGTTTGACAATATTCAGGTGTGACTTAAATTGTATGCATAAATTTTGTATGAAGTTTCCCAAGGATAATAGGGTTAATTAAAAAAGTTGATGGAAAATGGAATTAACAGACATAATTCCTGTGAATGTTTTTAAGACTTCCGATCTGAAGCCGGGAGCCAGGTGCTTCTTCCTGGTCTCCCACGTGGGTGCAGGGGCCCAAGAACGTGGCCCATCCTCTACTGCTTTCCCAGGCCATAGCAGAGAGCTGGATCAGAAGTGGAGCAGCTGGCACAGATACGGGCACCCATATGGGATGCCAGAGTCACAGGTGGCAGATTAACCTGCATCACAATGCCAGCCCTCTTTTAGTTTTCTGAATTAAAGAATGGCTTTAGAATAAACGTGGAAATATTAGAATACTTTTTTTTTTTTAAAAAAAAGCTTTATTTACTTGAAAGACAGATTTAGGTCTCCCATCCATTGGTTCACTCCCAGATGGCTGCAGTAGCCAGGGCTGGGCCAGGCTGAAGCCAGAACCAGTAACTTCTTCCGGTCTCTTATGTGGGTGGCAGGGCCCCAAGCACTTGTGCCATTGTCCAGTGCTTTCCCAGGCACATAAGCAGGGAGCTGAATGTAAAGTGGAGCAGTTGGGACACAAACCTGTGCCCATACCTGCTACACTATAACACTAGGCCCTTTTCTTACTTAAGTCTTTGGAGATGAAGTTGTTAGTGTGTCTGAGTAAGACAAAACAATTTCTGGTTGAGGAATCATGAACGTTCTTGGAGAAATTGTTCACTTGAACTGTATAGATTTATATAAGAAGATTTGCCTGGCCTCCTGTTAGACAGTTTTTTGTTAGGCTTTGGGGTTCTGACTGGACTTTCCCTGAATGAATACCATATACACATAAAATTCTAGTTGCAATTTGGGTAATTCCATTAATACCCTGAAGTGTCTTGCCCTTTTTTTTTCTTTTTAAGTCTAAGGTTTATTGATTAAATCATCTGAAAAGCAGAGATAGATCTTCCATCTGCAGATTGATTTCTCAAAAGTTCACAACAGCTGAGGTTGAAGCCAGGAGCCAGGAATTCCATCCAGGTTTCCCACATGGGTGGCAGGAATTCAAGTACTTGAGCCATCAGTCTCTGCTTCCCAGGCACATCAACAGGAAGCTGGATGAGGAGCAGAATAGCTAGAATTTGAACTGGCAGAGATGTAAGCATCTCAAGTAGAAGTTTAACTCACTGCACCATAATGCTCACCTAGTGCCCCGAAGTCTCTTGGTGGTGGTGTGTTTCATACCTTGGTATCCTATCTTCTATATTTTACATTGAGCTTCCCAAAAATAACTAAAGTGTTCCCCTCTTATCCGTGGTTTTGCTTTCTGCAATTTCAGTTACCCACAGTCAACTGAGGCCTGAAAATAATAAATGGAAAATACCAGAAATACTGTAATACATAAATTTAAATAGCATGCCATCATCAGTAGCCTAATCAAATCTCGTGCTGGCCTGCTTTCTCCCACCTAATGTGTGAATCATTCCTTTGGCCAGGCTATCCACACCGTATGCACTGCCTATCCATTAGTCACTTAAGTAGCTTGTGTGTAGTAACATGTATTATGTATAGGGCTTGATATTACCTAAGATTTCTGACAGCCACTAGGGAGGTCTTAGAATCTATTCTCTGTGGATCAGTGGAGACTAGTATACAAGGCAGTTTTTATCAGAGATGTTTGAAAATGTGGTTCTGAATAAAAAGATATCTTCATTCGCAAAACACTTTTATATGCTTGGGCCTTTAAAATGTGTGGCTTTGTGGTATGTATCCTTGTTTACATTTGGCCTATGTGGCATTGTCATTTGAATAATCAAATCTTCAAGTTTTGTGTTTAGCACTTTGGTTCCCTGAAATATCTTGTTTCTCATGATAAACGTAAAGTACTTAGGGGAAAGAAACCTTAACTGCTTCAGAAATGGAGGACTGAGGTCAGACTTCTGTTCACTTGTTATACTCTAGATGCTCTCAAAAGTAACTGCTCTAGAAGTAATATTTGCCAATCTATCCTAGCCTTGAATGTTAGGGATGTGTTCTGAACCTTCAGACTTCCTCTTACTGCAGTAATACCTTCCAGGTATTTCAGTAGGGTGTTACTGTATGCTCTTTTTGCTTCTAGGTTCTAAGTTTGATAGTTAATTGGCATAATTTGTTTGAAATAGCCAATATTTAAAACATAGACAACAATATACATTTGTTTCTTGGTTCCTTTAAACTTAATATTAGAATCTATCACCTTTCTGTTTTTGTTTTTTAAGATTTACTATTTGAAAGGCAGAGTTAAAGAGAGGCAGGGCAGAGAGAGAGAAAGAGACACACACACACACACACAGACAAACACAAACACACAGAGGTGTCTTCCATCCACTGGTTCACTCCCCAGATGGCTGCATTGGCTAGAGCTGGGCCTATCCAAAGCCAGGAGCTTCTTCCAGGTTTCCTCACGCAGATGCAGGGGCCCAAGGACTTAGACTATCTTCCTCTTTCTCAGGCCATAGCAGAGCGCGGGATTGGAAGTGGAGCAACCGGGATTCGAACCAGTGCCCATGTGAGATGCTGGCACCGCAGGCGGTAGCTTTATCTGCTACGCCACAGTGCTGTCCCCTATTTATTTAAAAAAAAAATTTTTTTTAAATCTTGAAAGAGTTACAGAAACAGGGAGAGTCAAAGATATGCCGTCCTCTGATTCAACTCCCCAGATGGCTACAGTGGCCAAGGGAGGGCCATGGTGAAGCCAGGACCTAAGAGCTTCATTGGGGTCTCCCACTGTGTGGCAGGGCTCCATCTTGGACCCTCTGCTGCTGCTTTCCTGCATGGATTAGCAGGGAGCTGAACAAGTAGAGCAGCCAGGACACAAACCAGTGCCCATATGGGATGCTGGCGTTGCAGATGGCAATTTTACCTGCTGGGTTCAGATTTTGATTTTTTTTTTAATAGATGCTCACCCTGGTGTATTTTTACACAACCTGAGGAATCTGTACATAAAAATGTATTTTCCCAAGTCATAATTGGCAGAATGTAAAACAAGAGATTTTCTTTATAACTTTTAAAGAGATTATCATTAGTAGAAACCCTGTGTCATAGATCCAGAGGTCTGCATCAAGGAGTAAACATTGGAATCTTAATATGAAGAGCATATTTATAATGTTCATCCAGGCTTCCCTGCTGAAGATGACAATGTAGGTATGGGATGGAGACCAGCCAGTTTGGGTTAATTGTGATTATTTTTAGTTAAGGACTGCTGATAACACTTGGAATTTAAGGCTAGAGAAATTTGAGAGAGAAGGTGAAGGGAATTCTTCCTCCAGGGTCACTTTAGCTGAGCCCAAATCTTACTAATTACCTACAGAGATGTTGATTTATTTTTTTCCCACAAGTTTCCCACAGTTTGGATTTTTAAATTTATTTTTAGGAGAAAGTTCATCTATTAGTTAAAGTTCCCTATTAATTACTCAGTGGCCTTCACTTAACGTTTTAGGCTCATGCTGAAGACTCTGTTATGGACCATCATTTCCGGAAGCCAGCAAATGATATAACGTCTCAGCTGGAGATCAATTTTGGAGACCTAGGCCGCCCAGGACGTGGTGGCAGGGGAGGGCGAGGTGGACGTGGGCGTGGTGGACGTCCGAACCGTGGCAGCAGGACTGACAAGGTGATTTTAAGACTAATTTTCCCCTTTTATGTAATTTAGAGACCTTTTCTGGTAAATCACTGGCTGATTTCTTTTGAGGGTATAAAAGGTAGAAAAGGTAACCATGCCCTCTAGAAACTAGAGTTTAGATTATAATTTTGTTTAAAGCACTTAAATGACCATTTTACAGAAGAGAAGATTCGATACAGGGAATCACGTTAACTTGGCTTTCGCGAAGTTCTTCCGGAAATACAATCTATTACTTTGATCATTATTTACTGTTTTTTTTTTTTTTTATGTCTCTGCTTAACATAACCATGTGTCCTTTGTATAATTACTTTTGTGACACATGATTATTGGTCTTGTTGATTTTATTTTTTGAAGATTTACTTTTATTTATTTGAAAGTCAGAGCTACACAGAGAAGGAAAGGCAGAGAGAGAGAGGTCTTCCATTCCGCTCGTTCACTCCCCAAATTACCGAAATGGCCAGAGCTGAGCTGATCTGAAGCCAGGAGCCTCCTCCTTGTATCCCACGCGGTGAAGGGGCCCAAGGAGTTGAGCCATCCTCCACTGCTTTCCCAGGCCATAGCAGAGAGCCAGATCAGAAGTGGAGCAGCCAGGATGTAAACCGGCTCTCATATGGGATGCTGGTGCTGTAAGCCGGGGCTTTAACCTGCTGTGCCACAGCACTGGCTCTTGTTCTTGATTCCTCACTAGATTTCTTCTGTCCGAGCTGGGATTTTGCTTTTGTCCTTACTTAATGTAATATCTCCAATGCCTTCTGCAGTGTGTGGCTCAGAGCAGTGTATTTTTTATTAAAATTTTTTTAAACGACATAAAAATTGTATATATTTATGGGATACTGTGTGGTGTTTTGTTACATGTATGCATTGTATAATGTCCAGTCAGGGTAAATATATTTTTTTAAAAGATTTTATTCATTTATTTGAGAGGTAGAGTTAGACAGTAAGAGGGAGAGACAGAAAGGTCTTCCTTCTGTTGGTTTACTCCCCAAATGGCCACAGTGGCTGGATTGGCGCCGATCTGAAGCCAGGAGCCAGGAGCTTCTTCCTAGTCTCCCAAGCGGGTGCAGGGGCCCAAGCATTTGGGCCATCTTCTACTGCTTTCCCAGGCCACAGCAGAGGGTTGGATTGGAAGAGGAGCAGCCGGGACTCGAACCGGCGCCCAAATGGGATGCTGGTGCCGCAGGCAGAATATAAACCTATTGTACCATGGTGCGAACCCCATAAATATATTTATTCTTTCAAGCATTTAAAGATAAGTTCTTCATGAAGTACTTTGGTAGATGCCCAAGTAACTTGTAGCATTGAACTCAGATCTGTCTGCTGAGGTCTGTGCTTTCAGTGACGATGTGTTGTTAAGCTAAAGTATTAAAGGTAACTTTTGAGTAATTTTTTTCTTAGGATTTAGCTTGGAAATAACTTGTAAGATCTTGAATTCTCAATATCTGATAAATTTGGAGACCCATATGCTTGATTGAGTCTTATCTGTATTTGATTATGGTGCTGACTTAAATGTTAGATTTAATGGTCATTATTAACAATGTAGTGTTATTTCGTTCTTCCTTTGACATCAGTTTTTTTTTTAAGTCAGTGTTTTGTATATGGTCCTTTTCAATACACTTGTTTTTAATTTAGTGTTTTAGGCTGTAAACAGCAGTTGGATCCCTTTCTAGCATTGTGAATGCTGCCTAAATTATTGTTAGTTGGTTTCTTAGCATGCTTTTTTTTTTTTTTTAATATTTATTTGAAAGTGTTATAGAGAGAAGGAGAGGCAGAAAGAGAGGGAGGGAGGTCTTTCATCTGCTGATTCATTTCCCAGATGGCCGCAACGGCCAGAACTGCACTGATCTTGAAGCCAGGGGCCCAAGGACTGGGCCGTCTTCCACTGCTTTTCCAGGCCACAGCAGAGAGCCTGATCAAAAGTGGAGCAGCTGGGTCTCAAACCAGTGCCCATATGGGATGCCACCACTGTAGGCGGCGGCTTAGCTTCTGCACCACAGTGCCGGCCCCAGCATGCTTTCACATGGATGCTGTTCTTAAAGCATACATGTCCCATGTAAAATCTCCATGAGTGATTTATTAGCAAACCTAAGACTGCTTGTGCTTATTACCAGAGAATTTAGAGTTTTGTAAACATAGGCACTGGCAGTATATTTTCAATATTTGAGAATTTGTGGTTAATAGAATTTACTTTTCTTTTTCAGTCAAGTGCTTCTGCTCCTGATGTGGATGACCCAGAGGCATTTCCAGCTCTGGCTTAACTGGATGCCATGACAACCCTGGTTCCTTGGTGGACCCTCCTGTTCAAAGCTTTTGCATGCATAAAGGATCCCAAACGACTAAGAAATTTAAAAAACAAACAAAAAAAAGACTGTCATTCATACCATTCACACCTAAAGACTGAATTTTATCTGTTTTGAAAATGAACTTCTCTCGCTACACAGAAGTAACAAATATGGTAGTCAGTTTTGTATTTAGAAATGTATTGGTAGCAGGGATGTTTTCATAATTTTCAGAGATTATGCATTCTTCATGAATACTTTTGTAATGCTGCTTGCAAATATGCATTTCCAAACTTGAAATATAGGTGTGAACAGTGTGTACCAGTTTAAAGCTTTCACTTCATTTGTGTTTTTTAATTAAGGATTTAGATGTTCCCCCAATTACAAACTGGTTTTAAATATTGGACATAATATTGGTTTTAATACCTGCTTTGCATTTTCACACATGGTCAACTGGGACATGTAAACTTTGATTTGTCGAATTTTATGCTGTGTGGAATACTAACTACTTTATTGTATTTTAACTTAGTTTTAATATTCTCATTTTTTTGGGGAAAAATCTTTTTTCACTTCTCATGATAGCTGTTATATATGCTATATCTTTATATACAGAAATACCAGTACTTGAACAAATTCAAAGCACATTGGTTTATTAACCCTTGCCTCCTGCATGGTTCATTAGGTTCAAATTATACCCAATTCACAATTTAAACTATATTTACTTCTAAAATGTGTGACTTTCCCATTTGAAGAACCAAACTAGACACTTTGTGATAGTTGTTTAAGATACTTATTACTGCTAGAAACAGCCTGTCAAGTGAAGTAGTTCTATGGGAGTGGGCTCTTTCCTCCCCTCACCAGGGTGGGTGGAATAAGTTGACCTGGCTAATGCATAATATTTAAACTGTTTTGTAAAATAAGTGTCTGGCCGCTTGGTATGATTTGTGTGTGTGAAAGTTCTCCAGATCAAAATGATACATTCACAATCAACAACTCTTAAATCATCCTTTGTTCTGAAGAAACCAAAGGGCACTGGCTACTATAGTGAGATGGGGGGGGTATTTTAATTTTTGGAATTTGGAATACAGACAGCTTTACTTTATAAGGTTGAAACAGCAGCACCATTCATAAAATATAAACCAAAAATCCTTTTTTCCAAATTTCCTTTATTGCTATTAATTGGTCTTAATTTTATAGATGAATGTTCCATAAAAAGTGATAATTAACTTTCCCTCTTCCACTTGGAAATTAGGTAAGTAATGGATTCCTAGAATGGGAGTATCACTTATTAAAATGTGGATAGAATGGTGAATAAACAGGTTTCCTAGGATTTTTAAATTTTCTGCCATATTTAGGTGTTAAAGTTTGGCACTCAATTTTCAGTAGTTTTCTACTTCTGAATGATAATATTCCGTTTTTAAACTGTTGGAAATTTAAACATGCCTGCAATTCAGCTGATTGGTTCTCACATATTCTAAAAGAAATTGTATAGTACAAGAGTATGCATTCGAATTTGAGTCTAGTTAGTTACCTAGTAGTCTGACATCCTAGGATGGAGGTAACTTTTTTAATGATGGATACATTTGTGCTGGTGTTTTGGATCTTATGATGTTGAGCACGTTCTGCACTGGTGCTAATGTCAAATATAATTTTATATTTACAAATATACCTGCTTCCCAGAGCAAGTATTGACCCCTCTTGAGATTGCAACATATGCACTCCTAAATCAGTGTGTTTAGACTTGGAAGTATCTAAATCATTTCCAAACATGTAACATGTTTATAAACCTTGATTGCAACAACATGATTTTAGAAAACACCTGTTAGTAAAACCTGTCAGTCATTGTTACTAGAGAATAGACAGCAATATCTGGTATGTTGCAAGCTTTCATGACAGCCTAAGCTCGAAAAAGTTGGTCCATTAGCTGTATCTGATGGGTGTAACTTTGCCTCCTAGTTCACTTTGTCAAGAGCTAAAACTGTGAACCTAATTTTCTCTTATTGGTGGGTAAAAATGAAATAAAGATTTATTTTCATGCTCACTTAAAAGCATAAAAGCAATCAAATAGGAGCCCATTTATTTTCATGTGTTTCCTGGTTTCTGACATCTGCACACCCCAAGATAATGCTGATTTAGTTTTTAAAAGTTTAAATAGATTTGATGTAGAGATTTTATTTTGCAAACCAGGCTGTCAAAATTTGTGAGAATTGCCTATAAATTTTATAATTGGGAAAGTTGAATTCTAAGGACTGGCCAGACATTGGCTTTTCTATTGGAAAATCGTATTTTGAATGAAGTTAGTCATACTAATACAAAAATAATCTTTTCATTGGTAAAAAAGAGAATCCCTTTATAATATACAGATTCCTAAAATGCTGGCTGTTTCACTGAGCTTTTTTATACCTTTAAATGGAAAGTTTAAGATGGTTTGGATTTAAATAATATGGGGATATGGTTTCTTTATTAGCTAAATATTATTTTCAAGCCTGTGGAGTTGCGAATGATTTTTTTAAGTGCGTGCCTAGGTATTAACATCTAGTTTATTTCTAATTTTTTTTTGCTTATTTATTTGAAAAACAGCATACAATTAGAAGGAGAGAAAATTTACTCCCCAAATGGCTGCAATGATTTGGGTTGGACCAGACTGAAGTCAGGATCGTGGAACTCCATCCTACTCTCTCCCACATGGGTGGCTGGGGCAGAGTACTTCAGCGTTCTTCCCGCTGCTTTCCAGGCGCATGAGCAGGGGGCGGAATCAGAGGGAGAGCAGCTGGGACTTGAACTGATGCCCATTTGGGATGCTGGTGGTGGCTTAACCCTAAGTGCCAACGTCTAGTTTCTACTCAGTTTTAAAGAATAGAAGCAGGACACATTATCCCTGGGTTTATAAATATATTTGGGACTTGCTTTTGGTATGGATTTGGAGGGAAACTTTTAAGTATTCGTTGTGATTGTGTTACTTTTTTTAAATTGCTAGACAAGGTTGCACTAAAAGAATGTTTATAGAAAAATGGAGAGAAGTCTAATTATTGTTTATTGGATTTTAAAAGTATGGAACAGCACTAGCATGTGGAAGGAACCAAGTTTTGAAAGGTTTTTGAAAAACAAATGTGAGGCTGTTAGAACCTAGCTGGACGTTGACTTCAAAGGTAAAATCATGCAGATATATAGTACCGACATGCAGCCCAGTTGCTAACCAGTACAGCAAATTCTAGGCCTCAGGTGGATGCAGTTCTGCTTTGTAAAGCTGGAGTGGAGAATGTTCAACCCTCAAAATCACTTTGGTCTGGCCTTGCCTAAGGCAACCGCAAAAATTCAATAATCTATAAAGGGCTAATTCTTTTTAAGTTGCTAATTTTGTATGGCCTTGGCAGGAAATAAAGATTCCTCACTCCTGTTCTTAAGAAAGTAGGTGCTTAAAACTGATTCTAACTCAAAACATTTGCAATTATACTGAGGTTAAGTAGTTACTGAGATTAAGTAGTTTAGCAAATCTGAATGCCAGGTCTCCAAAATTAACTGAAAGCCTGGGAAGTTACTTAAGGATGTGTTTTGCAGGGGGGTGTATCAGTAGTGTTAAAACCTAATCAGCCTTTCAGAGTCTAGTAATTGGGAAATATTTGCAAGCTGAGTTGTCTGGCTTTGTTCAGCTATGGATAGTAAGTGATAGTTTTTGGAAGTTTGGATTTGATTTCTCTGCTTAGCTATGCCCTGGTGTTAACCTTTCTCTTTAAGCCTGTTTTGAATTTTACAGTCTTTTTTATTTTTAATTTCAAATTTGGGAGTTAAGTGAGAAGTGATCGAAGGTAAGTCTTTGAAGTTGAGAAATTCAAAAAATCCGAATATAAGGGAAGCAAGGTTATGACAAACATAAGTGTAATTTCAGAAGGGTAGGGAGACTCTTAAAACCATCAAGATTTTGACCACATATGAAAGAACCAAGTCTAGATAAGTGTGAAATATGTCTAAGCATAGGGTCTGCAAACTTCACACGGTAGCCTATATTTATATGTCTAAGAAAGGCTTTGAAGAGTTAACGGTAAGGGACTACCACAAAGGAACACAGGTGTAGCCCACAAAGTCTGAAACATGGAAAATGTTTGCTACTGCCTGTTCTGATTCCCTGCTGTTACTCCTGGGTCAACATACAATCTTAAAAAAGTTTAGTTCTAGGTACAAATTAAGTCATCTTACCACATGGAAAGTTGTGAAATCAGTGATTTTAAGGCAAACTTTGACTTCCATAATCGGCAGGGGCAATATGGTTGGTAAGAGTAAAGGTGGTTTTGTTATTTTCAATTCTGAAAACTATTAAGGGAAGTATAAATCTTGTTGAAGTATTGTATACGTGATTAATGTTTAACACTTGGTACTTTTCATATCAGTGCTAAGTTCTGTTGTGCTAAATGATTTTTTTTGAGATGAGAATTATACCTATTTTATGTAGGTAAGAACAAATGTTTTAATTAGCCTCATAGTTTGAGTTGGGGCACGAATTAATGACTCCTGGAGAAGTCATTTCTTAGAGCTCGTAATATCCACTGGGCATGAGGTGGTTTTTGTACTATTGAATACTCAGTAACTGTGCGTCAGTTGTTCACTTTCAAATGGAAATGCCCTTTGCAAGTTAGAAAATAATTTACCAGATTAAATTTTGATGTGTGAGTATTTAATGTGTTAATTCAGTAATGTGTGTCCCTTTTTCTATTTGGGTGGGGAGGGTATTGCAATACTTAGTGGCTTGCATGTGTGCTCTTGGCCTTGCTCATGGGAGATACCTGGTGATGACTAGTTGGCCATTGTGATTATTTACTGGCTTCAAAATTTTTTTATGTGATTGTTTCACACTAGATGATCAAACAGTTCATAAGAATTGACCTTGCAGTGGCTTTCCTCAAATTGCCTTGTGTGTTAGTGGTTTAGAGACTTCGAAAGTGGAGGATTGATACTCTGGAGTTTGATGCTGTGTTACCAAGTAGAGAAAATGGGAAGTAGTTTATCTTTGGACAGTTGGATTGGTTTGCACCATTCCCACCTTAAATGCAGTTGTAGCTGATTTCTAGAATCAATCTAAACTCTAATTCAAAGAAATGGCATTTTTATATATTTAGAATGAGAATTCTGTATAAAATAGTCTAGGTTAACTTGGTTTTGACATTGGAATGCCCTGAGTTTAGTCAGATTGGGACAATATTCTAGTTAGCCAAAGTGTAATGTCTGAGAAGCAATTTTATTTTGGGAACTTTGATGTTTAATTTCTTGATTCACACCTGGGGTGTAATCTACAAAGAAGTGTTGCTTCATTTGGCAACCACATTCTGATGATGGTTAGACAAGCTTATGTTTAGACATTTTGTCTAAGTGCTGAGACTGCCAAGGCTTGTTTGGGGGAGAAATCACTAAATACATCTGCAAAGATGAGTGGTTTTGTTTTTCCCTGTTACGTGGCTGAACATGTTTAGGCCTTCATGATTGGTGAACTAAATAATGATATATGCCTTTTTGTTCAGAGGTAGCTGATTGGTTTGTGTTTTTCCCTGGAAATCCAGAATTTCTAGTGAAACACACTATTTGAAAAAAGTTAATTTGGTTTCAACTTTGATTTGGTGTTTTTTAGTATACTCCATACATGTTTGCTGACGCTTCAATTTAGGTGTTCATATCTAAATTAGGAACTTCTGAAGAATATATGGGAAGCCTTGATTAGATAAAGCTGTTTTTAAGGCAGATGTTCATCAGTCACTAGTCATGGGAAAAAAATATACCTAGCAGGTATGTTGTGTGTGCATCACACCGCTGTATTTTGTTCATAACAGTATACTGTACCTTTAAAGATTGAGGCATGTAGTAACTTTATCAACAAAATCCAGTAGATTAGTGTATAAACAACTGGACTGACCCCATGCATCTCTAAGCAAATGCTAGAGCTAGAAGTTACCGAAGTAGTGAAGTGCATTGGATGCTGTGTAGTGCTAGTGAAAATGACCTAACATCTAAGAAGTTCTCTTCAGGATAAGGTAGACAATTTATTAAGAAAAAGTTGTCACTGAACTATTGATTGAAGAACTAACCAACACTTCCCAGTTTGGAGAGAGCATGGATGTTTCCTCCTCCTCCAGAATCATCAATCTCTTGCTACTTAGGGTTATTAAACTTTCAAAGTAACTGCACATTGTTAAAGGAAAAGTTTTGAATTGACTGGAAGGTTGCACTTTGCAATCTATTTATAAGCAGATTAAAAATGAATGTACTTGTCAAAGTTGTCCCTGCAGCCACTCTGAAAGTTAAGCTGCTATCAATGGACCAGAGAGGGTAAATGAAAAGGGAGTTTTCTGAATGTTTACAGGAATGCAGAGGAATCCAGCCAAATTGAGTTGTATAAATAATGAGAAATGGACAAAACGTAAACAAATATTTTCTACAGCATTGTGAAAAGAGGGCAAATGGTCTTTTTTTCCCCTTTGTGATGGAATAAATAAAGTAAGGTTTCTGTTTCTAAATGAAATCTTGGAAAGTCCTATTTTCACCTTGAGAGAGAGAAATGCAAGGTGGGTGGGGAAGATTATCTCCTGGCTCCTTGGTTTGAGCCACACAGAAAAATATCCTCAGGCCACGAAAGTCATGTGTACCCGAGTTAATACAAATGTAATTGCGATTTTAGCAAGTGAAGTGAGACTGTTAAAGGAACAAGTGTTTTTGGTAATAATTGTAATAATTTTCATCCAACAGCAAAAATGCTTTTGAGGGTGGGTATTTCCTCTTGGTTACAGTTCAGGGCTTTGGGGAACAGTTTACTAAGAATCTTTATAATGATTCCTTGGGTCCATATTACCTGCAGGTTGTAAAATGAAACAGGAGAAAGAAGGTATTTCAAACCTCATCTGACATTGTTCCGTAGGCAGGAGACTTGACCAAAAGGATCTCTCAGTAGCATATAAAAAGTGTGTTTTTAAAGAGATGATTGAAGTCTCTGGACCAACTTTAGAATGGTTTTGACACATGTACATTTACAAAGCAGCAAAGTATGGAACCAATTGCCATAGAATGAAAGAAAATGCATTTCTGTCTTCACAACTTACATAAATCAATACTGACTCAGGTTCAGCCTTTTTTGTTTAAGAAATAGCCTTTATGTTTACAGAAAACAATCAGGTAAGTTGGGTGAAGTCAGAACTGTAAGATTATTTGAAAGGCAGCGTTTGGGAGAAAACTTCCATCTGCTGGTTCACTCCCTGAAAAGCTACAATGGTGTGGGCTGAGCCAGGTCAAAGCCAGGAATCCCAACTCCATTCACTTTTCCCATGTGTGTTGGAGGGGCCCAAGTACTTGGGCCAACTTCAGCTGTTTCCCCAGGCACAGGAGCAGGGAGCTGGATGAGAAGTGGAGCAGCTGGGTCTCAAAACGCACCCATGTGGGATGCTGGCACCATAAGTGACAACCGCTGTGTCAATGTTGTCCTGAGTTATAAGCTATTCTGGTGAGGTTAGAGCATATTCTGGTTACCCTTCTGTCCAAAGGCGCGATATACAGTTTTAAATACTGAATGTCAGTGTCCTTTATACTTTCTTGGGAGTGGCATTTATTGCAGGATTTAGATAGCCAGTTTAGATCGATTACTGAAGAAACAAGAATGAACTAGAAATATGGAAGCACCAGGTTTTCACTGCATTGTAATTTTTTGGCTTACATTTCAAAGATTTTATAGGATTACAGGTATATTCAAGTACAGTTAAAATGCCTATTGATGTAAGTTTGTAGAGCAGTCATTTGCATAGAATGGAATTGGAGAGGTTAAAGTTAAGCTCTGAAATTGTCTGATACTGGTGACTTCAGTTTCCTTAGCTAAAATGGTGATACACCTACACTAACCAGCACTGGAAAGTGCATGTAGTAAGTAATGTGGTAGATGTGTTAATCTTGTTTTCTAGTGCTACAGCAATACCTGGGACTCCTCTATAAGGATAAGAGGCTTGTTTGACTCCTGGTTCTGAACACTGGTAAGTTAAGTTCAGGTAGCTGCATTTGTTGAGTTCATGCTTGCTGGTGGGCGTTGGAGAATCCCCAGGCATGGCAAACCGTCACATGGCAAGAGGGTGAATCAAAGAGAGAGACCCCGCACAGAAGATGCTCTTGATTGTTAATAATCCCTAGATAGAACGGGGATTTGGCACAAATTGACTTGTTAGGTAAAGACAGTTTCAAAGATTCACATTACCTCCATTATAACCGTGAGCTCTTCAACCCCACCTCTCCTGGTTGGGTCATGTACTTTGCCGTCTGACAGGAATATTAAAGTTTGAGGAAAGTGCCAGACACATGGTAAAAGGTGAAAGAAAGATTAGCCACAAGAAATGTCTATAGTGTCTCTAGATCTACCATCCCAGCTTTTTGACAGGAAATTAGTTGTACTTCAATGGATTTATAAGTGAATTTGGGGGGGGGGGCACCCCTGTGGTGTAGCGGGTAAGTGGTGCTGGCATCCCGTATGGGCATAGTTTGATTCCAGGTGCTCTACTTCTGATCCAGCTCCCTGCTATTGCACCTGGGAAAGCAGCAGATGGTCCAAGAGCTTGGGAGACTCAGAAGAAACTCCTGGCTCCTGGCTTCGCAGACCCACCCAGCTCTGGCCATTGCGGCCATTTGTACAGTGAACCAGCGATGGACAATTTTGTCTCTCTTTTAAGTGTGCCTTTCAAATATAAATATACCTTTTTATTAAAAAAAAAATTGTAGGGGCTGGCATGGCACAGGGGTTTTATGCTGCCATTTGGGACACACACATTCCCTATCAAAGTGCCTGGTTTGAGTCCCAGCTACTCCACACTTCAGTGCAGCTGCTTACATCCAGTGCATCTGGGAAGGCAGCAGTTGATGGCCCAAGGCCTCAGCTGGGCCCCTGACACCCATGTAGGAGACCAGCATAGAATTCTCCGCTTCTGTTCTGCCTGGCTTAGCCCTGGCTATGTGGTGATTTGGAAGATATTTCTCTCTGTCTCATTCTCTGTCACTGTCCCTTCAAATAAATGTTAGAGTTGCAAAAATAAAATTTTAAAACAGCCTAATCTAGAGAGAAGTACTTTGGTGACTGTTATTTCCAGTTCCTGTTTTTCTTTCTGCAATGATTTATAAAAGTGAGATGGTTCCTCATTAACCTTTTTGTAACACATCATTTTCACATTAAATATTGGCATCTATTTAGAAAAACTACACAGCATACTTTTTTTTTAAACTGAGTTCTAAGACACAGCCAAATTCCAGGCATATTAAAATGTGAAGAAAATGTGTATCACAGAAATTAATGACATATTACAGTTTAGCTTTTTTTTTCTCAATGTAGAATAATGGGGTGTCTCAAAATTGATGAGGTCACATTCCTTGAAATTCAGTATTTCTTTGTACAGATAAACCACGATTTTATCAGGTTCTTACTGAAGGGTATTTAAGGCAGTCACCCGCCACCATTTTAATCAAAGCTGCATTCAATTTAGGATGGAGTTGTTTAGGAGTTGAGTTTGTTGAATAATGCCATCCATAAAAGGACCAATTAATGTTTCCCACTTGGGAACACCAGTTTCCCTGCTTAATGCTGCCTAGTTTTTTTTTTTTTTTAATAGACTGATAAGTGAAAAATATATTTTCTTAGTGCTCATTGGACATTAATATTTTTCCAAGTTGCTCATTCAGATTGTTTCCCTTGGAAGTACTGGCACTTTTCAGACTGATCTGTAAGAGTGCCTTGTTAAGGAAGTTATTTTGGCTTGCCTACTGAAATAATCCGAGTGTAGTTGAACAGTCAAAGTTGGGGGCCCCTGTTGTGGTGTAGTGGGTTAGACAGCCACCTGTGATGCCAGCATCCCATATGTATGTTGTTTCGAGTCCTGCCTGCTCCACTTCTGATCCAGCTCCCTGCTAATGGTCTCAGAAAGCAGTAGAAGATGACCCAAGTGTTTGGGTCCCTGCATCCATGTGGGAGACCTGAAAGAAGCTCCTGGCTCCTGGCTCTGGATCAGCTCAGCTCCAGCCACTGCTGCCATTTGGGGAGTGAACCAGTGGATGGAGGATCTCTCTCCCTCTAACTGCCTCTCAAATACATCTTAAGAAAACAAAAACTATGGGGCGAGCACTGTGGTGCAGCAGGTTAACACCCTGGCCTGAAGCACTGGCACACCATATGGGCTCTGGTTTGAGACCCAGCAGTTCCGCTTCCGGTCCGGCTCTGCTGTGGCCTGGGAAAGCAGTGGAGGATGGCCCAGGTCCTTAGGCCCCTGCACCCGCGTGGGAGACCGGGAGGAAGCTCCTGGCTCTTGGCTTCGAATAGGCGCAGCTCCACCCTGTTGCAGCCAACTGGGGAGTGAACCATTGGACGGAAGACTCTCTCTCTCTCTCTCTCTCTCTCTCTCTCTCTCTCCGCCTCTCCGCCTCTCCTCTTTCTGTGTAATTCTTTCAAATAAATATTAAAAAAAAAAAAAGCTTGGAAATAGAATCTCTAGGAAAGAGCGAGCCCCTTCAAATATGTTCTGAAGAAACACCTCTGCATGTATCACCATGGTGCTGTCGATGAATGGGGTAGAATGGGAATGGAGAATGAGGAACACACACAGACACAATTGTCCCCACCAAACAGGGAGCAAGCACAGCCAGCTAGTCTCTGGAAGAGAAAGACAAGAATGTCGGCAGGGGACTTCACTTTTTACTGGTAGCCAACTATGTGTGGGTAGGAATAGCATCTGTCAAGCCTGGGAGCCGCTACCCACCACCCCTTGCCCCAGCCCACACCAACCCTGGAGCCAGCTTGCTGCTGGTTCCTGCTTGCAAATTGTATGCAGTGCAGGAGCGGAAGTGGTGTGGGAATCACGCTAGGGAGCATCCCCGGGAGGAGACTGGTTAAAAACAACAGGTGAGGTTGGCTTTATCACCTGGGACCCTAAGGAAAAGGACCGGGGCGGGGTGTGTGTGCTGAGGATGGAAAGGAGACCAAGATGAACAGGTCATGAAACTAAAGCTAGGAAAAACAACCACTGCCAGAAAGCGGGAAAGTTAGCTCCCATTGCCAAGAGGTATTGGGGCGGGGGTGCTGCCTGTAAGGAGGCTTTGTCCACGGCTTGTGGCAGTCCGTCGGAAGGCATTGCATCCTGGACGCGGACACGCCACAGCTGCGTGGGGATGCGAGGCGCTTTGGTGTGGCGTCGCTGCGGCACAGTTAATTAGAACAGCGCGGAGATGCACAGGAAGGTGCGGACGCTTTTCACAGAGAGCCCGAGAGAATGGGAGATGCTAAATCCGGAGCGGCAGGAAGCGAAGGATGAGGAGCATTTTAGCATGAGCAAGCAGAGCCAATGTTCTCGCTTCAGCTTCTGGGGCTTTGAAGGAAATCTGGTGAACCAAAGGCTGAGAGCAGTTGTTTACACGGGGCTGGGACAGATTTCTAGTTTGGTGGATTAGGGAAGAAGTATAAATTTGCAACAAATAACTCTTTGTTCAGTGAAAACCCAAAGCATAGTGGAGAAGCTGCCTTGGCTCCAGGGTTGGTGTGGGTGGGCTGGGGGCAAGGGGTGGTGGGTAGTGGCTCCCAGGCTTGACAGGAATTTAAGGAAACATGTCTTGGAGCTTTCGCCCTGTTCTTTCAGCAAGGGACCGTGAGCAGTTTAAACCATTCCCTGCCAGCTGAGCCGAGGTAGCTACAGCGAAGCACATAGGCAGAGATGGACCACGGTGGGACGACAAGCCCAGGCCACAGCCTTCAAGGACCGAAATGACCATGTTCCAAGTTCATGCTGTGCCGGAGAAGTACCTTCCAGGCCCTGTCTGAGGGCGGCTCAGTCTTCGGGGAACGAAAGCAGAAGCCTTCAGAGACGTGAACCGCTTGTTAATACGTACTTGCAGGCTGGGCATCGTGGACCGGGAAAGGGCCCTGGCCCTGGGAGCCGCATTTGCAGTAGCACTAGAGGAAGCAAAGGGTCAGAGCGCGCCCTTGGCCCAGCCCTTCACAAGCCATCTGGGCCACAGAGCGGAGGGGCTTGCTGCAGGTCCCAGGGCGGGGTCCAGTAGCTCTCCACTGTCAACTGCCCTTGACTCCCGAGAAGAGGGGGAAGGCAAAATAAGACAATAAACCAGCACATCCAGGAGAAGTAGGGGAAAGGTACACCCCAAGGCTCCCACAAATAGAGACAGTCGTGACCATCTGGGCCTCATTTCTAAAACGAGGCTGATTTATTTTGAAGACTCGTAATGCTCACAAGTTTATCCGCCATCCAGAGCTGTGCTCTCCAACACGGTAGCCACGAACCATGTGTGCCTACTTAACAACGATCAAAATTTCATTCTTCAGTCGCACTAGGCACATTCCAAGTGGTTAACACACTGTGCAGATGTGGGCTGCTTCTGTCTTCTCAACAAGTTCTATTGGCCAGTACTGACCTAGAGCCTACGTAGTATGTAGTGCGTAGTAGGCACTTTACAAATACTTGTTGAGTGACTGGGCCTCTGAATTGTGGGTCATCACTGCTCAGAGTTTTGGTTCCCCCTCTCCTCCCCTCCTTGCTTGCTGGCCAGTGCAGCCAAGTTGGCAGGAATGCAGGCCGGAGTCTCTGATGCGCGTGGCGGAGTAGGTCTTGTCACGGCTCTCGGCGAAGGCCAGCTCAGTCTCTGAGATCCACGCGGAGCTGGCTTACCTGCCTCTTGCTGCAGCCACACCTGATGGTAGCAGCACTGGAGAGAGGCTGGGTGGACGAGCATCGCTGTGCTGGTTGGCGGCCCAGCGACTCCCAGCCTTCAAGTCTCACCACTCAGAGCCCGAGAGGCGTCACAGCCCATCTTCAAGTGAGCCAGGGTCAGCTTCTCACCACAGGAGAAGGGGAGCGGGTGAAGGGAGTTTGAAAACACAGAAAAAGAGACGTGCAGAGGCGCCAGATCTTCCGCAGGCTCAGGGGGAGGGCCTCTCCCTGGAGGGGGGTCATCTATGTTGGAGGACAAGTAGCCCTCCTGGGTGGGGAGGTAGTCCACCGGGAGGACTGGCAAGGGGCTGGCTGGGCTCCCCAGCATTGGGCCCTGGCCCCTGATGCCCAGCACCTTGTACAGGTCCACTGCCTGTCTCTTCTCGGCCAGGAGAGTTCCGGGGGGTGGCGGGCTGCAGGCACTGAGCGCTGCTGTGTCTTGCTCCGAGCTACGGTGACCTTGGCCGCTTTCTGAGCACGTGGGGCGATGGGGCTGTCCCAAGATGGCGGTCCCCTGCTGAGAGACTTCGCTGATGGCCAGGGGCTCGGGCTCTTCAGGACAGGACCAGGGTGTCTGGAGCCTCTCCACCAGCAGCTGCGCCTGCTCCTGAGAGAAGGGAGGAGGAAGCAGCTGTTAGCGCTGTGCAGGTGACCTTGACAACCTACTTCCTGCGGGTTTCCAGGCAGCCTCAGGGGGGACACGGTGGGCCCTTGGTTTTTGTGAGTTAGGAAAAAGCAGTTAACACTGCCAGGGAGGCAGAGGGGTGGGGACCAAGGACTCCTCCTCAACCCCCAGCTAGTGAGGGGGTCACGTCTGCGCCCAGCCTTCAACCAGACTGGAATGTGACCTGAGCCGCACTCCCTGCTGCTCCTCTGGGGTAGGGGATGCGAAGGCAGGGATTGCTTTAGGGGTACACTGCAGGGCTAGGGAGCCTTTTTATGCCCTGGGCCATTCGGGTATTTATAAAACCATTCATGGGTCATGCAAAACTATCAACCTAAAAATTAGACTGCTGTCGAGTGACTGGATTTCCAGTCCTGGCAGGGCCAGACCAGATGATTTCGCAGGCCTTGTGTGGCTCCCCAGCCCTGGTGAGGTGACACTAGGGCAGAGTCCCGAGAGGTGTGTAGGATTTTCCAGGTAGGGAGGTGATGGGCAGGGAGGCCTGGCACATTCTGGAACCTGCTGGTGACTTCCTACGGCTGGAGCTTTGGAAACAGGAGATGACCAAGTCATGAAGAGCCTTTCAAGGGATGTGGAGGAGGCTGGGGGCTTTAACAGAACTACTGGGAGGTTTCAGACCAGGGACTCACTGTCTCGGATCTGCTTTTAAGAACATTCCCGGAATTAACATTTTTGGAAGAAATTTTCATCCCTTTCCCCCCTTTGATTTCTTTTGTTTGGAATGGGCAAAATTAGCATA
The DNA here is from genome assembly GCF_051225735.1 of Oryctolagus cuniculus. Classification (NCBI taxonomy): domain Eukaryota; kingdom Metazoa; phylum Chordata; class Mammalia; order Lagomorpha; family Leporidae; genus Oryctolagus; species Oryctolagus cuniculus. The sequence continues at coordinate 105,784,255 of NC_142873.1, forward strand.
TCATTTTGTAAGGTCATTAACCAGGTCCCTCGCTTTTTTTTCTTGGCATCCTGTCCATCACCAGCTCTTCAAAGTTATTTCTCTTTCCCTTCCCAATTCACGACCAATCCCCAAGTCCAAGTCGTGTGGCCTGGATGAACGGTTCTTTGTTTAGCATACATGCGTGCCGACAGCCTGGTCTCTAAAGCATAGCTGCACCGCCTCCGAGGCCTGGGGCTTAGACACCCGGTGAAGATCCCAGCCCGCAGCCTGGCCGGCAATTCCTGTGCCTCCCTGCGCCTCCCTGCGTCTCCCCGGCTTCCCCTTCAGACCCTGTTCGTGCAGGCTCACGGTCCACACTCTTTGCTCAGTGCCACCAGCACACTTTGGCCTACACTGCCAGACTCCAGCCTGTGTCTCTTCACTCCAGCACCCCCAGCTTGCTGTCTTCCATGAAGTCCCCACTCTCCTCCAGTGATGGAGAAACCACTGTGAGGTTCTTGTGCTGTCACTTTTTAAAAACATGTCTGAAAGCCATCAGTACACAGAGACCGTGTCTTAAGGAAGGAGCAGGATGACAAAGTTAGCTGTGGGACAGGGCAAACCCTGAGGGCTGGCCCCAACTTTGATGCTCTACAGCCTGGGAGACACTCATCAGTGTCTCTGGGTTTGTCTAGCTCAGTCTCTGATGCCCCTGCTGTTGCCCTGGGCATGACAAGTGTCAAGAGAGTGATCCATTGCACTGACTCGGGGTGGACCCCCATGAAGGACTTGGAAAAGCTAGAAGGCGTGCGCCTGCATTTCTCTTTTAGGGAGTTTGCTCTTTTCCAATCACTGCCCAAACTGGCCCTGGCATGTTGGTGTGGCTGTGCAGAGCAGGGCTGCCGAGGTGCCGCTCCGGTAGGTGGGGAAGATGACCCAGGTGCGGAGGTGGCTCGCTGGCTTCACACGGCCAGGTGTTTGCCCTGCCTCCGTGAAAGCCTCCGCACCATGGGTGGAGGCTGCTCCTCAGAGCTGTCCCAGAGCAAGCCCTCTGGCTAAGTCCTCACGGAGAAGACCTCTCCCAGCCACTGTGGGCTCAGGAGCCCGGGGGACACTATTTTAAGCGTTTACAAGCTGGCTGGCAGCCCAGTGATCCCCTCCTCCTTGGTGCGGCCTTTCCCTGCAGAGCAAGAAGGCCCAAGGTATTCCAGCCACATCTTCAGAGAGGCAGGGGGCTGTGAGGCCTGGGAGCTCTGGGCACGATTTGCATTTGCCCGAGGTGCAGGAGCGAGCGCTGCGCTTCTGTTGCCTGCCCCAGCCAGGTGCAGGGAGAGCAGTCTGGGTCTTCAAAATCAGTCTCCCCACTTCGAGCGTCGAGCCACGTGGGGATCTGAGGCTGCCTCACTGCCTCCGTCTTGGAGGCCAAGCTACTGTCATTTAAAAATTTCTAACTCCCTGGTTATTTTTGCAAAATAAATATATGCATAGTTTTCTGAAATTTTTTTGGAGTTCAAAGGGAATACACAATGAGAATAAGAGGGCACCGCACTCCCAATCTGCTCCCCAGAGGCAACCACCATTATGAATTTCATATGTGTCAATGTATCCTGTGCACACTCTGAAAATATACAGCCAAGCACCAAAGTCTTGCCTTTTTTTATACAAATGAGAGCCCACTGCAGACAACTGTTAGCAGCTTCACTGTTGGGGCTGGCACTGTGGCACAGTGGTTCAAGTCCTGCAGTGCTGGCATCCCATACGGGTGCTGGTTTGAGTCCCTGCTGCTCCCCTTCTGATCCAGCTCCCTGCAAATGCACCTGGGAAGGCAGCAGAGGATGCCCACCATGCTTGGGCTCCTGCACCCATGTGGGGGGCCCAGAAAAAGCTCCTGGCTTCCAGAAGAAGCTTCAGCCTGGTCCAGCCCTGGCTGTTATGACCATTGGGGAGTGAAGCACTGAATGGAAGATCTCTTTCTCTCTCCCTCTTTCTTTGCCTCTGCCTCTCCCTCTCTGTAACTCTGCCTTTCAAATAAATAAATACTTTTTTTTTTTTAAAGAAACTTCACTGATTTCAATTCTAAGCATCTTGGAGATCTTTAGACACATAGAGATCTCATTTGTTTTAGCCGCTATCTAATGTCCTGCTGCGTGATCTATCTCAATTGTTTAACCTGTGGGCTTTATATTATGCTCAGTTTTCCCTTCTGTTTGTACTACACAGTGGACATTCTTAGGCTATACATCCTCGGGCATGCGTGTACCGATTTCTATTACTCACTCCCTCTCTTTCCTGGTCTGACTTTGTGATCTTTCTCAGGGTTTCTTCTAGGCTGTTTATGAGCCCTTCAGTGGCTCTGTCCATATCCTCTGGGCAGAGGCGGACAGAGCCATGGCACCAAAACCACCAGCTTGGAAGCCAGGTGTCCGCAGCTGACCCAGAGCTGCTTCCCCTGTGCTATTTCAGGCTTGTAGGACTGTGCAATCTCAACACTGAAGGAGACCTTACATCTCAGCCAGTTCAACGCCTGGTCCTTGAATCCCTTCTGACGCTTGCTGGGACACCCTTATAAGGCCTCATGGCTAAGAGCGCATGGTCCTACAAGTCATGACATTGCCACTGAGCGAGGGCCTCGTGTGTGAACAGTGAATGAATATCACTATGTAATTATTTACTGGACATATCTGGATTTGCTGTGTTATATATACTGTATTACATGTAGTTATATATCATTTGTATATATACTGCCCTTATTATCGCCATTCTTGCTGTTGCGACTTAATGGAGACAAAATTCCCTAACAGAGAGTGGGGACCTAACGTCAGGGCCTTTTGGGGAAGAAAGCAAATGCTCTCTGCCTTGGGCGATCCACGTGCCTTCCATGGCTTCATACTGAATCCCACAGCAGCGTACAGGGGAGGGGCTGTCGACTGCTCTTTTACGGAGGATGAACTAAGGGGCAAGCTCCCGAGAGTCACAGACACAGTAAGGGGTAGAGGCAGGCTTGGCCCCAGGCTCGATTCCAGAGACACTAAACTGCCGCGACTTGCATTCCTAAGGCAGGCCTGACTGGAAGCAGCTTTTTCGCTGAGCGGAGGCTTCTCGGGGACCACTGACTTCTGGCCCCGGGGAAGCGTGTGTGGCTGGAAGAACACACTGCGTAACTGAGGAGAACAGCAGCTCCAAGGTGGCAGAAAGGGAGCTTGGGGGCGCGAGGGTCCCAGGAAACGGGACAGACGCTGGCACGCAGCTCCCCACCGCTGCTGCACAGTCCTGCGCCTCGTGAGGTCCTCCTCTTGCAGACCCCGTAGCAGCAGAGCGCCCCCCCCCACTGCCGCCCCGCGCCCCCGTGCCCCGGTGAGCTGATCGGTCTCCTACTGGTCGGCCGCAGCGCCTTGCCTTCCCTCGCCGCCTCTCTCTCGGCTCTCATCTGCCAGGGGAGCAGCCTCTCCTTTAAAACCGTTCCTTCGCACAACGAAATGACTCACTGGCTTCCTGCCAAGACCAAAATACTGTGGGTTTTATTTAACTGTTCTTTGCTCAGACAAGATTGGGAAAGTCAAAAGCTTCAATTATCCTGAATTTGGATGAGTCAATGCCCAGGCTAGTGCTCAGCACATGGCAAAAATACTTGCTTTCGTGTTTCTTTGGAAATAACTCGAGGTGGGGGGTGGGGTGGGGTGGGGTGTAAGGTATCAGAGGACTGAAACACTACAGGGCTTTCAGTCTTTAGGCCAAAAGCTTCAGAAAGTCCTCTGCAGAGATCGCTCCTGCGTCCAGGAAGAGAGCAGAGTGATGACCCAGTGGCAGCTCCACAGGACTGACTTCAGCTTGTCCACAGGAGTCCGGCACCCAGGTCCTTGCAACTACAGTGGGACGCTTGGGTGGGGTGCTCACTACACCTCCACCAGCTGACCACCGAGGCTCCATAACTTACCTCCACAATGGGATACTTCTTGGCCCACGTGCTATTTGCTGGATCTGGAATTTCTTTGCGACACCATTGAGGTCTGAGGGCTGAAAGGAGAACACACACCCTATACGGAAGACAATGACAGGTGGTTAAGTGTGTTCACAGCAGCACGGACGCACAGGTTCTTTGTGCAGTGACTGCAGTGCAGGAGTAACTCTTGTCGGCAAATGAGTAAAATATAAGCCCCGGAAGACAAAGATGGCACATCCTCCAAGTTCTGACCCCATGAGATGTAACTGTGACTTCCCGAGCTTCCTTCCTTCTTCCTGCAGAGGTAGAATGGACTGGAAGATGAACTTGAGCACAGAAGTTAATATCACACCATGGGGCAGAAAATGAGGAGGGGCCAAGTGATGAATGAGGAGCTGCCACACCCCCTTTTGCCTGAGCTCACTTCCTTTATCCACATGAGAAACTGTTTGCCAGTTTAATGCCACCAACTTAAACATTGATATATCTTGTCTATTTGTATATGAATGTGTATGCACTGTTTTTAAGAAACGGAAATAGACATTATCTTGCCACTAACTTTTTAAAAATGTAATGCAGCAAATATCATTGATACAATTTCATTTTCTTCTACGTCATCTTTAACACATGCGTCATATGTTATCATATGAGATACATCATGATTTAGTGAGCCAATCCCATATCACTGGATGTTTAGGTTGCTGTTTCGTGGTGTCCTTTTATGGACATTATTTCAGTAAACATGTTTTCTATCAAATATTTGCATACATCTGTGATATGCTTGGGATATATTTCTAGTTAGGAATTGCTGAGTCCAAAAGTATATTTTTAATATACTTTAATAAATATTTATTTATTAAATAAATTTAAATAAATTAATATACTTTAATAAATTCAATATGCTACCAGTAGATGTATGAGGGGGTTAATTTCCGTGACCCATAGCAGCAACAGCTATTATCCTGTTTAAAAAATACATTTACCAAACTAGCATTTGTAACCAACTTACTTTTGCCGGAAGTGACGCATTGAGAAAATGCCCACTATGATGACAGCGGTGCAAATGCTTGGTGCCACAAACACGCTCCAGTTGGCTTTGCCTGAAAAGTCAGCAAATCCTGTGACTGAGTTATCTTCAATGAGCATTCCAAAAGACTGTTGTGTGTTCCTCCAGGTTCTACCCACAGCTGTGGCTGGCTTGGCTCAGGAACAGGACCAGCTTATCTTGGTCCATTCATTTAGGGGCAGGGGACCCCTAAAGGGGACACATCTGTGGTTCTAAAAGGAACTGCAGCCCTGTTTTGGCCCCTCCTTCTCAGGGACAGAAGGAAAGGGGCTGTGGTACACAAAGCACTGGCTGTGATTTGGGAAACCTGAGTTCTAGCATTAGCTCTGCTACTAACTCATGTGCTCTGTGAACCTCAGTTTCTTGATCTGTGAAATGGGAATGTTGGTATCTAACTTTCAGATCATTAGGAAGTTTGCAGATGTTATATTTAAGGCACAGGGTAAAGTAGCTAATCATAAGAAGTCCTTAAGAAACACCAGCTGTTGATTTTACCAAATCATAGGATAATCTCTTGATCTAGCTATGCTCTTCAAAACTGTGCTTATTCCTTCCCATGTAAACAACCATAGCTTCTTACTAATTCTTGCAATTATTGATTCATTCAACATGTACACTGAGTTACTAACCACATACCAAGTTCTATTAGGTGCTGCAATACAAGACAAGTAGCCGGCGCCACGGCTCAATAGACTATTCCTCCACCTGCGGCGCCGGCACACCGGGTTCTAGTCCCGGTCGGGGCACCGGCTTCTGTCCCAGTTGCCCCTCTTCCAGGCCAGCTCTCTGCTATGGCCAGGGAGTGCAGTGGAGGATGGCCCAATATACCCGCATGGGAGACCAGGAGAAGCACCTGACTCCTGGCTCCGGATCAGCGCGATGCGCCAGCGGCAGCGTGCCAGCTGCGGCGGCCATTGGAGGGTGAACCAACGGCAAAAGGAAGACCTTTATCTCTGTTTCTCTCTCTCTCACTGTCCACTCTGCCTGTCAAAAAAAAAAAAAAAAAAAAAAAGAGACAAGTAGAAGACTATTGTGCAAGCGTGTGAGCAATAAAACACAATGTCAGGGATATGTGTGAAAACAGACACATGTGCAACATTTCTAGGCAGTGCAGCAGAGAACAGCATGGGGAACTGCCTCATGGGTAGCTGAGGAGGGTTCTGCAAAAGGCACATGTCCAAAGTTTGAAGGAGCATAGTGGTTAAGATGCCCACATCCAAAATTAAAATGCCTGTTTTTTTCTCCATTTTTTAAATTTACTTTTTAAGGAATACAAATTTCATAAGTACAACTTTAGGGATATAGTTATTCTTCCCACGATATCAGCCCTCCCTCCCCTCCTCCTCCACCCTCTCTCCTTGCCAGTCCCATTCTCCATTAAGATTCATTTTCAGTTAACTTTGTACACAGAAGACCAACTCTATACTAAGTAAAGATTTCAACAATTTGCAAACACACACAAACTGTTTGAGAATTTGTTTTACAGTTAACTCTCAATACAACTCATTGAGGACTGAGGTCCTGCATGGGGATTTAGTGCACAGTGACTCCTGTTGTTAATTTAACAATTAACACTCTTAAGTATGACGTCAGTAACCACCCAAGGCTCTTGAAATAAGCTGTCTAGGGTATGGAAGTCTTATGAGTCCACAAACTCCATCAGTATTTGGACAAGGCCATAAGCAAAGTAGAAGTTCTCCCCTTCTTTTAGAGAAAAGTACAGCCTTCTTTGATGGCCACTTCTTTCCATTGGGGTCTCACTCACAGAGATCCTTCATGTAGAATAATTTTTGTCACAGTGTCTTGGCTTTCCATGCCTGAAATGCTCTCACAGGCCTTTCAGCCAGACCAGGAAGCCTTAAGGGCTGATTCTGAGGTCAGAGTGCTACTTAAAGCGATTGTCATTCTATGTGTCTGCTGTGTGGACTGTTTCCCATGTTGGACATTCTCTCTTTTTTAATTCTATCTATTATTATTGCCAAGTGTCTAGGTTTGAGTCCAGGCTTTGGTTCTTAACTCCAGCTTTCTGCCAGCACAGACCCTAGGAGGCAGGAGGAGACAGCACAAGTAATTGAGTTCCTGTCACACATGTGGGAAACCTGGATTGCATTCTCAGCTCCTGACTTCAGTCCCTGCTTAGCTCTGGACACTGCAGGCTTTTGGGGCAGTGAACCAGAGAATGGAGTTCTCTCTCTCTTTTTCTATACCTCTCTATAATTCTACGTATCAAGTAAACAAAATTTGTTTTTAAAAAATAAAGAAAATTCTTTGGAAAAGAAGTGTGAAGTTGGAAGATGAACAGGAGTCAGCTAAGCATGCAAGTTAAGGAAGACCGAACCAGACAGAGAACAATGTAAAAGCATGGAAGGAGGGAACAACATAGCTCTTTCAGGCAACTACAGGTGGTCTGGTGTTTCTCTAGCTTATGTGTGGCAAAGGACAAGGCCAGATGGGCACACAGGACCATGCAGGGCCTCAAAGCTAAGCAATTTGACTTCTAGCTTAAAGGCCCTTAGAGGACTGCTCATGAGTTGTAGCACAAGGTGCACTGTCAACATTGGGAGTCTTGCAGAATGACTCTTCTGACTGAGTCAAGGATAGGCTGGGAGGGAGGGAGAGAGCAGGAAGGATGAGAGACAGAGGCCTGCTAGACCTCGAGAGAGGTGTGTTAACGCAGGCAGGCTTTCTCCCACCACATATGACTGGCAGAATCTAGCACTTCTTCAGCATCTTTCTTCCTGGGCAGATGGCACAAGGCTGGAGTCCCACCAGTGGAAAGAAGCTGACTCCTTAATCCTCATCAATTGCTCACACGTGAACTTTCATGGGATTGCTGGGGAAATGAGAAGAGGACTTGTCAATTTTCCCAGTAGAGAGTTTCCTGGCGTAAAATAACAAAGTCTGGAATGATCAAGGTGCTACTCCATGTCACAAAGCAAGCACAGCTTGAGTTTTTGCTGAGAGCAGATGCAAATGAACATTGCCAGAGAGAAGAGAATAACTCAGCTGGAGGAGGAAAACTCATGTTAGCTGGGTCACTTATTCATATACTCATTAACTTGACTTTTTTCAAGTAGAGCGACTCTGCTTTTGATAGTAGTTCTGCCACTTATGGTAGATGGTAGTTCTGCCACTTACCACCTCCATGGTCCTGAGTAATCTTTCTGTATTTTAGTTACCTCACTTGTGAAAAGGCATAATAATCTCTCATTTTTATTCATTTCCTACTGAGTACCTGGTAGTATGGTCCAGGCATAAGCACATAATGAATAAATTAGTGAAACTATGTGGTATGGGTTGAATTGTGTGCCCCCAAAACTCATACGCTGAAGTCCTAACAGCCAGACCCAAGAACGTGACCTTATGTGAAAATAGAATCATTGCAGGTATAATTGAAGACAAGATCATACTGGAGTAAGACGGACCTCTAATCTGTTATTACTGATGTCCTTATAAAGAATAGAAGATTTGGACACAGGGAGAATGCTAGGTGCAGGCAGAAACCTGCAAGCCAAGGAATAGTCAATGATTGTATGCAAAGTACCAGAAGCTAGGAGAGAGGCATGAAATAGATTTTTCCTCACAGTCCTTATGACCCCTTCACCTTGGACTTCTAGACTCCAGAACTGTGAGACAATAAATTTCTGTTGGTTAAATCACATTTGTGCTACTTTGTAACGGCACCTCCAGCAAATTCATGTGGATACAAAGTATGTAACATAATAATAACCTGATATGCAATCATTGCTATTGTTATTGATAGTGTGATTCTTATTGTTTATTGAACAGCTATTCAGTGTACAAGGACAGTCAGCCCTGCTTTTCCATGGGTTTCATATCTGTGAATCAAGCAAACATGGATTAAAAATATTTGGAAAAAAATTGTGTCTGTACTAAACCTATACAGATTTTTGTCATTATTTCCTAAACAATTCAGTATTAACTATTTACACAACATTTACAATGCACCTAGCTAATACAGATAATCCAGAGGTGATTTAAAGTGTATGGGTGAATGTGTACAGGTGATATGCAAATGCTATACCATTTGATGTGTAAAATCTGAGCATCCTAGATTTCAAGTGTAGGTAGGGAATTCTGGAACTGATCCCCCAGAGACACTGGGGACACCTGTTCTATGTTCTGGGCTTCATTCTAGGCCTTGAAGCTAGAGATAAACAAGTACCAGTGCTGGCCTACTGGATGCAGAATTTTGATAGATTATCAGAGTAGTGAATTATCAAAGGGATATGGAGAGGCATTTGGAAGACTTCCTGGAAGAGGACACATTTCTTCCAAGATTTGAAAAAAGAGTAGACACTATCTCTGAGCAGACAATGGAGAGGGAGAGTACTCCAGTTAGAGGAAACAGCAAGGTCAAAGAGGGGGCAACAAGAAAGCAATCAGGGAATGACGGAAAATCCGATCATCTCCACGGCAGCTGCAGTGAGTCCCGGGTGGACTCACCACCTTGAAAGTGTCCCTTACCTTGCAGAAAAAATCCCCTCTCACTTCCTGGGGGGCTTTCACCAGCAGCTGTCAGAGCCGTCATCCATAGGACATATGTCACTCTGGGCTTCAGGCTGTTTATTGGATGTGAATTCTGGGAGACTCTATAGGGAATTTCTAAAGGAAGAGAAAGAAAAGCAAATATGTATTAAAGGAAATGGCTGAATGTGGGCTTTTGTTCCTTTTTATTTTCTGGACGCTTCATGTACTTTGAAAGGGAAACACGTGTTGCTACTTTCCAGCAGCCCTAATTCCTCTGGACTCAGTGCTGTGTGAGGGCTTGGACTCTCACTCCTGGAGCACCCTCCTCCACAGTGTATCATGCAAGCTAGATGTTCTTTTCTGGGACAAAATCTTTTGGAATAATTTGTCATTTTGCTTTTGAAGATGACTTATCTGCAGTAACTCCTTTTATTTCCAAAAACTACAATGTTTCTGGTATTATCGGGTATATTTCAGAATTCTTGAGGAAGGAGTTAAATGTAAAAATGATTTTCAAGGTAATGGAGTGTTTAAGAAAGCTAAGTTTAGCAGTTAATGGAACAGACATGTACTTAAACTGTTATATTGTGGTTTTTGTACTTTTCATTTTGTAGGTTCTTTAGGTTCTGAGCTTACAGGGTTTGAAATGAAATGAGGAAGCCGGCGCCGTGGCTCAATAGGCTAATCCTCCACCTTGCGGCGCCGGCACACCGGGTTCTAGTCCCGGTCGGGGTGCCGGATTCTGTCCCGGTTGCCCCTCTTCCAGGCCAGCTCTCTGCTATGGCCAGGGAGTGCAGTGGAGGATGGCCCAGGTGCTTGGGCCCTGCACCCCATGGGAGACCAGGAAAAAAAGCACCTGGATCCTGGCTCCTGCCATCGGATCAGCGCGGTGCGCTGGCTGCAGTGGCGGCCATTGGAGGGTGATCCAACGGCAAAAGGAAGACCTTTCTCTCTCTGTCTCTCTCTCTCACTGTCCACTCTGCCTGTCCAAAAAAAAAAAAAAAAAAAAAAAAAAAAAAAAAAAGAAATGAAATGAGGGTCTGCTTTACTTTAACATAAAATTATTATTATTTTTATTTTCAGATTTGTTTTTATTTATTTGAAAGGCAGAGTTACAGAGAGAGAGAGGGAGAGAGGAAGAAAGACCCTCCATCTGCTGGCTCACTCCCCAGATGGCCGCAATGGCCAGGCCTGGGCCAGTCTGGAGCCAGGAGCCAATACCTTCATCTGGGTCTCCCATATGGGTGCAGGAGCCCAAGGACTGGGGCCATCCTCCACTGCTCTCCCTGGTACACTAGCAGGGAGCTAGATCGGAAGTGGAGCAGCTAACACTCGAATTGGTGCCCACATGGGATGTCGCAGACAGTGGCTTTACCCGCTGTGCTACAACGCCAGCCCCATGATGGAAAATTATTGAAAACAAGAGCAGTGGTACTCAGATTGTTTTATCTTTGGCAGCCTGGAGCCTAGATTTCCAGTTCCTTATGGTCTAAACCCCTGCAGTTTTCTTCTCTGCGGGGAAGATTTTGTTTTTTGAGCAATGCACTGTTTTTCTCCTCCAAGAAATTTGAGTGTCAGTTGCCTTTAGTAAACAGACAATCTTGTCCTCCAGGGCGTTAGAGTGACCTCTCAAAAGCTGGGAGGACTACTAAGTCAAGGACAGAGCTCCTGTAGAACTGGACTGCTTGCTCATTCAGAAGACTGGTCCCTGTGCTGATAGTCAAAACGAACACTAGGACTCAGCACTCTGTGTCTCAGTATCACATACTGGCCACCAAGCCCCAGGGCAAGTCAGATAGTGTCCACCTGCTGTTTTATTTCAGCAGTCACAAGTATTGATTGCCTGCCAGTGCTGATAGAGGTACTGACAACACAAAGCACAGAATCCAGCTCAAAGAGATCACCATCTACCAGGAAAGCAGATCCCTTAAAAGCTATCCCATCTCGCTTGCTATGGGCAGCTGGCAAGACAGAGCCCTGTGACATCACCTACATTCAACACAGAAGGCTGAAGCCCAAGCAGATAGCTTAACAACAGCGAGTATCAGAGGAATCTCTCTCTTTCACATCCTGTTGGGAAAAGTACCTTGTGGAAAATTCCCCATGCTAGCCTGGTGACATGGCCTCCCCGACTTAAGCTGTGTGACTGAGCTCAGAAGAGCCTTTCCCTCTTCCTACAGCAGGGGATTACAAAATTAATTTTAGAGAGAGCTTCTGCTCATCTTGCTGCATGTGCAGGAAAACATCAGCGAGCATCAGAGAGTCGACCATTTAACTGTGTGAGGGCATCCTTCGCTTTCGGAATGGGACGAGACGCGGTGACAGAAGGGAAGGGATTTGTATGGTTTGCTGGCCCAATAAGGTTTATTCACATACGTAGATTTGAGGAACAAAAATAGCAACTCTATGGGGGGAGCAGGGAGGATCATGATGGTGTCAGCAGTTTGGTTGGCAAAATAGGCAGAGTTGCATAACAGGAGAAAGAAGTCAAGAAGTCAAGCGGGAAATTCTGGTCCTACCTCCTCCAGGCTGCCGTCGTTGGCACACAGAGAGGAAGGCATTCAAACCTCAGTGTCTGAAACTTTAGACTCAGGGTGATTAAATGATAAAGGCACCCACTTAAGAAGTCATGGTAGTTGCCAATCATCAGAAAGGCTCTGGGTAGCAAGGTCCAGTAACCGGGCAAAATAGCTGCATTGTTATTGGAAATATGTTTTTATCCAATGATGTCCATTGGCTCAAACAAAAGGTTGGACAGCATCCACCCGTGTAGCAGTCAACAAATACTGTTTTTATTAAATACCAGTAAATGGGTCTGGCTATATTCCAGGTACAGGGCAGACACCTTGTGATGATTCGAGTCTATTGGTAAAGAACCAGGAAGTAACATGCATGTAACATAGGAAGTAACACAGCATGATGTAGCTAACCTCTAGTAGTGAAGCGTGCCTGCCTTTGGTCTATCAGTACACACAGCAGTATCAACATACTTCCAGAGCAGAAGTTGTGCACCAGACCACTCTGACCTCTGCACAGGTGCCAGTCATCTGAATGAGCAGGCATCCACTTCTGCCAAAGTGCTAAACTTGACCTCGCAGTCCCCCCAGCTTTTGGGAGGTCA